>NC_082712.1:15857635-16231146 GCF_030144855.1 Hypanus sabinus | reverse complement strand
CTCTGCTATGGAGAGGGGCGACTGACTTCTGATGACTGGTGGGATCGTTCTGCTCTGGAGAGGGGAGACTGCCTTTTGATCACTGGTGCAATCACTCTGCTCTGGAGAGGGGAGACTGCCTTTTGATCACTGGTGCAATCACTCTGCTCTGGAGAGGGGAGACTGTCTTTTGATCACAGGTGGAATCACTCTGCTATGGAGAGGGGAGACTGCCTTTTGATCACTGGGGGATGGTTCTGCTCTGGAGTGGGAGACAGTATTTGATCACTGGGGGATCACTCTGCTACGGAGAGGGGAGACTGTCTTTTGATCACAGGGGGATAGTTCTGCTATGGAGAGGGGAGACTGCCTTTTGATCACAGGTAGGTTCACTCTGCTACGGAGAGGGGAGACTGTCTTTTGATCACTGGTGGGATCGTGCTGCTACGGAGAGGGGAGACTGCCTTTTGATCACAGGTGGGATCACTCTGCTATGGAGAGGGGAGACTGCCTTTTGATCACAGGTGGGATCACTCTGCTATGGAGAGGGGAGACTGCCTTTTGATCACTGGTGGGATCGTGCTGCTGCTGGAGAGGGGAGACTGTCTTTTGAACATTGGGGGATCACTCTGTTACTGGAGAGGGGAGACTGCCTTTTGATCACAGGTGGTTTCACTCTGCTACGGAGAGGGGAGACTGTCTTTTGATCACTGGTGGGATCGTGCTGCTACGGAGAGGGGAGACTGCCTTTTGATCACTGGGGGATCACTCTGTTACTGGAGAGGGGAGACTGCCTTTTGATCACAGGTGGGATCACTCTGCTATGGAGAGGGGAGACTACCTTTTGATCACTGGGGGATCGTTCTGCTACGGGGAGGGGAGACTGCCTTTTGATCACTGGTGGGATCACTCTGCTCTGGAGAGTGGAGACTGCCTTTTGATGACTGGGGGATCGTTCTGCTACGGAGAGGGAAGACTGTCTTTTGATCACTGGTGCAATCACTCTGCTACGGAGAGGGGAGACTGTCTTTTGATCACAGGTGGAATCACTCTGCTATGGAGAGGGGAGACTGTCTTTTGATCACTGGGGGATCACTCTGCTACGGAGAGGGGAGACTGTCTTTTGATCACTGGTGGGATCACTCTGCTACGGAGAAGGGAGACTGCCTTTTGATCACTGGTGGGGTCGTTCTACTCTGGAGAGGGGAGACTGCCTTTTCATCACTGAGGGATCGTTCTGCTCTGGAGAGGGGAGACTGCTTTTTGACAACTGGTGAGAGCACTATGTTACTGGAGAGGGGAGACTGCCTTATGATCACGGGTGGAATCGTTCTGCTCTGGAGAAGGGAGACTGCCTTTTGGTCACTTGTGCGATCACTCTGCTATGGAGAGGGGAGACTGCCTTTTGATCACTGGTGCAATCACTCTGCTCTGGAGAGGGGAGACTGCCTTTTGATCACAGGTGGAATCACTCTGCTATGGAGAGGGGAGACTGCCTTTTGATCACTGGGGGTTCGTTCTGCTCTGGAGAAGGGAGACTGTGTTTGATCACTGGTGGGATCACTCTGCTCTGGAGACGGGAGACTGCCTTTTGATCACTGGTGGGATCACTCTGTTACTGGAGAGGGGAGACTGTCTTTTGAACATTGGGGGATCACTGTTACTGGAGAGGGGAGACTGTCTTTTGATCACAGGTGGAATCACTCTGCTACGGAGAAGGGAGACTGCCTTTTGATCACAGGGGGATCGTTCTGCTATGGAGAGGGGAGACTGTATTTTGATCACTGGTGGGATCACTCTGTTACTGGAGAGGGGAGACTGCCTTTTGATAACTGGTGGGATCACTCTGCTATGGAGAGGGGCGACCGCCTTTTGATCATTGGGGGATCGTTCTACTATGGAGAAGGGAGAATGACTTCTGATCACTGGTGGGATCGTTCTGCTCTGGAGAGGGGAGACTGCCTTTTGATCACTGGTGCAATCACTCTGCTCTGGAGAGGGGAGACTGTCTTTTGATCACAGGTGGAATCACTCTGCTATGGAGAGGGGAGACTGCCTTTTGATCAATGGGGGATGGTTCTGCTCTGGAGAGGGGAGACTGCCTTTTGATCACTGGGGGATGGTTCTGCTCTGGAGAAGGGAGACAGTATTTGATCACTGGTGGGATCACTCGGTTCTGGAGAAGGAAAACTGTGCTTTGATCACTGGGGGATCACTCTGCTACGGAGAGGGGAGACTGTCTTTTGATCACTGGTGGGATCGTGCTGCTACGGAGAGGGGAGACTGTCTTTTGATCACTGGTGGGATTCATCTGTTACTGGAGAGGGGAGACTGCCTTTTGATCACTAGTGGAATCACTCTGCTGCTGGAGAGGGGAGACTGTCTTTTGAACATTGGGGGATCACTCTGTTACTGGAGAGGGGAGACTGCCTTTTGATCACAGGTGGGTTCACTCTGCTACGGAGAGGGGAGACTGTCTTTTGATCACTGGTGGGATCGTGCTGCTACGGAGAGGGGAGACTGCCTTTTGAACATTGGGGGATCACTCTGTTACTGGAGAGGGGAGACTGCCTTTTGATCACTGGTGCGATCACTCTGCTCTGGAGAGGGGAGACTGCCTTTTGATCACTGGTGGGATCACTCTGTTACTGGAGAGGGGAGACTGCCTTTTGATCACTGGTGGGATCACTCTGCTATGGAGAGTGGAGACTGCCTTTTGATGACTGGGGGATCGTTCTGCTACGGAGAGGGAAGACTGTCTTTTGATCACAGGTGGAATCACTCTGCTATGGAGAAGGGAGACTGCCTTTTGATCACAGGTGGGATCACTCTGCTATGGAGAGGAGAGACTGCCTTTTGATCACTGGTGGAATCACTCCGCTATGGAGAGGGGAGACTGACTTTTGATCACTGGGGGATCGTTCTGCTCTGGAGACGGGAGACTGTCTTTTGACCACAGGTGGGATCACTCTGCTGTAGAGAGGGGAGACTGTCTTTTGATCACTGGGGGATCGTTCTGCTCTGGAGAAGGGAGACTGTATTTTGATCACTGGTGGGATCGTGCTGCTACGGAGAGGGGAGACTGCCTTTTGATCACTGGTGGGATCACTCTACTCTGGAGAAGGAAAACTCTGCTTTGATCACTGGGGGATCGTTCTGCTACGGAGAGGGGGAACTGTCTTTTGATCACTGGTGAGATAACGCTGTTACTGGAGAGAGGAGACTGCCTTTTGATCACAGGTGGAATCACTCTGCTACGGAGAGGGGAGACTGCCTTTTGATCACTGGTGGGATCACTCTGCTATGGAGAGGGGAGTCTGCCTTTTGATCACAGGGGGATCGTTCTGCTATGGAGAAGGGAGACTGTATTTGATCACTGGTGGGATCACTCGGCTCTGGAGAAGGAAAACTGTGCTTTGATCACTGGGGGATCACTCTGCTACGGAGAGGGGAGACTGTCTTTTGATCACTGGTGGGATCGTGCTGCTACGGAGAGGGGAGACTGTCTTTTGATCACTGGTGGGATCGTGCTGCTACGGAGAGGGAAGACTGTCTTTTGATCACTGGTGGGATCGTGCTGCTACGGAGAGGGGAGACTGTCTTTTGATCACTGGTGGGATTCATCTGTTACTGGAGAGGGGAGACTGCCTTTTGATCACAGGGGGATCGTTCTGCTATGGAGAAGGGAGACTGTATTTGATCACTGGTGGGATCACTCGGCTCTGGAGAAGGAAAACTGTGCTTTGATCACTGGGGGATCACTCTGCTACGGAGAGGGGAGTGTCTTTTGATCACTGGTGGGATCGTGCTGCTACGGAGAGGGGAGACTGTCTTTTGATCACTGGTGGAATCATTCTGCTCTGGAGAGGGGAGACTGCCTTTTGATCACTGGTGGGATCACTCTGTTACTAGAGAGGGGAGACTGCCTTTTGATCACTGGTGGGATCACTATGTTACTAGAGAGGGGAGACTGCCTTTTGATCTGGTGGGATCACTCTGTTACTAGAGAGGGGAGACTCCCTTTTGATCACTGCTGAGATCAATCTGCTCTGGAGAGGGGAGACTGCCTTTTGATCACTGGAGGGATCACTCTGTTACTGGAGAGGGGAGACTGCCTTTTGATCACTGCTGGGATCACTCTGCTACGGAGTGGGGAGACTGTCTTTTGATCACTGGTGGGAACACTCTGCTACGGAGAGGGGAGACTGCCTTTTGATCACTGGTGGGGTCGTTCTGCTCTGGAGAGGGGAGACTGCCTTTTCATCACTGAGGGATAGTTCTGCTCTGGAGAGGGGAGACTGCTTTTAGACAACTGGTGGTATCACTGCGATGGAGAGAGGAGACTGCCTTTTGATCACTGGTGGGATCACTCTGCTCTGGATAAGGGAGACTGCCTTTTGATCACTGGTGGCATCGTTCTGCTCTGGAGAGGGGCGACTGCCTTTTGAACACTGGTGGGATCGTTCTGCTCTGGAGAGGGGAGACTGCCTTTTGATCACTGGTGCGATCACTCTGCTCTGGAGAAGGGAGACTGCCTATTGATCACTGGTGGAATCACTCTGCTCTGGAGAGGGAAGACTGCCTTTTGATCACTGGTGCGATCACTCTGCTCTGGAGAAGGGAGACTGCCTTTTGATCACTGGTGGCATCGTTCTGCTCTGGAGAGGGGCGACTGCCTTTTTATCACTGGTGGAATCACTCTACTCTGGAGAGGGGAGACTGCCTTTTGATCACTGGTGGGATCACTCTGTTACTGGAGAGGGGAGACTGCCTTTTGATCACTGGTGGGATCACTCTGTTACTGGAGAGAGGAGACTGCCTTTTGATCACTGGTGCAATCACTCTGCTCTGGAGAGTGGAGACTGCCTTTTGATCAGTGGTGCGATCACTCTGCTCTGGAGAGGGGAGACTGCCTTTTGATCACTGGTGCAATCACTGCTCTGGAGAGGGGAGACTGTCTTTTGATCACAGGTGGGATCGCTCTGTTACTGGAGAGGGGAGACTGCCTTTTGATCACTGGTGGCATCATTCTGCTCTGGAGAGGGGCGACTGCCTTTTGATCACTGGTGGGATCGCTCTGTTACTGGAGAGGGGAGACAGCCTTTTGATCACTGGTGGAATCACTCTACTCTGGAGAGGGGAGACTGCCTTTTGACCACTGGTGGGATCACTCTGTTACTGGAGCGAGGAGACTGCCTTTTGATCACTGGTGGCATCGTTCTGCTCTGGAGAGGGGCGACTGCCTTTTGAACACTGGTGGGATCGTTCTGCTCTGGAGAGGGGAGACTGCCTTTTGATCACTGGTGCGATCACTCTACTCTGGAGAAGGGAGACTGCCTTTTGATCACTGGTGGCATCGTTCTGCTCTGGAGAGGGGCAACTGCCTTTTGATCACTGGTGGAATCACTCTACTCTGGAGAGGGGAGACTGCCTTTTGACCACTGGTGGGATCACTCTGTTACTGGAGAGGGGAGACTGCCTTTTGATCACTGGTGGGATCACTCTGTTACTGGAGACAGGAGACTGCCTTTTGATCACTGGTGCAATCACTCTGCTCTGGAGAGGGGAGACTGCCTTTTGATCACCGGTACGATCACTCTGCTCTGGAGAGGGGAGACTGCCTTTTGATTACAGGTGGAATCACTCTGCTATGGAGAGGGGAGACTGCCTTTTGATCACTGGGGGATCGTTCTGCTCTGGAGAAGGGAGACTGCCTTTTGATCACTGGTGGGATCACTCTGTTACTAGAGAGGGGAGACTGCCTTTTGATCACTGGTGGCATCGTTCTGCTCTGGAGAGGGGCGACTGCCTTTTGAACACTGGTGGGATCGTTCTGCTCTGGAGAGGGGAGACTGCCTTTTGATCACTGGTGCGATCACTCTGCTCTGGAGAAGGGAGACTGCCTTTTGATCACTGGTGGCATCGTTCTGCTCTGGAGAGGGGCAACTGCCTTTTGATCACTGGTGGAATCACTCTACTCTGGAGTGGGGAGACTGCCTTTTGACCACTGGTGGGATCACTCTGTTACTGGAGAGAGGAGACTGCCTTTTGATCACTGGTGGGATCACTCTGTTACTGGAGAGGGGAGACTGCCTTTTGACCACTGGTGGGATCACTCTGTTACTGGAGAGGGGAGACTGCCTTTTGATCACTGGTGGGATCACTCTGTTACTGGAGAGAGGAGACTGCCTTTTGATCACTGGTGCAATCACTCTGCTCTGGAGAGGGGAGACTGCCTTTTGATCACTGGTACGATCACTCTGCTCTGGAGAGGGGAGACTGCCTTTTGATCACAGGTGGAATCACTCTGCTCTCGAGAAGGGAGACTGTCTTTTGATCACTGGTGGGATCACTGTTCTGGAGAGGGGAGACTGCCTTTTGATCACAGGTGGGATCACTCTGCTCTGGAGACAGGAGACTGTCTTTTGATCACTGGTGGGATCACTGTTCTGGAGAGGGGAGACTGCCCTTTGATCACGGGTGGGATCACTCTGTTACTGGAGAGCGGAGACTGCCTTTTTAATCACTGGGGGATCGTTCTGCTACGGAGAGGGAAGACTGTCTTTTGATCACAGGTGGAATCACTCTGCTATGGAGAGGGGAGACTGCCTTTTGATCACTGGGGGATGGTTCTGCTCTGGAGAGGGGAGACTGTCTTTTGATCACTGGTGGGATCGTACTGCTACGGAGAGGGGAGACTGTCTTTTGATCACTGGGGGATCACCCTGTTACTGGAGAAGGGAGACTGTCTTTTGAACATTGGGGGATCACTCTGTTACTGGAGAGGGGAGACTGCCTTTTGATCACTGGTGGGATTACTCTGCGATGGAGAGGGCAGACCGCCTTTCGATTACAGAGGGATCGTTCTGCTATGGAGAGTGGAGACTGCCTTTTGATCACTGGTGAAATTACTCTGTTACTGGAGAGGGGAGACTACCTGTTGATCACTGGTGGGATCACTCTGTTACTGGAGAGAGGAGACTGCCTTTTGATCACTGGTGCAATCACTCTGCTCTGGAGAGGGGAGACTGCCTTTTGATCACTGGTGGGATCACTCTGCTATGGAGAGGGGAGACTGCCTTTTGATCACTGGGGGATCGTTCTGCTACGGAGAGGGAAGACTGTCTTTTGATCACAGGTGGAATCACTCTGCTACGGAGAGGGAAGACTGTCTTTTGATCACAGGTGGAATCACTCTGCTATGGAGACAGGAGACTGTCTTTTGATCACTGGTGGGATCACTGTTCTGGAGAGGGGAGACTGCCCTTTGATCACGGGTGGGATCACTCTGTTACTGGAGAGCGGAGACTGCCTTTTTAATCACTGGGGGATCGTTCTGCTACGGAGAGGGAAGACTGTCTTTTGATCACAGGTGGAATCACTCTGCTATGGAGAGGGGAGACTGCCTTTTGATCACTGGGGGATGGTTCTGCTCTGGAGAGGGGAGACTGTCTTTTGATCACTGGTGGGATCGTACTGCTACGGAGAGGGGAGACTGTCTTTTGATCACTGGGGGATCACCCTGTTACTGGAGAAGGGAGACTGTCTTTTGAACATTGGGGGATCACTCTGTTACTGGAGAGGGGAGACTGCCTTTTGATCACTGGTGGGATTACTCTGCGATGGAGAGGGCAGACCGCCTTTCGATTACAGAGGGATCGTTCTGCTATGGAGAGTGGAGACTGCCTTTTGATCACTGGTGAAATTACTCTGTTACTGGAGAGGGGAGACTACCTGTTGATCACTGGTGGGATCACTCTGTTACTGGAGAGAGGAGACTGCCTTTTGATCACTGGTGCAATCACTCTGCTCTGGAGAGGGGAGACTGCCTTTTGATCACTGGTACGATCACTCTGCTCTGGAGAGGGGAGACTGCCTTTTGATCACAGGTGGAATCACTCTGCTCTGGAGAAGGGAGACTGTCTTTTGATCACTGGTGGGATCACTGTTCTGGAGAGGGGAGACTGCCTTTTGATCACAGGTGGAATCACTCTGCTCTGGAGAAGGGAGACTGTCTTTTGATCACTGGTGGGATCACTGTTCTGGAGAGGGGAGACCGCCTTTTGATTACAGAGGGATCGTTCTGCTATGGAGAGTGGAGACTGCCTTTTGATCACTGGTGAAATTACTCTGTTACTGGAGAGGGGAGACTGCCTGTTGATCACTGGTGGGATCACTCTGTTACTGGAGAGAGGAGACTGCCTTTTGATCACTGGTGCAATCACTCTGCTCTGGAGAGGGGAGACTGCCTTTTGATCACTGGTACGATCACTCTGCTCTGGAGAGGGGAGACTGCCTTTTGATCACAGGTGGAATCACTCTGCTCTGGAGAAGGGAGACTGTCTTTTGATCACTGGTGGGATCACTGTTCTGGAGAGGGGAGACTGCCTTTTGATCACAGGTGGGATCACTCTGCTCTGGAGACAGGAGACTCTCTTTTGATCACTGGTGGGATCACTGTTCTGGAGAGGGGAGACTGCCTTTTGATCACGGGTGGGATCACTCTGTTACTGGAGAGCGGAGACTGCCTTTTTAATCACAGGGGGATCGTTCTGCTACGGAGAGGGAAGACTGTCTTTTGATCACAGGTGGAATCACTCTGCTATGGAGAGGGGAGACTGCCTTTTGATCACTGGGGGATCGTTCTGCACTGGAGAAGGGAGACTGTGTTTGATCACTGGTGGGATCACTCTGCTCTGGAGACTGGAGACTGTCGTTTGATCACTGGTGGGATCTCTCTGCTCTGGAGAGGGGAGACTGTCTTTTGGTCACAGGTGGAATCACTCTGCTATGGAGAGGGGAGACTGCCTTTTGATCACTGGGGGATGGTTCTGCTCTGGAGAGGGGAGACTGTTTTTTGATCACTGGTGGGATCGTACTGCTACGGAGAAGGGAGACTGTCTTTTGATCACTGGGGGATCACCCTGTTACTGGAGAAGGGAGACTGTCTTTTGAACATTGGGGGATCACTCTGTTACTGGAGAGGGGAGACTGCCTTTTGATCACTGGTGGGATCACTCTGCGATGGAGAGGGCAGACCGCCTTTTGATTACAGAGGGATCGTTCTGCTATGGAGAGGGTAGACTGCCTTTTGATCACTGGTGAAATTACTCTGTTACTGGAGAGGGGAGACTGCCTTTTGATCACTGGTGGGATCACTCTGTTACTGGAGAGAGGAGACTGCCTTTTGATCACTGGTGCAATCACTCTGCTCTGGAGAGGGGAGACTGCCTTTTGATCACTGGTACGATCACTCTGCTCTGGAGAGGGGAGACTGCCTTTTGATCACAGGTGGAATCACTCTGCTCTGGAGAAGGGAGACTGTCTTTTGATCACTGGTGGGATCACTGTTCTGGAGAGGGGAGACTGCCTTTTGATCACAGGTGGAATCACTCTGCTCTGGAGAAGGGAGACTGTCTTTTGATCACTGGTGGGATCACTGTTCTGGAGAGGGGAGACCGCCTTTTGATTACAGAGGGATCGTTCTGCTATGGAGAGTGGAGACTGCCTTTTGATCACTGGTGAAATTACTCTGTTACTGGAGAGGGGAGACTGCCTGTTGATCACTGGTGGGATCACTCTGTTACTGGAGAGAGGAGACTGCCTTTTGATCACTGGTGCAATCACTCTGCTCTGGAGAGGGGAGACTGCCTTTTGATCACTGGTACGATCACTCTGCTCTGGAGAGGGGAGACTGCCTTTTGATCACAGGTGGAATCACTCTGCTCTGGAGAAGGGAGACTGTCTTTTGATCACTGGTGGGATCACTGTTCTGGAGAGGGGAGACTGCCTTTTGATCACAGGTGGGATCACTCTGCTCTGGAGACAGGAGACTCTCTTTTGATCACTGGTGGGATCACTGTTCTGGAGAGGGGAGACTGCCTTTTGATCACGGGTGGGATCACTCTGTTACTGGAGAGCGGAGACTGCCTTTTTAATCACAGGGGGATCGTTCTGCTACGGAGAGGGAAGACTGTCTTTTGATCACAGGTGGAATCACTCTGCTATGGAGAGGGGAGACTGCCTTTTGATCACTGGGGGATCGTTCTGCACTGGAGAAGGGAGACTGTGTTTGATCACTGGTGGGATCACTCTGCTCTGGAGACTGGAGACTGTCGTTTGATCACTGGTGGGATCTCTCTGCTCTGGAGAGGGGAGACTGTCTTTTGGTCACAGGTGGAATCACTCTGCTATGGAGAGGGGAGACTGCCTTTTGATCACTGGGGGATGGTTCTGCTCTGGAGAGGGGAGACTGTTTTTTGATCACTGGTGGGATCGTACTGCTACGGAGAAGGGAGACTGTCTTTTGATCACTGGGGGATCACCCTGTTACTGGAGAAGGGAGACTGTCTTTTGAACATTGGGGGATCACTCTGTTACTGGAGAGGGGAGACTGCCTTTTGATCACTGGTGGGATCACTCTGCGATGGAGAGGGCAGACCGCCTTTTGATTACAGAGGGATCGTTCTGCTATGGAGAGGGTAGACTGCCTTTTGATCACTGGTGAAATTACTCTGTTACTGGAGAGGGGAGACTGCCTTTTGATCACTGGTGGGATCACTCTGTTACTAGAGAGGGGAGACTGCCTTTTGATCACTGGTGCGATCACTCTGCTCTGGAGAAGGGAGACTGCCTTTTGATCACTGGTGGGATCACTCTGTTACTAGAGAGGGGAGACTGCCTTTTGATCACTGGTGGCATCGTTCTGCTCTGGAGAGGGGCGACTGCCTTTTGATCACTGGTGGGATCACTCTGTTACTGGAGAGGGGAGACTGCCTTTTGATCACTGGTGGGATCACTCTGTTACTAGAGAGGGGAGACTGCCTTTTGATCACTGGTGGGATCACTCTGTTACTGGAGAGGGGAGACTGCCTTTTGATCACTGGTGCAATCACTCTGCTCTGGAGAGGGGAGACTGCCTTTTGATCACTGGTACGATCACTCTGCTCTGGAGAGGGAAGACCGCCTTTTGATCACTGGTGGAATCACTCTGTTCTGGAGAGGGGAGACTGCCTTTTGATCACTGGTGGGATCACTCTGTTACTAGAGAGCGGAGCATGCCTTTTGATCACTGGGGGATCGTTCTGCTACGGAGAGGGAAGACTGTCTTTTGATCACTGGTGGGATCGTGCTGCTACGGAGAGGGGAGACTGTCTTTTGATCACTGGGGGATCACTCTGTTACTGGAGAGGGGAGACTGCCGTTTGATCACTGGGGGATCGTTCTGCTATGGAGAGGGGAGACTGCCTTTTGATCACTGGTGAGATTACTCTGTTACTGGAGAGGGGAGACTGCCTTTTGATCACTGGTGGGATCAATCTGCTCTGGAGACTGGAGACTGTCCTTTGATCACTGGTGGGATCTCTCTGCTCTGGAGAGGGGAGACTGTCTTTTGGTCACAGGTGGAATCACTCTGCTATGGAGAGGGGAGACTGCCTTTTGATCACTGGGGGATGGTTCTGCTCTGGAGAGGGGAGACTGTTTTTTGATCACTGGTGGGATCGTACTGCTACGGAGAAGGGAGACTGTCTTTTGATCACTGGGGGATCACCCTGTTACTGGAGAAGGGAGACTGTCTTTTGAACATTGGGGGATCACTCTGTTACTGGAGAGGGGAGACTGCCTTTTGATCACTGGTGGGATCACTCTGCGATGGAGAGGGCAGACCGCCTTTTGATTACAGAGGGATCGTTCTGCTATGGAGAGGGTAGACTGCCTTTTGATCACTGGTGAAATTACTCTGTTACTGGAGAGGGGAGACTGCCTTTTGATCACTGGTGGGATCACTCTGTTACTAGAGAGGGGAGACTGCCTTTTGATCACTGGTGCGATCACTCTGCTCTGGAGAAGGGAGACTGCCTTTTGATCACTGGTGGGATCACTCTGTTACTAGAGAGGGGAGACTGCCTTTTGATCACTGGTGGCATCGTTCTGCTCTGGAGAGGGGCGACTGCCTTTTGATCACTGGTGGGATCACTCTGTTACTGGAGAGGGGAGACTGCCTTTTGATCACTGGTGGGATCACTCTGTTACTAGAGAGGGGAGACTGCCTTTTGATCACTGGTGGGATCACTCTGTTACTGGAGAGGGGAGACTGCCTTTTGATCACTGGTGCAATCACTCTGCTCTGGAGAGGGGAGACTGCCTTTTGATCACTGGTACGATCACTCTGCTCTGGAGAGGGAAGACCGCCTTTTGATCACTGGTGGAATCACTCTGTTCTGGAGAGGGGAGACTGCCTTTTGATCACTGGTGGGATCACTCTGTTACTAGAGAGCGGAGCATGCCTTTTGATCACTGGGGGATCGTTCTGCTACGGAGAGGGAAGACTGTCTTTTGATCACTGGTGGGATCGTGCTGCTACGGAGAGGGGAGACTGTCTTTTGATCACAGGTGGAATCACTCTGTTACTGGAGAGGGGAGACTGCCTTTTGATCACTGGGGGATCATTCTGCTACGGAGAGGGGAGACTGCCTTTTGATCACTGGTGGGTTCGTTCTGCTACTGAGAGGGAAGACTGTCTTGATCACTGGTGGGAACACTCTGCTATGGAGAGGGGAGTCTGTCTTTTGATCACTGGTGGGATCACTCTGTTACTGGAGAGGGGAGACTGCCTTTTGATCACTGGTGAGATTACTCTGTTACTGGAGAGGGGAGACTGCCTTTTGATCACTGGTGGGATCAATCTGCTCTGGATAAGGGAGACTGAGTTTTGAACACTGGTGGGATCGTTCTGCTCTGGAGAGGGGAGACTGCCTTTTGATCACTGGTGGCATCGTTCTGCTCTGGAGAGGGGCGACTGCCTTTTGATCACTGGTGGGTTCACTCTGTTACTAGAGAGGGGAGACTGCCTTTCTGTCACTGGTGGGATCACTCTGTTACTGGAGAGGGGAGATTGCCTTTTGATCACTGGTGGGATCACTATGTTACTAGAGAGGGGAGACTGCCTTTTGATCACTGGTACGATCACTCTGCTCTGGGGAGGGAAGACTGCCTTTTGATCACTGGTACGATCACTCTGCTCTGGAGAGGGAAGACCGCCTTTTGATCACTGGTGGGATCACTCTGTTCTGGAGAGGGGAGACTGCCTTTTGATCACGGGTGGGATCACTGTGTTACTAGAGAGCGGAGACTGCCTTTTGATCACTGGGGGATCGTTCTGCTACGGAGAGGGAAGACATTCTTTTGATCACAGGTGGAATCACTCTGCTATGGAGAGGGGAAACTGCCTTTTGATCACTGGGGGATCATTCTGCTACGGAGAGGGGAGACTGCCTTTTGATCACTGGTGGGTTCGTTCTGCTACTGAGAGGGAAGACTGTCTTGATCACTGGTGGGAACACTCTGCTATGGAGAGGGGAGTCTGTCTTTTGATCACTGGTGGGATCACTCTGTTACTGGAGAGGGGAGACTGCCTTTTGATCACTGGTGAGATCAATCCACTTTGGAGAGTGGAGACTGCCTTTTGATCACTGGAGGGATCACTCTGTTACTGGAGAGGGGAGACTGCCTTTTGATCACTGCTGGGATCACTCTGCTACGGAAAGGAGAGACTGTCTTTCGATCACTGGTGGGAACACTCTGCTACGGAGAGGGGAGACTGCCTTTTGATCACTGCTGGGGTCGTTCTGCTCTGGAGAGGGGAGACTGCCTTTTCATCACTGAGGGATCGTTCTGCTCTGGAGAGAGGAGACAACCTTTTGATCACTGAGTGATCGTTCTGCTCTGGAGAGGGGAGACTGCTTTTAGACAACTGGTGGTTATCACTGCGATGGAGAAAGGAGACTGCCTTTTGATCACAGGTGGAATCACTCTGCTCTGGAGAGAGGAGACAACCTTTTGATCACTGAGTGATCGTTCTGCTATGGAGAGGGGAGACTGCCTTTTGTTCACTGGGGGATGGTTCTGCTCTGGAGAAGGGAGACAGTATTTGATCACTGGGGGCTCACTCTGCTACGGAGAGGGGAGACTGTCTTTTGATCACTGGTGGGATCGTGCTGCTACGGAGAGGGGAGACTGTCTTTTGATCACTGGTGGGATCGTGCTGCTACGGAGAGGGGAGACTGTCTTTTGATCACTGGGGGATCACTCTGTTACTGGAGAGGGGAGACTGCCTTTTGATCACAGGTGGGATCACTCTGCTATGGAGAGGGGAGACTGCCTTTTGATCACTGGTGGGATCACTCTGAGATGGAGAGGGCAGTCCGCCTTTTGATTACAGGGGGATCGTTCTGCTATGGAGAGGGGAGACTGCATTTTGATCACTGGTGAGATTACTCTGTTACTGGAGAGGGGAGACTTCCTTTTGATCAGTGGTGGGATCACTCTGCTCTGGATAAGAGAGACTGACTTTTGAACACTGGTGGGATCGTTCTGCTCTGGAGAGGGGAGACTGCCTTTTGATCACTGGTGGCATCGTTCTGCTCTGGAGAGGGGCGACTGCCTTTTGAACACTGGTGGGATCACTCTGTTACTAGAGAGGGGAGACTGCCTTTTGATCACTGGTGCGATCACTCTGCTCTGGAGAAGGGAGACTGCCTTTTGATCACTGGTGGCATCGTTCTGCTCTGGAGAGGGGCGACTGCCTTTTGATCACTGGTGGGATCACTCTGCTCTGGAGAGGGGAGACTGCCTTTTGATCACTGGTGGGATCACTCTGTTACTGGAGAGGGGAGACTGCGTTTTGATCACTGGTGGGATCACTCTGTTACTGGAGAGGGGAGACTGCCTTTTGATCTCTGGTGCGATCACTCTGCTCTGGAGAGGGGAGACTGCCTTTTGATCACTGGTACGATCACTCTGCTCTGGAGAGGGAAGACCGCCTTTTGATCACTGGTGGGATCACTCTGTTACTGGAGAGGGGAGACTGCCTTTTGATCACTGGGGGATCGTTCTGCTACGGAGAGGGAAGACTGTCTTTTGATCACAGGTGGAATCACTCTGCTATGGAGAGGGGAGACTGCCTTTTGATCACTGGGGGATCATTCTGCTACGGAGAGGGGAGACTGCCTTTTGATCACTGGTGGGTTCGTTCTGCTACTGAGAGGGAAGACTGTCTTGATCACTGGTGGGAACACTCTGCTATGGAGAGGTCAGACTGCCTTTTGATCACTGGTGAGATCAATCTACTCTGGAGAGTGGAGACTGCCTTTTGATCACTGGAGGGATCACTCTGTTACTGGAGAGGGGAGACTGCCTTTTGATCACTGCTGGGATCACTCTGCTACGGAGAGGGGAGACTGCCTTTTGATCACTGGTGGGGTCGTTCTGCTCTGGAGAGGGGAGAGTGCCTTTTCATCACTGAGGGATCGTTCTGCTCTGGAGAGGGGAGACAACCTTTTGATCACTGAGTGATCGTTCTGCTCTGGAGAGGGGAGACTGCTTTTAGACAACTGGTGGTTATCACTGCGATGGAGAAAGGAGACTGCCTTTTGATCACAGGTGGAATCACTCTGCTATGGAGAGGGGAGACTGCCTTTTGATCACTGGGGGATGGTTCTGCTCTGGAGAAGGGAGACAGTATTTGATCACTGGTGGGATCACTCGGCTCTGGAGAAGGAAAACTGTGCTTTGATCACTGGGGGATCACTCTGCTACGGAGAGGGGAGACTGTCTTCTGATCACTGGGGGATTACTCTGCTACGGAGCGGGGAGACTGTCTTTTGATCACTTGTGGGATCGTGCTGCTACGGAGAGGGAAGACTGTCTTTTGATCACTGGAGGGAACACTCTGCTACGGAGAGGGGAGACTGTCTGTTGATCACTGGTGGGATCGTGCTGCTACGGAAAGGGGAGACTGTCTTTTGATCACTGGTGGGATCGTGCTGCTACGGAGAGGGGAGACTGTCTTTTGATCACTGGGGGATCACTCTGTTACTGGAGAGGGGAGACTGCCGTTTGATCACTGGGGGATCGTTCTGCTATGGAGAGGGGAGACTGCCTTTTGATCACTGGTGAGATTACTCTGTTACTGGAGAGGGGAGACTGCCTTTTGATCACTGGTGGGATCACTCTGCTCTGGATAAGGGAGACTGAGTTTTGAACACTGGTGGGATTGTTCTGCTCTGGAGAGGGGAGACTGCCTTTTGATCACTGGTGGCATCGTTCTGCTCTGGAGAGGGGCGACTGCCTTTTCATCACTGGTGGGTTCACTCTGTTACTAGAGAGGGGAGACTGCCTTTTGATCACTGGTGGGATCACTCTGTTACTAGAGAGGGGACACTGCCTTTCGATCACTGGTGGGATCACTCTGTTACTGGAGAGGGGAGATTGCCTTTTGATCACTGGTGGGATCACTCTGTTACTAGAGAGGGGAGACTGCCTTTTGATCACGGTACGATCACTCTGCTCTGGAGAGGGAAGACTGCCTTTTGATCACTGGTACGATCACTCTGCTCTGGAGAGGGGAGACTGCCTTTTGATCACTGGTGGGAACACTGCTACGGAGAGGGGAGACGGCCTTTTGATCACTGGTGGGGTCGTTCTGCTCTGGAGAGGGGAGACTGCCTTTTCATCACTGAGGGATTACTCTGTTACTGGAGAGGGGAGACTGCCTTTTGATCACAGGTGGAATCACTCTGCTATGCAGAGGGGAGACTGCCTTTTGATCACTGGTGAGATCAATCTGCTCTGGAGAGGGGAGACTGCCTTTTGATCACTGGTGGGTTCGTTCTGCTACTGAGAGGGAAGACTGTCTTGATCACTGGTGGGAACACTCTGCTATGGAGAGGGGAGACTGCCTTTTGATCACTGGTGAGATCAATCTACTCTGGAGAGTGGAGACGGCCTTTTGATCACTGGAGGGATCACTCTGTTACTGGAGAGGGGAGATTGCCTTTTGATCACTGGTGGGATCACTCTGTTACTAGAGAGGGGAGACTGCCTTTTGATCACTGGTGGGATCACTCTGTTACTAGAGAGGGGACACTGCCTTTCGATCACTGGTGGGATCACTCTGTTACTGGAGAGGGGAGATTGCCTTTTGATCACTGGTGGGGTCACTCTGTTACTAGAGAGGGGAGACTGCCTTTTGATCACTGGTACGATCACTCTGCTCTGGAGAGGGAAGACTGCCTTTTGATCACTGGTACGATCACTCTGCTCTGGAGAGGGGAGACTGCCTTTTCATCACTGGTGGGAACACTGCTACGGAGAGGGGAGACGGCCTTTTGATCACTGGTGGGGTCGTTCTGCTCTGGAGAGGGGAGACTGCCTTTTCATCACTGAGGGATTACTCTGTTACTGGAGAGGGGAGACTGCCTTTTGATCACTGGTGGGATCACTCTGCTCTGGAGAAGGGAGACAGTATTTGATCACAGGTGGAATCACTCTGCTATGCAGAGGGGAGACTGCCTTTTGATCACTGGTGAGATCAATCTGCTCTGGAGAGGGGAGACTGCCTTTTGATCACTGGAGGGATCACTCTGTTACTGGAGAGGGGAGACTGCTTTTTGATCACTGGTGGGAACACACTGCTACGGAGAGGGGAGACGGCCTTTTGATCACTGGTGGGGTCGTTCTGCTCTGGAGAGGGGAGACTGCCTTTTCATCACTGAGGGATCATTCTGCTCTGGAGAGGGGAGACAACCTTTTGATCACTGAGTGATCGTTCTGCTCTGGAGAGGGGAGACTGCTTTTAGACAACTGGTGGTTATCACTGCGATGGAGAAAGGAGACTGCCTTTTGATCACAGGTGGAATCACTCTGCTATGGAGAGGGGAGACTGCCTTTTGATCACAGGGGGTTCGTTCTGCACTGGAGAAGGGAGACAGTATTTGATCACTGGTGGGATCACTCGGCTCTGGAGAAGGAAAACTGTGCTTTGATCACTGGGGGATCACTCTGCTACGGAGAGGGGAGACTGTCTTCTGATCACTGGGGGATTACTCTGCTACGGAGCGGGGAGACTGTCTTTTGATCACTTGTGGGATCGTGCTGCTACGGAGAGGGAAGACTGTCTTTTGATCACTGGAGGGAACACTCTGCTACGGAGAGGGGAGACTGTCTGTTGATCACTGGTGGGATCGTGCTGCTACGGAAAGGGGAGACTGTCTTTTGATCACTGGTGGGATCGTGCCGCTACGGAGAGGGGAGACTGTCTATTGATCACTGGGGGATCACTCTGTTACTGGAGAGGGGAGACTGCCGTTTGATCACTGGGGGATCGTTCTGCTATGGAGAGGGGAGACTGCCTTTTGATCACTGGTGAGATTACTCTGTTACTGGAGAGGGGAGACTGCCTTTTGATCACTGGTGGGATCACTCTGCTCTGGATAAGGGAGACTGAGTTTTGAACACTGGTGGGATTGTTCTGCTCTGGAGAGGGGAGACTGCCTTTTGATCACTGGTGGCATCGTTCTGCTCTGGAGAGGGGCGACTGCCTTTTCATCACTGGTGGGATCACTCTGTTACTGGAGAGGGGAGATTGCCTTTTGATCACTGGTGGGATCACTCTGTTACTAGAGAGGGGACACTGCCTTTCGATCACTGGTGGGATCACTCTGTTACTGGAGAGGGGAGATTGCCTTTTGATCACTGGTGGGATCACTCTGTTACTAGAGAGGGGAGACTGCCTTTTGATCACTGGTACGATCACTCTGCTCTGGAGAGGGAAGACTGCCTTTTGATCACTGGTACGATCACTCTGCTCTGGAGAGGGGAGACTGCCTTTTGATCACTGAGGGATTACTCTGTTACTGGAGAGGGGAGACTGCCTTTTGATCACTGGTGGGATCACTCTGCTCTGGAGAAGGGAGACAGTATTTGATCACAGGTGGAATCACTCTGCTATGCAGAGGGGAGACTGCCTTTTGATCACTGGTGAGATCAATCTGCTCTGGAGAGGGGAGACTGCCTTTTGATCACTGGTGGGTTCGTTCTGCTACTGAGAGGGAAGACTGTCTTGATCACTGGTGGGAACACTCTGCTATGGAGAGGGGAGACTGCCTTTTGATCACTGGTGAGATCAATCTACTCTGGAGAGTGGAGACTGCCTTTTGATCACTGGAGGGATCACTCTGTTACTGGAGAGGGGAGATTGCCTTTTGATCACTGGTGGGATCACTCTGTTACTAGAGAGGGGAGACTGCCTTTTGATCACTGGTGGGATCACTCTGTTACTAGAGAGGGGACACTGCCTTTCGATCACTGGTGGGATCACTCTGTTACTGGAGAGGGGAGATTGCCTTTTGATCACTGGTGGGGTCACTCTGTTACTAGAGAGGGGAGACTGCCTTTTGATCACTGGTACGATCACTCTGCTCTGGAGAGGGAAGACTGCCTTTTGATCACTGGTACGATCACTCTGCTCTGGAGAGGGGAGACTGCCTTTTCATCACTGGTGGGAACACTGCTACGGAGAGGGGAGACGGCCTTTTGATCACTGGTGGGGTCGTTCTGCTCTGGAGAGGGGAGACTGCCTTTTCCTCACTGAGGGATTACTCTGTTACTGGAGAGGGGAGACTGCCTTTTGATCACTGGTGGGATCACTCTGCTCTGGAGAAGGGAGACAGTATTTGATCACAGGTGGAATCACTCTGCTATGCAGAGGGGAGACTGCCTTTTGATCACTGGTGAGATCAATCTGCTCTGGAGAGGGGAGACTGCCTTTTGATCACTGAAGGGATCACTCTGTTACTGGAGAGGGGAGACTGCTTTTTGATCACTGGTGGGAACACTCTGCTACGGAGAGGGGAGACGGCCTTTTGATCACTGGTGGGGTCGTTCTGCTCTGGAGAGGGGAGACTGCCTTTTCATCACTGAGGGATCATTCTGCTCTGGAGAGGGGAGACAACCTTTTGATCACTGAGTGATCGTGCTGCTCTGGAG
Organism: Hypanus sabinus; assembly: GCF_030144855.1. NCBI lineage: Eukaryota > Metazoa > Chordata > Chondrichthyes > Myliobatiformes > Dasyatidae > Hypanus > Hypanus sabinus. The sequence goes on along the minus strand of NC_082712.1, from coordinate 16,211,340 downwards.
AGGGGAGACTGCTTTTAGACAACTGGTGGTTATCACTGCGATGGAGAAAGGAGACTGCCTTTTGATCACAGGTGGAATCACTCTGCTATGGAGAGGGGAGACTGCCTTTTGATCACAGGGGGTTCGTTCTGCTCTGGAGAAGGGAGACAGTATTTGATCACCGGTGGGATCACTCTGTTACTGGAGAAGGAAAACTGTGCTTTGATCACTGGGGGATCACTCTGCTACGGAGCGGGGAGACTGTCTTTTGAACACTTGTGGGATCGTGCTGCTACGGAGAGGGGAGACTGTCTTCTGATCACTGGGGGATTACTCTGCTACGGAGCGGGGAGACTGTCTTTTGATCACTTGTGGGATCGTGCTGCTACGGAGAGGGAAGACTGTCTTTTGATCACTGGAGGGAACACTCTGCTACGGAGAGGGGAGACTGTCTGTTGATCACTGGTGGGATCGTGCTGCTACGGAAAGGGGAGACTGTCTTTTGATCACTGGTGGGATCGTGCCGCTACGGAGAGGGGAGACTGTCTTTTGATCACTGGGGGATCACTCTGTTACTGGAGAGGGGAGACTGCCGTTTGATCACTGGGGGATCGTTCTGCTATGGAGAGGGGAGACTGCCTTTTGATCACTGGTGAGATTACTCTGTTACTGGAGAGGGGAGACTGCCTTTTGATCACTGGTGGGATCACTCTGCTCTGGATAAGGGAGACTGAGTTTTGAACACTGGTGGGATTGTTCTGCTCTGGAGAGGGGTGACTGCCTTTTGATCACTGGTGGCATCGTTCTGCTCTGGAGAGGGGCGACTGCCTTTTCATCACTGGTGGGTTCACTCTGTTACTAGAGAGGGGAGACTGCCTTTTGATCACTGGTGGGATCACTCTGTTACTAGAGAGGGGACACTGCCTTTCGATCACTGGTGGGATCACTCTGTTACTGGAGAGGGGAGATTGCCTTTTGATCACTGGTGGGATCACTCTGTTACTAGAGAGGGGAGACTGCCTTTTGATCACTGGTACGATCACTCTGCTCTGGAGAGGGAAGACTGCCTTTTGATCACTGGTACGATCACTCTGCTCTGGAGAGGGGAGACTGCCTTTTGATCACTGGTGGGAACACTGCTACGGAGAGGGGAGACGGCCTTTTGATCACTGGTGGGGTCGTTCTGCTCTGGAGAGGGGAGACTGCCTTTTCATCACTGAGGGATTACTCTGTTACTGGAGAGGGGAGACTGCCTTTTGATCACTGGTGGGATCACTCTGCTCTGGAGAAGGGAGACAGTATTTGATCACAGGTGGAATCACTCTGCTATGCAGAGGGGAGACTGCCTTTTGATCACTGGTGAGATCAATCTGCTCTGGAGAGGGGAGACTGCCTTTTGATCACTGGTGGGTTCGTTCTGCTACTGAGAGGGAAGACTGTCTTGATCACTGGTGGGAACACTCTGCTATGGAGAGGGGAGACTGCCTTTTGATCACTGGTGAGATCAATCTACTCTGGAGAGTGGAGACTGCCTTTTGATCACTGGAGGGATCACTCTGTTACTGGAGAGGGGAGATTGCCTTTTGATCACTGGTGGGATCACTCTGTTACTAGAGAGGGGAGACTGCCTTTTGATCACTGGTGGGATCACTCTGTTACTAGAGAGGGGACACTGCCTTTCGATCACTGGTGGGATCACTCTGTTACTGGAGAGGGGAGATTGCCTTTTGATCACTGGTGGGGTCACTCTGTTACTAGAGAGGGGAGACTGCCTTTTGATCACTGGTACGATCACTCTGCTCTGGAGAGGGAAGACTGCCTTTTGATCACTGGTACGATCACTCTGCTCTGGAGAGGGGAGACTGCCTTTTCATCACTGGTGGGAACACTGCTACGGAGAGGGGAGACGGCCTTTTGATCACTGGTGGGGTCGTTCTGCTCTGGAGAGGGGAGACTGCCTTTTCCTCACTGAGGGATTACTCTGTTACTGGAGAGGGGAGACTGCCTATTGATCACTGGTGGGATCACTCTGCTCTGGAGAAGGGAGACAGTATTTGATCACAGGTGGAATCACTCTGCTATGCAGAGGGGAGACTGCCTTTTGATCACTGGTGAGATCAATCTGCTCTGGAGAGGGGAGACTGCCTTTTGATCACTGGAGGGATCACTCTGTTACTGGAGAGGGGAGACTGCTTTTTGATCACTGGTGGGAACACTCTGCTACGGAGAGGGGAGACGGCCTTTTGATCACTGGTGGGGTCGTTCTGCTCTGGAGAGGGGAGACTGCCTTTTCATCACTGAGGGATCATTCTGCTCTGGAGAGGGGAGACAACCTTTTGATCACGGAGTGATCGTGCTGCTCTGGAGAGGGGAGACTGCTTTTAGACAACTGGTGGTTATCACTGCGATGGAGAAAGGAGACTGCCTTTTGATCACAGGTGGAATCACTCTGCTATGGAGAGGGGAGACTGCCTTTTGATCACAGGGGGTTCGTTCTGCTCTGGAGAAGGGAGACAGTATTTGATCACCGGTGGGATCACTCTGTTACTGGAGAAGGAAAACTGTGCTTTGATCACTGGGGGATCACTCTGCTACGGAGCGGGGAGACTGTCTTTTGAACACTTGTGGGATCGTGCTGCTACGGAGAGGGGAGACTGTCTTTTGATCACTGGTGGGATCGTGCTGCTACGGAGAGGGGAGACTGTCTTTTGATCACTGGTGGGATCGTGCTGCTACGGAGAGGGGAGACTGTCTTTTGATCACTGGGGGATCACTCTGTTACTGGAGAGGGGAGACTGCCGTTTGATCACTGGGGGATCGTTCTGCTATGGAGAGGGGAGACTGCCTTTTGATCACTGGTGAGATTACTCTGTTACTGGAGAGGGGAGACTGCCTTTTGATCACTGGTGGGATCAATCTGCTCTGGATAAGGGAGACTGAGTTTTGAACACTGGTGGGATCTTTCTGCTCTGGAGAGGGGAGACTGCCTTTTGATCACTGGTGGCATCGTTCTGCTCTGGAGAGGGGCGACTGCCTTTTGATCACTGGTGGGTTCACTCTGTTACTAGAGAGGGGAGACTGCCTTTCGATCACTGGTGGGATCACTCTGTTACTGGAGAGGGGAGATTGCCTTTTGATCACTGGTGGGATCACTCTGTTACTAGAGAGGGGAGACTGCCTTTTGATCACTGTTACGATCACTCTGCTCTGGAGAGGGAAGACCGCCTTTTGATCACTGGTGGGACCACTCTGTTCTGGAGAGGGGAGACTGCCTTTTGATCACGGGTGGGATCACTGTGTTACTAGAGAGCGGAGACTGCCTTTTGATCACTGGGGGATCTTTCTGCTACGGAGAGGGAAGACATTCTTTTGATCACAGGTGGAATCACTCTCCTATGGAGAGGGGAGACTGCCTTTTGATCACTGGGGAATCGTTCTGCTCTGGAGAAGGGAGACAGTATTTGATCACAGGTGGAATCACTCTGCTATGGAGAGGGGAGACTGCCTTTTGATCACTGGTGAGATCAATCTGCTCTGGAGAGGGGAGACTGCCTTTTGATCACTGGAGGGATCACTCTGTTACTGGAGAGGGGAGACTGCTTTTTGATCACTGGTGGGAACACTCTGCTACGGAGAGGGGAGACGGCCTTTTGATCACTGGTGGGGTCGTTCTGCTCTGGAGAGGGGAGACTGCCTTTTCATCACTGAGGGATCATTCTGCTCTGGAGAGGGGAGACAACCTTTTGATCACGGAGTGATCGTGCTGCTCTGGAGAGGGGAGACTGCTTTTAGACAACTGGTGGTTATCACTGCGATGGAGAAAGGAGACTGCCTTTTGATCACAGGTGGAATCACTCTGCTATGGAGAGGGGAGACTGCCTTTTGATCACAGGGGGTTCGTTCTGCTCTGGAGAAGGGAGACAGTATTTGATCACCGGTGGGATCACTCTGTTACTGGAGAAGGAAAACTGTGCTTTGATCACTGGGGGATCACTCTGCTACGGAGCGGGGAGACTGTCTTTTGAACACTTGTGGGATCGTGCTGCTACGGAGAGGGGAGACTGTCTTTTGATCACTGGTGGGATCGTGCTGCTACGGAGAGGGGAGACTGTCTTTTGATCACTGGTGGGATCGTGCTGCTACGGAGAGGGGAGACTGTCTTTTGATCACTGGGGGATCACTCTGTTACTGGAGAGGGGAGACTGCCGTTTGATCACTGGGGGATCGTTCTGCTATGGAGAGGGGAGACTGCCTTTTGATCACTGGTGAGATTACTCTGTTACTGGAGAGGGGAGACTGCCTTTTGATCACTGGTGGGATCAATCTGCTCTGGATAAGGGAGACTGAGTTTTGAACACTGGTGGGATCTTTCTGCTCTGGAGAGGGGAGACTGCCTTTTGATCACTGGTGGCATCGTTCTGCTCTGGAGAGGGGCGACTGCCTTTTGATCACTGGTGGGTTCACTCTGTTACTAGAGAGGGGAGACTGCCTTTCGATCACTGGTGGGATCACTCTGTTACTGGAGAGGGGAGACTGCCTTTTGATCACTGGTGGGATCACTCTGCTTTGGAGAGGGGAGACTGCCTTTTGATGTCTGGGGGATCGTTCTGCTACGGAGAGGGAAGACTGTCTTTTGATCACAGGTGGAATCACTCTGCTATGGAGAGGGGAGACTGCCTTTTGATCACAGGGGGTTCGTTCTGCTCTGGAGAAGGGAGACAGTATTTGATCACAGGTGGGATCACTCTGCTCTGGAGAGGGGAGACTGCCTTTTGATCACTGGGGGATCACTCTGCTACGGAGCGGGGAGACTGTCTTTTGATCACTTGTGGGATCGTGCTGCTACGGAGAGGGAAGACTGTCTTTTGATCACTGGAGGGAACACTCTGCTACGGAGAGGGGAGACTGTCTTTTGATCACTGGTGGGATCGTGCTGCTACGGAGAGGGGAGACTGTCTTTTGATCACTGGTGGGATCGTGCTGCTACCGAGAGGGGAGACTGTCTTTTGATCACTGGGGGATCACCTTGTTACTGGAGAGGGGAGACTGCCGTTTGATCACTGGGGGATCGTTCTGCTATGGAGAGGGGAGACTGCCTTTTGATCACTGGTGAGATTACACTGTTACTGGAGAGGGGAGACTGCCTTTTGAACACTGGTGGGATCGTTCTGCTCTGGAGAGGGGAGACTGCCTTTTGATCACTGGTGGCATCGTTCTGCTCTGGAGAGGGGCGACTGCCTTTTGATCACTGGTGGGTTCACTCTGTTACTAGAGAGGGGAGACTGCCTTTTGATCACTGTTGGGATGACTCTGTTACTAGAGAGGGCAGACTGCCTTTCGATCACTGGTGGGATCACTCTGTTACTGGAGAGGGGAGATTGCCTTTTGATCACTGGTGGGATCACTCTGTTACTAGAGAGGGGAGACTGCCTTTTGATCACTGGTACGATCACTCTGCTCTGGAGAGGGAAGACTGCCTTTTGATCACTGGTACGATCACTCTGCTCTGGAGAGGGAAGACCGCCTTTTGATCACTGGTGGGATCACTCTGTTCTGGAGAGGGGAGACTGCCTTTTTATCACGGGTGGGATCACTGTGTTACTAGAGAGCGGAGACTGCCTTTTGATCACTGGGTGATCGTTCTGCTACGGAGAGGGAAGACATTCTTTTGATCACAGGTGGAATCACTCTGCTATGGAGAGGGGAGACTGCCTTTTGATCACTGGGGAATCGTTCTGCTCTGGAGAAGGGAGACAGTATTTGATCACAGGTGGAATCACTCTGCTATGGAGAGGGGAGACTGCCTTTTGATCACTGGAGGGATCACTCTGTTACTGGAGAGGGGAGACTGCCTTTTGATCACTGGGGGATCGTTCTGCTCTGGAGTGGGGCGACTGCCTCTTGATCACTGGTGGGATCACTCTACTCTGGAGAGGGGAGACTGCCTTTTGATCACTGGTGGGATCACTCTGTTACTGGAGTGGGGCGACTGCCTTTTGATCACTGGTGGGATCACTCTACTCTGGAGAGGGGAGATTGCCTTTTGATCACTGGTGGGATCACTCTGTTACTAGAGAGGGGAGACTGCCTTTTGATCACTGGTACGATCACTCTGCTCTGGAGAGGGAAGACTGCCTTTTGATCACTGGTACGGTCACTGCTCTGGAGAGGGAAGACCGCCTTTTGATCACTGGTGGGATCACTCTGTTCTGGAGAGGGGAGACTGCCTTTTTATCACGGGTGGGATCACTGTGTTACTAGAGAGCGGAGACTGCCTTTTGATCACTGGGTGATCGTTCTGCTACGGAGAGGGAAGACATTCTTTTGATCACAGGTGGAATCACTCTGCTATGGAGAGGGGAGACTGCCTTTTGATCACTGGGGAATCGTTCTGCTCTGGAGAAGGGAGACAGTATTTGATCACAGGTGGAATCACTCTGCTATGGAGAGGGGAGACTGCCTTTTGATCACTGGAGGGATCACTCTGTTACTGGAGAGGGGAGACTGCCTTTTGATCACTGGGGGATCGTTCTGCTCTGGAGTGGGGCGACTGCCTCTTGATCACTGGTGGGATCACTCTACTCTGGAGAGGGGAGACTGCCTTTTGATCACTGGTGGGATCACTCTGTTACTGGAGTGGGGCGACTGCCTTTTGATCACTGGTGGGATCACTCTACTCTGGAGAGGGGAGACTGCCTTTTGATCACTGGTGGGTCACTCTGTTACTAGAGAGCGGAGACTGCCTTTTGATCACTAGCGGATCGTTCTGCTCTGGAGAAGGGAGACAGTATTTGATCTCTGGTGGGATCACTCTGCTCTGGAGACAGGAGACTGTCTTTTGATCACAGGTGGAATCACTCTGCTATGGAGAGGGGAGAATGCCTTTTGATCACTGGGGGATCGTTCTGCTCTAGAGTGGGGCGACTGCCTTTTGATCACTGGTGGGATCACTCTGTTACTGGAGAGGGGAGACTGGCTTTTGATTACTGGTGGGATCACTCTGCTACGGAGAGGGGAGACTGCCTTTTGATCACTGGTGGAATCACTCTGCTATGGAGAAGGGAGACTGCCTTTTGATCACTGGTGGGATCACTCTGCTCTGGAGAGGGGAGACTGCCTTTTGATCACTGGTGGGACCACTCTGTTACTGGAGAGGGGAGACTGCCTTTTGATCACTGGTGGGATCACTCTGCTTTGGAGAGGGGAGACTGCCTTTTGATGTCTGGGGGATCGTTCTGCTACGGAGAGGGAAGACTGTCTTTTGATCACAGGTGGAATCACTCTGCTATGGAGAGGGGAGACTGCCTTTTGATCACAGGGGGTTCGTTCTGCTCTGGAGAAGGGAGACAGTATTTGATCACAGGTGGGATCACTCTGCTCTGGAGAGGGGAGACTGCCTTTTGATCACTGGGGGATCACTCTGCTACTGAGCGGGGAGACTGTCTTTTGATCACTTGTGGGATCGTGCTGCTACGGAGAGGGAAGACTGTCTTTTAATCACTGGAGGGAACACTCTGCTACGGAGAGGGGAGACTGTCTTTTGATCACTGGTGGGATCGTGCTGCTACGGAGAGGGGAGACTGTCTTTTGATCACTGGTGGGATCGTGCTGCTACCGAGAGGGGAGACAGTATTTGATCACAGGTGGAATCACTCTGCTATGGAGAGGGGAGACTGCCTTTTGATCACTGGAGGGATCACTCTGTTACTGGAGAGGGGAGACTGCCTTTTGATCACTGGGGGATCGTTCTGCTCTGGAGTGGGGCGACTGCCTCTTGATCACTGGTGGGATCACTCTACTCTGGAGAGGGGAGACTGCCTTTTGATCACTGGTGGGATCACTCTGTTACTGGAGTGGGGCGACTGCCTTTTGATCACTGGTGGGATCACTCTACTCTGGAGAGGGGAGACTGCCTTTTGATCACTGGTGGGTCACTCTGTTACTAGAGAGGGGAGACTGCCTTTTGATCACTGTTGGGATGACTCTGTTACTAGAGAGGGCAGACTGCCTTTCGATCACTGGTGGCATCACTCTGTTACTGGAGAGGGGAGATTGCCTTTTGATCACTGGTGGGATCACTCTGTTACTAGAGAGGGGAGACTGCCTTTTGATCACTGGTACGATCACTCTGCTACGGAGAGGGGAGACTGCCTTTTGATCACTGGTGGAATCACTCTGCTATGGAGAGGGGAGAATGCCTTTTGATCACTGGGGGATCACCTTGTTACTGGAGAGGGGAGTCTGCCGTTTGATCACTGGGGGATCGTTCTGCTATGGAGAGGGGAGACTGCCTTTTGATCACTAGTGAGATTACACTGTTACTGGAGAGGGGAGACTGCCTTTTGAACACTGGTGGGATCGTTCTGCTCTGGAGAGGGGAGACTGCCTTTTGATCACTGGTGGCATCGTTCTGCTCTGGGGAGGGGCGACTGCCTTTTGATCACTGGTGGGTTCACTCTGTTACTAGAGAGGGGAGACTGCCTTTTGATCACTGTTGGGATGACTCTGTTACTAGAGAGGGCAGACTGCCTTTCGATCACTGGTGGCATCACTCTGTTACTGGAGAGGGGAGATTGCCTTTTGATCACTGGTGGGATCACTCTGTTACTAGAGAGGGGAGACTGCCTTTTGATCACTGGTACGATCACTCTGCTCTGGAGAGGGAAGACTGCCTTTTGATCACTGGTACGATCACTCTGCTCTGGAGAGGGAAGACCGCCTTTTGATCACTGGTGGGATCACTCTGTTCTGGAGAGGGGAGACTGCCTTTTTATCACGGGTGGGATCACTGTGTTACTAGAGAGCGGAGACTGCCTTTTGATCACTGGGTGATCGTTCTGCTACGGAGAGGGAAGACATTCTTTTGATCACAGGTGGAATCACTCTGCTATGGAGAGGGGAGACTGCCTTTTGATCACTGGGGAATCGTTCTGCTCTGGAGAAGGGAGACAGTATTTGATCACAGGTGGAATCACTCTGCTATGGAGAGGGGAGACTGCCTTTTGATCACTGGAGGGATCACTCTGTTACTGGAGAGTGGAGACTGCCTTTTGATCACTGGTGGGAACACTCTGCTACGGAGAGGGGAGACGGCCTTTTGATCACTGGTGGGGTCGTTCTACTCTGGAGAGGGGAGAAAGCCTTTTCATCACTGAGGGATCGTTCTGCTCTGGAGAGGGGAGACAACCTTTTGCTCACTGAGTGATCGTGCTGCTCTGGAGAGGGGAGACTGCTTTTAGACAACTGGTGGTTATCACTGCGATGGAGAAAGGAGACTGCCTTTTGATCACAGGTGGAATCACTGCTATGGAGAGGGGAGACTGCCTTTTGATCACTGGGGGATGGTTCTGCTCTGGAGAAGGGAGACAGTATTTGATCACCGGTGGGATCACTCTGTTACTGGAGAAGGAAAACTGTGCTTTGATCACTGGGGGATCACTCTGCTACGGAGCGGGGAGACTGTCTTTTGATCACTTGTGGGATCGTGCTGCTACGGAGAGGGAAGACTGTCTTTTGATCACTGGTGGGATCGTGCTGCTACGGAGAGGGGAGACTGTCTTTTGATCACTGTGGGATCACTCTGTTACTGGAGAGGGGAGACTGCCGTTTGATCACTGGGGGATCGTTCTGCTATGGAGAGGGGAGACTGCCTTTTGATCACTGGTGAGATTACTCTGTTACTGGAGAGGGGAGACTGCCTTTTGATCACTGGTGGGATCACTCTGCTCTGGATAAGGGAGACTGAGTTTTGAACACTGGTGGGATCGTTCTGCTCTGGAGAGGGGAGACTGCCTTTTGATCACTGGTGGCATCGTTCTGCTCTGGAGAGGGGCGACTGCCTTTTGATCACTGGTGGGATCACTCTGTTACTAGAGAGGGGAGACTGCCTTTTGATCACTGGTGGGATCACTCTGTTACTAGAGAGGGGAGACTGCCTTTCGATCACTGGTGGGATCACTCTGTTACTGGAGAGGGGAGATTGCCTTTTGATCACTGGTGGGATCACTCTGCTCTGGAGAGGGAAGTCTGCCTTTTGATCACAGGTGGGATCACTCTGTTACTGGAGAGGGGAGACTGCCTTTTGATCACTGGTGCGATCACTCTGCTCTGGAGAGGGGAGACTGACTTTTGATCACTGGTGGGATCACTCTGTTACTAGAGAGCGGAGACTGCCTTTTGATCACTAGGGGATCGTTCTGCTCTGGAGAAGGGAGACAGTATTTGATCACTGCTGGGATCACTCTGCTCTGGAGACAGGAGACTGTCTTTTGATCACTGGTGGGATCACTGTTCTGGAGAGGGGAGACTGCCTGTTGATCACTGGTGGGATCACTCTGTTACTAGAGAGCGGAGACTGCCTTTTGATCACTGGGGGATCGTTCTGCTCTGGAGGGGGGCGATTGCCTTTTGATCACTGGTGGGATCACTCTACTCTGGAGAGGGGAGACTGCCTTTTGATCACTGGTGGGATCACTCTGTTACTGGAGTGGGGCGACTGCCTTTTGATCACTGGTGGGATCACTCTACTCTGGAGAGGGGAGACTGCCTTTTGATCACTGGTGGGATCACTCTGTTACTAGAGAGCGGAGACTGCCTTTTGATCACTAGCGGATCGTTCTGCTCTGGAGAAGGGAGACAGTATTTGATCACTGGTGGGATCACTCTGCTCTGGAGACTGGAGACTGTCTTTTGATCACAGGTGGAATCACTCTGCTATGGAGAGGGGAGAATGCCTTTTGATCACTGGGGGATCGTTCTGCTCTAGAGTGGGGCGACTGCCTTTTGATCACTGGTGGGATCACTCTGTTACTGGAGAGGGGAGACTGGCTTTTGATCACTGGTGGGATCACTCTGCTACGGAGAGGGGAGACTGCCTTTTGATCACTGGTGGAATCACTCTGCTATGGAGAAGGGAGACTGCCTTTTGATCACTGGTGGGATCACTCTGCTCTGGAGAGGGGAGACTGCCTTTTGATCACTGGTGGGACCACTCTGTTACTGGAGAGGGGAGACTGCCTTTTGATCACTGGTGGGATCACTCTGCTTTGGAGAGGGGAGACTGCCTTTTGATGTCTGGGGGATCGTTCTGCTACGGAGAGGGAAGACTGTCTTTTGATCACAGGTGGAATCACTCTGCTATGGAGAGGGGAGACTGCCTTTTGATCACAGGGGGTTCGTTCTGCTCTGGAGAAGGGAGACAGTATTTGATCACTGGTGGGATCACTCTGCTCTGGAGAGGGGAGACTGCCTTTTGATCACTGGGGGATCACTCTGCTACGGAGCGGGGAGACTGTCTTTTGATCACTTGTGGGATCGTGCTGCTACGGAGAGGGAAGACTGTCTTTTGATCACTGGAGGGAACACTCTGCTACGGAGAGGGGAGACTGTCTTTTGATCACTGGTGGGATCGTGCTGCTACGGAGAGGGGAGACTGTCTTTTGATCACTGGTGGGATCGTGCTGCTACGGAGAGGGGAGACTGTCTTTTGATCACTGGGGGATCACTCTGTTACTGGAGAGGGGAGACTGCCGTTTGATCACTGGGGGATCGTTCTGCTATGGAGAGGGGAGACTGCCTTTTGATCACTGGTGGCATCGTTCTGCTCTGGAGAGGGGCGACTGCCTTTTGATCACTGGTGGGTTCACTCTGTTACTAGAGAGGGGAGACTGCCTTTTGATCACTGGTGGGATGACTCTGTTACTAGAGAGGGCAGACTGCCTTTCGATCACTGGTGGGATCACTCTGTTACTGGAGAGGGGAGATTGCCTTTTGATCACTGGTGGGATCACTCTGTTACTAGAGAGGGGAGACTGCCTTTTGATCACTGGTACGATCACTCTGCTCTGGAGAGGGAAGACTGCCTTTTTATCACTGGTACGATCACTCTGCTCTGGAGAGGGAAGACCGCCTTTTGATCACTGGTGGGATCACTCTGTTCTGGAGAGGGGAGACTGCCTTTTGATCACGGGTGGGATCACTGTGTTACTAGAGAGCGGAGACTGCATTTTGATCACTGGGTGATCATTCTGCTACGGAGAGGGAAGACATTCTTTTGATCACAGGTGGATTCACTCTGCTATGGAGAGGGGAGACTGCCTTTTGATCACTGGGGAATCGTTCTGCTCTGGAGAAGGGAGACAGTATTTGATCACAGGTGGAATCACTCTGCTATGGAGAGGGGAGACTGCCTTTTGATCACTGGTGAGATCAATCTGCTCTGGAGAGGGGAGACTGCCTTTTGATCACTGGAGGGATCACTCTGTTACTGGAGAGGGGAGACTGCCTTTTGATCACTGGTGGGAACACTCTGCTACGGAGAGGGGAGACGGCCTTTTGATCACTGGTGGGGTCGTTCTACTCTGGAGAGGGGAGAAAGCCTTTTCATCACTGAAGGATCGTTCTGCTCTGGAGAGGGGAGACAACCTTTTGATCACTGAGTGATCGTGCTGCTCTGGAGAGGGGAGACTGCTTTTAGACAACTGGTGGTTATCACTGCGATGGAGAAAGGAGACTGCCTTTTCATCACCGGTGGAATCACTCTGCTATGGAGAGGGGAGACTGCCTTTTGATCACTGGGGGATGGTTCTGCTCTGGAGAAGGGAGACAGTATTTGATCACCGGTGGGATCACTCTGTTACTGGAGAAGGAAAACTGTGCTTTGATCACTGGGGGATCACTCTGCTACGGAGCGGGGAGACTGTCTTTTGATCACTTGTGGGATCGTGCTGCTACGGAGAGGGAAGACTGTCTTTTGATCACCGGTGGGATCACTCTGTTACTGGAGAGGGGAGACTGCCGTTTGATCACTGGGGGATCGTTCTGCTATGGAGAGGGGAGACTGCCTTTTGATCACTGGTGAGATTACTCTGTTACTGGAGAGGGGAGACTGCCTTTTGATCACTGGTGGGATCACTCTGCTCTGGATAAGGGAGACTGAGTTTTGAACACTGGTGGGATCGTTCTGCTCTGGAGAGGGGAGACTGCCTTTTGATCACTGGTGGCATCGTTCTGCTCTGGAGAGGGGCGACTGCCTTTTGATCACTGGTGGGATCACTCTGTTACTAGAGAGGGGAGACTGCCTTTTGATCACTGGTGGGATCACTCTGTTACTAGAGAGGGGAGACTGCCTTTCGATCACTGGTGGGATCACTCTGTTACTGGAGAGGGGAGATTGCCTTTTGATCACTGGAGGGATCACTCTGCTCTGGAGAGGGAAGACTGCCTTTTGATCACTGGTACGATCACTCTGCTCTGGAGAGGGAAGACCGCCTTTTGATCACTGGTGGGATCACTCTGTTCTGGAGAGGGGAGACTGCCTTTTGATGACTGGGGGATCGTTCTGCTACGGAGAGGGAAGACATTCTTTTGATCACAGGTGGAATCACTCTGCTATGGAGAGGGGAAACTGCCTTTTGATCACTGGGGAATCGTTCTGCTCTGGAAAGGGAGACAGTATTTGATCACAGGTGGAATCACTCTGCTATGGAGAGGGGAGACTGCCTTTTGATCACTGCAGGGATCACTCTGTTACTGGAGAGGGGAGACTGCCTTTTGATCACTGGTGGGAACACTCTGCTACGGAGAGGGGAGTCTGCCTTTTGATCGCTGGTGGGAACACTCTGCTACGGAGAGGGGAGACGGCCGTTTGATCACTGGTGGGGTCGTTCTGCTCTTGAGAGGGGAGACTGCCTTTTCATCACTGAGGGATCGTTCTGCTCTGGAGAGGGGAGACAACCTTTTGATCACTGAGTAATCGTTCTGCTCTGAAGAGGGGAGACTGCTTTTAGACAACTGGTGGTATCACTGCGATAGAGAGAGGAGACTGCCTTTTGATCACTGCTGGGATCACTCTGCTCTGGATAAGGGAGACTGACTTTTGAACACTGGTGCGATCACTCTGCTCTGGAGAGGGGAGACTGCCTTTTGATCACTGGTGGGATCACTCTGTTACTGGAGAGGGGAGACTGCCTTTTCATCACTGGTGGGATATACTCTGCTATGGAGAGGGGAGACTGCCTTTTGATGTCTGGGGGATCGTTCTGCTACGGAGAGGGAAGACTGTCTTTTGATCACAGGTGGAATCACTCTGCTATGGAGAGGGGAGACTGCCTTTTGATCACAGGGGGTTCGTTCTGCTCTGGAGAAGGGAGACAGTATTTGATCACTGGTAGGATCACTCTGCTCTGGAGAGGGGAGACTGCCTTTTGATCACTTGTGGGATCGTGCTGCTACGGAGAGGGAAGACTGTCTTTTGATCACTGGTGGGATCGTGCTGCTACGGAGAGGGGAAGACTGTCTTTTGATCACTGTGGGATCACTCTGTTACTGGAGAGGGGAGACTGCCGTTTGATCACTGGGGGATCGTTCTGCTATGGAGAGGGGAGACTGCCTTTTGATCACTGGTGAGATTACTCTGTTACTGGAGAGGGGAGACTGCCTTTTGATCACTGGTGGGATCACTCTGCTCTGGATAAGGGAGACTGAGTTTTGAACACTGGTGGGATCGTTCTGCTCTGGAGAGGGGAGACTGCCTTTTGATCACTGGTGGCATCGTTCTGCTCTGGAGAGGGGCGACTGCCTTTTGATCACTGGTGGGATCACTCTGTTACTAGAGAGGGGAGACTGCCTTTTGATCACAAGTGGGATCACTCTGCTCTGGAGAAGGGAGACTGCCTTTTGAAAACTGGAGGGATCACTCTGCTCTGGAGAGGGAAGACTGCCTTTTGATCACTGGTACGATCACTCTGCTCTGGAGAGAAAAGACCGCCTTTTGATCACTGGTGGGATCACTCTGTTCTGGAGAGGGGAGACTGCCTTTTGATGACTGGGGGATCGTTCTGCTACGGAGAGGGAAGACATTCTTTTGATCACAGGTGGAATCACTCTGCTATGGAGAGGGGAGACTGCCTTTTGATCACTGGGGAATCGTTCTGCTCTGGAGAAGGGAGACAGTATTTGATCACAGGTGGAATCACTCTGCTATGGAGAGGGGAGACTGCCTTTTGATCACTGGAGGGATCACTCTGTTACTGGAGAGGGGAGACTGCCTTTTGATCACTGGTGGGAACACTCTGCTACGGAGAGGGGAGTCTGCCTTTTGATCACTGGTGGGAACACTCTGCTACGGAGAGGGGAGACGGCCTTTTGATCACTGGTGGGGTCGTTCTGCTCTTGAGAGGGGAGACTGCCTTTTCATCACTGAGGGATCGTTCTGCTCTGGAGAGGGGAGACAACCTTTTGATCACTGAGTGATCGTTCTGCTCTGGAGAGGGGAGACTGCTTTTAGACAACTGGTGGTATCACTGCGATGGAGAGAGGAGACTGCCTTTTGATCACTGCTGGGATCACTCTGCTCTGGATAAGGGAGACTGACTTTTGAACACTGGTGCGATCACTCTGCTCTGGAGAGGGGAGACTGCCTTTTGATCACTGGTGGGATCACTCTGTTACTGGAGAGGGGAGACTGCCTTTTCATCACTGGTGGGATCACTCTGCTATGGAGAGGGGAGACTGCCTTTTGATGTCTGGGGGATCGTTCTGCTACGGAGAGGGAAGACTGTCTTTTGATCACAGGTGGAATCACTCTGCTATGGAGAGGGGAGACTGCCTTTTGATCACAGGGGGTTCGTTCTGCTCTGGAGAAGGGAGACAGTATTTGATCACTGGTGGGATCACTCTGCTCTGGAGAGGGGAGACTGCCTTTTGATCACTGGGGGATCACTCTGCTACGGAGAGGGAAGACTGTCTTTTGATCACTGGAGGGAACACTCTGCTACGGAGAGGGGAGACTGTCTTTTAATCACTGGTGGGATCGTGCTGCTACGGAGAGGGGAGACTGTCTTTTGATCACTGGTGGGATCGTGCTGCTACGGAGAGGGGAGACTGTCTTTTGATCACTGGGGGATTACTCTGTTACTGGAGAGGGGAGACTGCCTTTTGATCACTGGTGGGATCACTCTGCTCTGGATAAGGGAGACTGAGTTTTGAACACTGGTGGGATCGTTCTGCTCTGGAGAGGGGAGACTGCCTTTTGATCACTGGTGGCATCGTTCTGCTCTGGAGAGGGGCGACTGCCTTTTGATCACTGGTGGGTTCACTCTGTTACTAGAGAGGGGAGACTGCCTTTTGATCACTGGTGGGATAACTCTGTTACTGGAGAGGGGAGATTGCCTTTTGATCACTGGTGGGATCACTCTGTTACTAGAGAGGGGAGACTGCCTTTTGATCACTGGTACGATCACTCTGCTCTGGAGAGGGAAGACTGCCTTTTGATCACTGGTACGATCACTCTGCTCTGGAGAGGGAAGACCGCCTTTTGATCACTGGTGGGATCACTCTGTTCTGGAGAGGGGAGACTGCCTTTTGATCACGGGTGGGATCACTGTGTTACTAGAGAGCGGAGACTGCCTTTTGATCACTGGGGGATCGTTCTGCTACGGAGAGGGAAGACATTCTTTTGATCACAGGTGGAATCACTCTGCTATGGAGAGGGGAGACTGCCTTTTGATCACTGGGGAATCGTTCTGCTCTGGAGAAGGGAGACAGTATTTGATCACAGGTGGAATCACTCTGCTATGGAGAGGGGAGTCTGCCTTTTGATCACTGGTGAGATCAATCTGCTCTGGAGAGGGGAGACTGCCTTTTGATCACTGGAGGGATCACTCTGTTACTGGAGAGGGGAGACTGCCTTTTGATCACTGGTGGGAACACTCTGCTACGGAGAGGGGAGACGGCCTTTTGATCACTGGTGGGGTCGTTCTGCTCTGGAGAGGGGAGAAAGCCTTTTCATCACTGAGGGATCGTTCTGCTCTGGAGAGGGGAGACAACCTTTTGATCACTGAGTGATCGTGCTGCTCTGGAGAGGGGAGACTGCTTTTAGACAACTGGTGGTTATCACTGCGATGGAGAAAGGAGACTGCCTTTTGATCACAGGTGGAATCACTCTGCTATGGAGAGGGGAGACTGCCTTTTGATCACTGGGGGATGGTTCTGCTCTGGAGAAGGGAGACAGTATTTGATCACCGGTGGGATCACTCTATTACTGGAGAAGGAAAACTGTGCTTTGATCACTGGGGGATGACTCTGCTACGGAGCGGGGAGACTGTCTTTTGATCACTTGTGGGATCGTGCTGCTACGGAGAGGGAAGACTGTCTTTTGATCACTGGTGGGATCGTGCTGCTACGGAGCGGGGAGACTGTCTTTTGATCACTGGTGGGATCGTGCTGCTACGGAGAGGGGAAACTGTCTTTTGATCACTGGGGGATCACTCTGTTACTGGAGAGGGGAGACTGCCGTTTGATCACTGGGGGATCGTTCTGCTATGGAGAGGGGAGACTGCCTTTTGATCACTGGTGAGATTACTCTGTTACTGGAGAGGGGAGACTGCCTTTTGATCACTGGTGGGATCACTCTGCTCTGGATAAGGGAGACTGAGTTTTGAACACTGGTGGGATCGTTCTGCTCTGGAGAGGGGAGACTGCCTTTTGATCACTGGTGGCATCGTTCTGCTCTGGAGAGGGGCGACTGCCTTTTGATCACTGGTGGGATCACTCTGTTACTAGAGAGGGGAGACTGCCTTTTGATCACTGGTGGGATCACTCTGTTACTAGAGAGGGGAGACTGCCTTTTGATCACTGGTGGGATCACTCTGCTCTGGAGAAGGGAGACTGCCTTTTGATAACTGGAGGGATCACTCTGCTCTGGAGAGGGAAGACCGCCTTTTGATCACTGGTGGGATGACTCTGTTCTGGAGAGGGGAGACTGCCTTTTGATGACTGGGGGATCGTTCTGCTACGGAGAGGGAAGACATTCTTTTGATCACAGGTGGAATCACTCTGCTATGGAGAGGGGAGACTGCCTTTTGATCACTGGGGAATCGTTCTGCTCTGGAGAAGGGAGACAGTATTTGATCACAGGTGGAATCACTCTGCTATGGAGAGGGGAGACTGCCTTTTGATCACTGGTGGGAACACTCTGATACGGAGAGGGGAGTCTGCCTTTTGATCACTGGTGGGAACACTCTGCTACGGAGAGGGGAGACGGCCTTTTGATCACTGGTGGGGTCGTTCTGCTCTTGAGAGGGGAGACTGCCTTTTCATCACTGAGGGATCGTTCTGCTCTGGAGAGGGGAGACAACCTTTTGATCACTGAGTGATCGTTCTGCTCTGGAGAGGGGAGACTGCTTTTAGACAACTGGTGGTATCACTGCGATGGAGAGAGGAGACTGCCTTTTGATCACTGCTGGGATCACTCTGCTCTGGATAAGGGAGACTGACTTTTGAACACTGGTGGGATCGTTCTGCTCTGGAGAGGGGTGACTGCCTTTTGATCACTGGTGCGATCACTCTGCTCTGGAGAAGGGAGACTGCCTTTTGATCACTGGTGGCATCGTTCTGCTCTGGAGAGGGGCGACTGCCTTTTGTTCACTGGTGGGATCACTCTGTTACTGGAGAGGGGGGACTGCCTTTTGCTCACTGGTGGGATCACTCTGTTACTGGAGAGGGGAGACTGCCTTTTGATCACTGGTGCAATCACTCTGCTCTGGAGAGGGGAGACTGCCTTTTGATCAGTGGTGCGATCACTCTGCTCTGGAGAGGGGAGACTGCCTTTTGATCACTGGTGAGATCACTCTGTTACTAGAGAGCGGAGTACTGCCTTTTGATCACTGGGGGATCGTTCTGCTACGGAGAGGGGAGACTGCCTTTTGATCAGTGGGGGATCGTTCTGCTCTGGAGAAGGGAGACAGTATTTGATCACAGGTGGGATCACTCTGCTCTGGAGACAGGAGACTGTCTTTTGATCACTGGTGGGATCATTCTGTTACTGGAGAGCAGAGTCTGCCTTTTTAATCGCTGGGGGATCGTTCTGCTATGGAGAGGGAAGACTGTCTTTTGATCACTGGTGGGATCACTCTGCTCTGGAGACGGGAGACTGTCTTTTGATCACTGGTGGGATCACTCTGCTCTGGAGAGGGGAGACTGCCTTTTGATCACTGGGGGATCATTCTGCTATGGAGAGGGGAAACTGTATTTTGATCACTGGGGGATCGTTCTGCTCTGCAAAAGGGAGACAGTCTTTTGATCACTGGTGGGATCACTCTGCTACGGAGAAGGGAGACTGTCTTTTGATCACTGCTGGGATAACTCTGTTACTGGAGAAGGGGAGACTGCCTTTTCATCACTGGTGGGGTCGTTCTGCTCTGGAGACGGGAGACTGCCTTTTCATCACTGAGGGATTGTTCTTCTCTGGAGAGGGGAGACAACCTTTTGATCACTGAGAGATCATTCTGCTCTGGACAGGGGAGACTGCTTTTTGACAACTGGTGGGATCACTGCGATGGAGAGAGGAGACTGCCTTTTGATCACTGGTGCGATCACTCGGCTTTGGAGAAGGGAGACTGCCTTTTGATCACTGGTGGCATTGTTCTGCTCTGGAGAGGGGAGACTGCCTTTTGATAACTGGAGGGATCACTCTGTTACTGGAGAGGGGAGACTGCCTTTTGATCACTGGTGGGATCACTGCTCTGGATAAGGGAGACTGCCTTTTGATCACTGGTGGCATCGTTCTGCTCTGGAGAGCGGAGACTGCCTTTTGATCACTGGTGCGATCACTCGGCTTTGGAGAAGGGAGACTGCCTTTTGATCACTGGTGGCATTGTTCTGCTCTGGAGAGGGGAGACTGCCTTTTGATAACTGGAGGGATCACTCTGTTACTGGAGAGGGGAGACTGCCTTTTGATCACTGGTGCGATCACTCTGCTCTGGAGAGGGGAGACTGCCTTTTGATCACTGGTGGGATCACTCTGTTACTAGAGAGCGGAGACTGCCTTTTGATCACTAGGGGATCCTTCTGCTCTGGAGAAGGGAGACAGTATTTGATCACTGGTGGGATCACTCTGCTCTGGAGACAGGAGACTGTCTTTTGATCACTGGTGGGATCACTGTTCTGGAGAGGGGAGACTGCCTTTTGATCACTGGTGGGATCACTCTGTTACTAGAGAGCGGAGACTGCCTTTTGATCACTGGTGGGATCACTCTGTTACTGGAGAGGGGAGATTGCCTTTTGATCACTGGTGGGATCACTCTGTTACTAGAGAGGGGAGACTGCCTTTTGATCACTGGGGGATCGTTCTGCTACGGAGAGGGAAGACATTCTTTTGATCACAGGTGGAATCACTCTGCTATGGAGAGGGGAGACTGCCTTTTGATCACTGGGGAATCGTTCTGCTCTGGAGAAGGGAGACAGTATTTGATCACAGGTGGAATCACTCTGCTATGGAGAGGGGAGACTGCCTTTTGATCACTGGTGAGATCAATCTGCTCTGGAGAGGGGAGACTGCCTTTTGATGTCTGGGGGATCGTTCTGCTACGGAGAGGGAAGACTGTCTTTTGATCACAGGTGGAATCACTCTGCTATGGAGAGGGGAGACTGCCTTTTGATCACAGGGGGTTCGTTCTGCTCTGGAGAAGGGAGACAGTATTTGATCACTGGTAGGATCACTCTGCTCTGGAGAGGGGAGACTGCCTTTTGATCACTGGGGGATCACTCTGCTACGGAGCGGGGAGACTGTCTTTTGATCACTTGTGGGATCGTGCTGCTACGGAGAGGGAAGACTGTCTTTTAATCACTGGAGGGAACACTCTGCTACGGAGAGGGGAGACTGTCTTTTGATCACTGGTGGGATCGTGCTGCTACGGAGAGGGGAGACTGTCTTTTGATCACTGGTGGGATCACTCTGTTACTGGAGAGGGGAGACTGCCTTTTCATCACTGGTGGGATCACTCTGCTATGGAGAGGGGAGATTGCCTTTTGATGTCTGGGGGATCGTTCTGCTACGGAGAGGGAAGACTGTCTTTTGATCACAGGTGGAATCACTCTGCTATGGAGAGGGGAGACTGCCTTTTGATCACAGGGGGTTCGTTCTGCTCTGGAGAAGGGAGACAGTATTTGATCACTGGTGGGATCACTCTGCTCTGGAGAAGGGAGACAGTATTTGATCACCGGTGGGATCACTCTATTACTGGAGAAGGAAAACTGTGCTTTGATCACTGGGGGATGACTCTGCTACGGAGCGGGGAGACTGTCTTTTGATCACTTGTGGGATCGTGCTGCTACGGAGAGGGAAGACTGTCTTTTGATCACTGGTGGGATCGTGCTGCTACGGAGCGGGGAGACTGTCTTTTGATCACTGGTGGGATCGTGCTGCTACGGAGAGGGGAGACTGTCTTTTGATCACTGGGGGATCACTCTGTTACTGGAGAGGGGAGACTGCCGTTTGATCACTGGGGGATCGTTCTGCTATGGAGAGGGGAGACTGCCTTTTGATCACTGGTGAGATTACTCTGTTACTGGAGAGGGGAGACTGCCTTTTGATCACTGGTGGGATCACTCTGCTCTGGATAAGGGAGACTGAGTTTTGAACACTGGTGGGATCGTTCTGCTCTGGAGAGGGGAGACTGCCTTTTGATCACTGGTGGCATCGTTCTGCTCTGGAGAGGGGCGACTGCCTTTTGATCACTGGTGGGATCACTCTGTTACTAGAGAGGGGAGACTGCCTTTTGATCACTGGTGGGATCACTCTGTTACTAGAGAGGGGAGACTGCCTTTCGATCACTGGTGGGATCACTCTGTTACTGGAGAGGGGAGATTGCCTTTTGATCACTGGTGGGATCACTCTGCTCTGGAGAAGGGAGACTGCCTTTTGATAACTGGAGGGATCACTCTGCTCTGGAGAGGGAAGACCGCCTTTTGATCACTGGTGGGATGACTCTGTTCTGGAGAGGGGAGACTGCCTTTTGATGACTGGGGGATCGTTCTGCTACGGAGAGGGAAGACATTCTTTTGATCACAGGTGGAATCACTCTGCTATGGAGAGGGGAGACTGCCTTTTGATCACTGGGGAATCGTTCTGCTCTGGAGAAGGGAGACAGTATTTGATCACAGGTGGAATCACTCTGCTATGGAGAGGGGAGACTGCCTTTTGATCACTGGTGGGAACACTCTGATACGGAGAGGGGAGTCTGCCTTTTGATCACTGGTGGGAACACTCTGCTACGGAGAGGGGAGACGGCCTTTTGATCACTGGTGGGGTCGTTCTGCTCTTGAGAGGGGAGACTGCCTTTTCATCACTGAGGGATCGTTCTGCTCTGGAGAGGGGAGACAACCTTTTGATCACTGAGTGATCGTTCTGCTCTGGAGAGGGGAGACTGCTTTTAGACAACTGGTGGTATCACTGCGATGGAGAGAGGAGACTGCCTTTTGATCACTGCTGGGATCACTCTGCTCTGGATAAGGGAGACTGACTTTTGAACACTGGTGGGATCGTTCTGCTCTGGAGAGGGGTGACTGCCTTTTGATCACTGGTGCGATCACTCTGCTCTGGAGAAGGGAGACTGCCTTTTGATCACTGGTGGCATCGTTCTGCTCTGGAGAGGGGCGACTGCCTTTTGTTCACTGGTGGGATCACTCTGTTACTGGAGAGGGGGGACTGCCTTTTGCTCACTGGTGGGATCACTCTGTTACTGGAGAGGGGAGACTGCCTTTTGATCACTGGTGCAATCACTCTGCTCTGGAGAGGGGAGACTGCCTTTTGATCAGTGGTGCGATCACTCTGCTCTGGAGAGGGGAGACTGCCTTTTGATCACTGGTGAGATCACTCTGTTACTAGAGAGCGGAGTACTGCCTTTTGATCACTGGGGGATCGTTCTGCTACGGAGAGGGGAGACTGCCTTTTGATCAGTGGGGGATCGTTCTGCTCTGGAGAAGGGAGACAGTATTTGATCACAGGTGGGATCACTCTGCTCTGGAGACAGGAGACTGTCTTTTGATCACTGGTGGGATCATTCTGTTACTGGAGAGCAGAGTCTGCCTTTTTAATCGCTGGGGGATCGTTCTGCTATGGAGAGGGAAGACTGTCTTTTGATCACTGGTGGGATCACTCTGCTCTGGAGACGGGAGACTGTCTTTTGATCACTGGTGGGATCACTCTGCTCTGGAGAGGGGAGACTGCCTTTTGATCACTGGGGGATCATTCTGCTATGGAGAGGGGAAACTGTATTTTGATCACTGGGGGATCGTTCTGCTCTGCAAAAGGGAGACAGTCTTTTGATCACTGGTGGGATCACTCTGCTACGGAGAAGGGAGACTGTCTTTTGATCACTGCTGGGATAACTCTGTTACTGGAGAAGGGGAGACTGCCTTTTCATCACTGGTGGGGTCGTTCTGCTCTGGAGACGGGAGACTGCCTTTTCATCACTGAGGGATTGTTCTTCTCTGGAGAGGGGAGACAACCTTTTGATCACTGAGAGATCATTCTGCTCTGGACAGGGGAGACTGCTTTTTGACAACT
Organism: Hypanus sabinus; assembly: GCF_030144855.1. Classification (NCBI taxonomy): domain Eukaryota; kingdom Metazoa; phylum Chordata; class Chondrichthyes; order Myliobatiformes; family Dasyatidae; genus Hypanus; species Hypanus sabinus. Next base: position 16,188,014 of record NC_082712.1, on the reverse strand, counting down.
GGTGGGATCACTGCGATGGAGAGAGGAGACTGCCTTTTGATCACTGGTGCGATCACTCGGCTTTGGAGAAGGGAGACTGCCTTTTGATCACTGGTGGCATTGTTCTGCTCTGGAGAGGGGAGACTGCCTTTTGATAACTGGAGGGATCACTCTGTTACTGGAGAGGGGAGACTGCCTTTTGATCACTGGTGGGATCACTGCTCTGGATAAGGGAGACTGCCTTTTGATCACTGGTGGCATCGTTCTGCTCTGGAGAGCGGAGACTGCCTTTTGATCACTGGTGCGATCACTCGGCTTTGGAGAAGGGAGACTGCCTTTTGATCACTGGTGGCATTGTTCTGCTCTGGAGAGGGGAGACTGCCTTTTGATAACTGGAGGGATCACTCTGTTACTGGAGAGGGGAGACTGCCTTTTGATCACTGGTGCGATCACTCTGCTCTGGAGAGGGGAGACTGCCTTTTGATCACTGGTGGGATCACTCTGTTACTAGAGAGCGGAGACTGCCTTTTGATCACTAGGGGATCCTTCTGCTCTGGAGAAGGGAGACAGTATTTGATCACTGGTGGGATAACTCTGCTCTGGAGACAGGAGACTGCCTTTTGATCACTGGTGGGATCACTGTTCTGGAGAGGGGAGACTGCCTTTTGATCACTGGTGGGATCACTCTGTTACTAGAGAGCGGAGACTGCCTTTTGATCACTGGTGGGATCACTCTGTTACTGGAGAGGGGAGATTGCCTTTTGATCACTGGTGGGATCACTCTGTTACTAGAGAGGGGAGACTGCCTTTTGATCACTGGGGGATCGTTCTGCTACGGAGAGGGAAGACATTCTTTTGATCACAGGTGGAATCACTCTGCTATGGAGAGGGGAGACTGCCTTTTGATCACTGGGGAATCGTTCTGCTCTGGAGAAGGGAGACAGTATTTGATCACAGGTGGAATCACTCTGCTATGGAGAGGGGAGACTGCCTTTTGATCACTGGTGAGATCAATCTGCTCTGGAGAGGGGAGACTGCCTTTTGATGTCTGGGGGATCGTTCTGCTACGGAGAGGGAAGACTGTCTTTTGATCACAGGTGGAATCACTCTGCTATGGAGAGGGGAGACTGCCTTTTGATCACAGGGGGTTCGTTCTGCTCTGGAGAAGGGAGACAGTATTTGATCACTGGTAGGATCACTCTGCTCTGGAGAGGGGAGACTGCCTTTTGATCACTGGGGGATCACTCTGCTACGGAGCGGGGAGACTGTCTTTTGATCACTTGTGGGATCGTGCTGCTACGGAGAGGGAAGACTGTCTTTTGATCACTGGAGGGAACACTCTGCTACGGAGAGGGGAGACTGTCTTTTGATCACTGGTGGGATCGTGCTGCTACGGAGAGGGGAGACTGTCTTTTGATCACTGGTGGGATCACTCTGTTACTGGAGAGGGGAGACTGCCTTTTCATCACTGGTGGGATCACTCTGCTATGGAGAGGGGAGACTGCCTTTTGATGTCTGGGGGATCGTTCTGCTACGGAGAGGGAAGACTGTCTTTTGATCACAGGTGGAATCACTCTGCTATGGAGAGGGGAGACTGCCTTTTGATCACAGGGGGTTCGTTCTGCTCTGGAGAAGGGAGACAGTATTTGATCACTGGTGGGATCACTCTGCTCTGGAGAGGGGAGACTGCCTTTTGATCACTGGGGGATCACTCTGCTACGGAGAGGGAAGACTGTCTTTTGATCACTGGAGGGAACACTCTGCTACGGAGAGGGGAGACTGTCTTTTAATCACTGGTGGGATCGTGCTGCTACGGAGAGGGGAGACTGTCTTTTGATCACTGGTGGGATCGTGCTGCTACGGAGAGGGGAGACTGTCTTTTGATCACTGGGGGATTACTCTGTTACTGGAGAGGGGAGACTGCCTTTTGATCACTGGTGGGATCACTCTGCTCTGGATAAGGGAGACTGAGTTTTGAACACTGGTGGGATCGTTCTGCTCTGGAGAGGGGAGACTGCCTTTTGATCACTGGTGGCATCGTTCTGCTCTGGAGAGGGGCGACTGCCTTTTGATCACTGGTGGGTTCACTCTGTTACTAGAGAGGGGAGACTGCCTTTTGATCACTGGTGGGATAACTCTGTTACTGGAGAGGGGAGATTGCCTTTTGATCACTGGTGGGATCACTCTGTTACTAGAGAGGGGAGACTGCCTTTTGATCACTGGTACGATCACTCTGCTCTGGAGAGGGAAGACTGCCTTTTGATCACTGGTACGATCACTCTGCTCTGGAGAGGGAAGACCGCCTTTTGATCACTGGTGGGATCACTCTGTTCTGGAGAGGGGAGACTGCCTTTTGATCACGGGTGGGATCACTGTGTTACTAGAGAGCGGAGACTGCCTTTTGATCACTGGGGGATCGTTCTGCTACGGAGAGGGAAGACATTCTTTTGATCACAGGTGGAATCACTCTGCTATGGAGAGGGGAGACTGCCTTTTGATCACTGGGGAATCGTTCTGCTCTGGAGAAGGGAGACAGTATTTGATCACAGGTGGAATCACTCTGCTATGGAGAGGGGAGTCTGCCTTTTGATCACTGGTGAGATCAATCTGCTCTGGAGAGGGGAGACTGCCTTTTGATCACTGGAGGGATCACTCTGTTACTGGAGAGGGGAGACTGCCTTTTGATCACTGGTGGGAACACTCTGCTACGGAGAGGGGAGACGGCCTTTTGATCACTGGTGGGGTCGTTCTGCTCTGGAGAGGGGAGAAAGCCTTTTCATCACTGAGGGATCGTTCTGCTCTGGAGAGGGGAGACAACCTTTTGATCACTGAGTGATCGTGCTGCTCTGGAGAGGGGAGACTGCTTTTAGACAACTGGTGGTTATCACTGCGATGGAGAAAGGAGACTGCCTTTTGATCACAGGTGGAATCACTCTGCTATGGAGAGGGGAGACTGCCTTTTGATCACTGGGGGATGGTTCTGCTCTGGAGAAGGGAGACAGTATTTGATCACCGGTGGGATCACTCTATTACTGGAGAAGGAAAACTGTGCTTTGATCACTGGGGGATGACTCTGCTACGGAGCGGGGAGACTGTCTTTTGATCACTTGTGGGATCGTGCTGCTACGGAGAGGGAAGACTGTCTTTTGATCACTGGTGGGATCGTGCTGCTACGGAGCGGGGAGACTGTCTTTTGATCACTGGTGGGATCGTGCTGCTACGGAGAGGGGAGACTGTCTTTTGATCACTGGGGGATCACTCTGTTACTGGAGAGGGGAGACTGCCGTTTGATCACTGGGGGATCGTTCTGCTATGGAGAGGGGAGACTGCCTTTTGATCACTGGTGAGATTACTCTGTTACTGGAGAGGGGAGACTGCCTTTTGATCACTGGTGGGATCACTCTGCTCTGGATAAGGGAGACTGAGTTTTGAACACTGGTGGGATCGTTCTGCTCTGGAGAGGGGAGACTGCCTTTTGATCACTGGTGGCATCGTTCTGCTCTGGAGAGGGGCGACTGCCTTTTGATCACTGGTGGGATCACTCTGTTACTAGAGAGGGGAGACTGCCTTTTGATCACTGGTGGGATCACTCTGTTACTAGAGAGGGGAGACTGCCTTTCGATCACTGGTGGGATCACTCTGTTACTGGAGAGGGGAGATTGCCTTTTGATCACTGGTGGGATCACTCTGCTCTGGAGAAGGGAGACTGCCTTTTGATAACTGGAGGGATCACTCTGCTCTGGAGAGGGAAGACCGCCTTTTGATCACTGGTGGGATGACTCTGTTCTGGAGAGGGGAGACTGCCTTTTGATGACTGGGGGATCGTTCTGCTACGGAGAGGGAAGACATTCTTTTGATCACAGGTGGAATCACTCTGCTATGGAGAGGGGAGACTGCCTTTTGATCACTGGGGAATCGTTCTGCTCTGGAGAAGGGAGACAGTATTTGATCACAGGTGGAATCACTCTGCTATGGAGAGGGGAGACTGCCTTTTGATCACTGGTGGGAACACTCTGATACGGAGAGGGGAGTCTGCCTTTTGATCACTGGTGGGAACACTCTGCTACGGAGAGGGGAGACGGCCTTTTGATCACTGGTGGGGTCGTTCTGCTCTTGAGAGGGGAGACTGCCTTTTCATCACTGAGGGATCGTTCTGCTCTGGAGAGGGGAGACAACCTTTTGATCACTGAGTGATCGTTCTGCTCTGGAGAGGGGAGACTGCTTTTAGACAACTGGTGGTATCACTGCGATGGAGAGAGGAGACTGCCTTTTGATCACTGCTGGGATCACTCTGCTCTGGATAAGGGAGACTGACTTTTGAACACTGGTGGGATCGTTCTGCTCTGGAGAGGGGTGACTGCCTTTTGATCACTGGTGCGATCACTCTGCTCTGGAGAAGGGAGACTGCCTTTTGATCACTGGTGGCATCGTTCTGCTCTGGAGAGGGGCGACTGCCTTTTGTTCACTGGTGGGATCACTCTGTTACTGGAGAGGGGGGACTGCCTTTTGCTCACTGGTGGGATCACTCTGTTACTGGAGAGGGGAGACTGCCTTTTGATCACTGGTGCAATCACTCTGCTCTGGAGAGGGGAGACTGCCTTTTGATCAGTGGTGCGATCACTCTGCTCTGGAGAGGGGAGACTGCCTTTTGATCACTGGTGAGATCACTCTGTTACTAGAGAGCGGAGACTGCCTTTTGATCAGTGGGGGATCGTTCTGCTCTGGAGAAGGGAGACAGTATTTGATCACAGGTGGGATCACTCTGCTCTGGAGACAGGAGACTGTCTTTTGATCACTGGTGGGATCATTCTGTTACTGGAGAGCAGAGTCTGCCTTTTTAATCGCTGGGGGATCGTTCTGCTATGGAGAGGGAAGACTGTCTTTTGATCACTGGTGGGATCACTCTGCTCTGGAGACGGGAGACTGTCTTTTGATCACTGGTGGGATCACTCTGCTCTGGAGAGGGGAGACTGCCTTTTGATCACTGGGGGATCATTCTGCTATGGAGAGGGGAAACTGTATTTTGATCACTGGGGGATCGTTCTGCTCTGCAAAAGGGAGACAGTCTTTTGATCACTGGTGGGATCACTCTGCTACGGAGAAGGGAGACTGTCTTTTGATCACTGCTGGGATAACTCTGTTACTGGAGAAGGGGAGACTGCCTTTTCATCACTGGTGGGGTCGTTCTGCTCTGGAGACGGGAGACTGCCTTTTCATCACTGAGGGATTGTTCTTCTCTGGAGAGGGGAGACAACCTTTTGATCACTGAGAGATCATTCTGCTCTGGACAGGGGAGACTGCTTTTTGACAACTGGTGGGATCACTGCGATGGAGAGAGGAGACTGCCTTTTGATCACTGGTGCGATCACTCGGCTTTGGAGAAGGGAGACTGCCTTTTGATCACTGGTGGCATTGTTCTGCTCTGGAGAGGGGAGACTGCCTTTTGATAACTGGAGGGATCACTCTGTTACTGGAGAGGGGAGACTGCCTTTTGATCACTGGTGGGATCACTGCTCTGGATAAGGGAGACTGCCTTTTGATCACTGGTGGCATCGTTCTGCTCTGGAGAGCGGAGACTGCCTTTTGATCACTGGTGCGATCAGTCGGCTTTGGAGAAGGGAGACTGCCTTTTGATCACTGGTGGCATTGTTCTGCTCTGGAGAGGGGAGACTGCCTTTTGATAACTGGAGGGATCACTCTGTTACTGGAGAGGGGAGACTGCCTTTTGATCACTGGTGCGATCACTCTGCTCTGGAGAGGGGAGACTGCCTTTTGATCACTGGTGGGATCACTCTGTTACTAGAGAGCGGAGACTGCCTTTTGATCACTAGGGGATCCTTCTGCTCTGGAGAAGGGAGACAGTATTTGATCACTGGTGGGATCACTCTGCTCTGGAGACAGGAGACTGTCTTTTGATCACTGGTGGGATCACTGTTCTGGAGAGGGGAGACTGCCTTTTGATCACTGGTGGGATCACTCTGTTACTAGAGAGCGGAGACTGCCTTTTGATCACTGGTGGGATCACTCTGTTACTGGAGAGGGGAGATTGCCTTTTGATCACTGGTGGGATCACTCTGTTACTAGAGAGGGGAGACTGCCTTTTGATCACTGGGGGATCGTTCTGCTACGGAGAGGGAAGACATTCTTTTGATCACAGGTGGAATCACTCTGCTATGGAGAGGGGAGACTGCCTTTTGATCACTGGGGAATCGTTCTGCTCTGGAGAAGGGAGACAGTATTTGATCACAGGTGGAATCACTCTGCTATGGAGAGGGGAGACTGCCTTTTGATCACTGGTGAGATCAATCTGCTCTGGAGAGGGGAGACTGCCTTTTGATGTCTGGGGGATCGTTCTGCTACGGAGAGGGAAGACTGTCTTTTGATCACAGGTGGAATCACTCTGCTATGGAGAGGGGAGACTGCCTTTTGATCACAGGGGGTTCGTTCTGCTCTGGAGAAGGGAGACAGTATTTGATCACTGGTAGGATCACTCTGCTCAGGAGAGGGGAGACTGCCTTTTGATCACTGGGGGATCACTCTGCTACGGAGCGGGGAGACTGTCTTTTGATCACTTGTGGGATCGTGCTGCTACGGAGAGGGAAGACTGTCTTTTGATCACTGGAGGGAACACTCTGCTACGGAGAGGGGAGACTGTCTTTTGATCACTGGTGGGATCGTGCTGCTACGGAGAGGGGAGACTGTCTTTTGATCACTGGTGGGATCGTGCTGCTACGGAGAGGGGAGACTGTCTTTTGATCACTGGGGGATTACTCTGTTACTGGAGAGGGGAGACTGCCTTTTGATCACTGGTGGGATCACTCTGCTCTGGATAAGGGAGACTGAGTTTTGAACACTGGTGGGATCGTTCTGCTCTGGAGAGGGGATACTGCCTTTTGATCACTGGTGGCATCGTTCTGCTCTGGAGGGCGACTGCCTTTTGATCACTGGTGGGTTCACTCTGTTACTAGAGAGGGGAGACTGCCTTTTGATCACTGGTGGGATCACTCTGTTACTAGAGAGGAGAGACTGCCTTTCGATCACTGGTGGGATCACTCTGTTACTGGAGAGGGGAGATTGCCTTTTGATCACTGGTGGGATCACTCTGTTACTAGAGAGGGGAGACTGCCTTTTGATCACTGGTACGATCACTCTGCTCTGGAGAGGGAAGACCGCCTTTTGATCACTGGTGGGATCACTGTGTTACTAGAGAGCGGAGACTGCCTTTTGATCACTGGGGGATCGTTCTGCTACGGAGAGGGAAGACATTCTTTTGATCACAGGTGGAATCACTCTGCTATGGAGAGGGGAGACTGCCTTTTGATCACTGGGGAATCGTTCTGCTCTGGAGAAGGGAGACAGTATTTGATCACAGGTGGAATCACTCTGCTATGGAGAGGGGAGACTGCCTTTTGATCACTGGTGAGATCAATCTGCTCTGGAGAGGGGAGACTGCCTTTTGATCACTGGAGGGATCACTCTGTTACTGGAGAGGGGAGACTGCCTTTTGATCACTGGTGGGAACACTCTGCTACGGAGAGGGGAGACGGCCTTTTGATCACTGGTGGGGTCGTTCTGCTCTGGAGAGGGGAGAAAGCCTTTTCATCACTGAGGGATCGTTCTGCTCTGGAGAGGGGAGACAACCTTTTGATCACTGAGTGATCGTGCTGCTCTGGAGAGGGGAGACTGCTTTTAGACAACTGGTGGTTATCACTGCGATGGAGAAAGGAGACTGCCTTTTGATCACAGGTGGAATCACTCTGCTATGGAGAGGGGAGACTGCCTTTTGATCACTGGGGGATGGTTCTGCTCTGGAGAAGGGAGACAGTATTTGATCACCGGTGGGATCACTCTGTTACTGGAGAAGGAAAACTGTGCTTTGATCACTGGGGGATCCCTCTGCTACGGAGCGTGGAGACTGTCTTTTGATCACTTGTGGGATCGTGCTGCTACGGAGAGGGAAGACTGTCTTTTGATCACTGGTGGGATCGTGCTGCTACGGAGAGGGGAGACTGTCTTTTGATCACTGGGGGATCACTCTGTTACTGGAGAGGGGAGACTGCCGTTTGATCACTGGGGGATCGTTCTGCTATGGAGTGGGGAGACTGCCTTTTGATCACTGGTGAGATTACTCTGTTACTGGAGAGGGGAGACTGCCTTTTGATCACTGGTGGGATCACTCTGCTCTGGATAAGGGAGACTGAGTTTTGAACACTGGTGGGATCGTTCTGCTCTGGAGAGGGGAGACTGCCTTTTGATCACTGGTGGCATCGTTCTGCTCTGGAGAGGGGCGACTGCCTTTTGATCACTGGTGGGATCACTCTGTTACTAGAGAGGGGAGACTGCCTTTTGATCACTGGTGGGATCACTCTGTTACTAGAGAGGGGAGACTGCCTTTCGATCACTGGTGGGATCACTCTGTTACTGGAGAGGGGAGATTGCCTTTTGATCACTGGTGGGATCACTCGGCTCTGGAGAAGGGAGACTGCCTTTTGATAACTGGAGGGATCACTCTGCTCTGGAGAGGGAAGACTGCCTTTTGATCACTGGTACGATCACTCTGCTCTGGAGAGGGAAGACCGCCTTTTGATCACTGGTGGGATCACTCTGTTCTGGAGAGGGGAGACTGCCTTTTGATGACTGGGGGATCGTTCTGCTACGGAGAGGGAAGACATTCTTTTGATCACAGGTGGAATCACTCTGCTATGGAGAGGGGAGACTGCCTTTTGATCACTGGTGGGAACACTCTGATACGGAGAGGTGAGTCTGCCTTTTGATCACTGGTGGGAACACTCTGCTACGGAGAGGGGAGTCTGCCTTTTGATCACTGGTGGGGTCGTTCTGCTCTTGAGAGGGGAGACTGCCTTTTCATCACTGAGGGATCGTTCTGCTCTGGAGAGGGGAGACAACCTTTTGATCACTGAGTGATCGTTCTGCTCTGGAGAGGGGAGACTGCTTTTAGACAACTGGTGGTATCACTGCGATGGAGAGAGGAGACTGCCTTTTGATCACTGCTGGGATCACTCTGCTCTGGATAAGGGAGACTGACTTTTGAACACTGGTGGGATCGTTCTGCTCTGGAGAGGGGTGACTGCCTTTTGATCACTGGTGCGATCACTCTGCTCTGGAGAAGGGAGACTGCCTTTTGATCACTGGTGGCATCGTTCTGCTCTGGAGAGGGGCGACTGCCTTTTGTTCACTGGTGGGATCACTCTGTTACTGGAGAGGGGAGACTGCCTTTTGCTCACTGGTGGGATCACTCTGTTACTGGAGAGGGGAGACTGCCTTTTGATCACTGGTGCAATCACTCTGCTCTGGAGAGGGGAGACTGCCTTTTGATCAGTGGTGCGATCACTCTGCTCTGGAGAGGGGAGACTGCCTTTTGATCACTGGTGGGATCACTCTGTTACTAGAGAGCGGAGTACTGCCTTTTGATCACTGGGGGATCGTTCTGCTACGGAGAGGGGAGACTGCCTTTTGATCAGTGGGGGATCGTTCTGCTCTGGAGAAGGGAGACAGTATTTGATCACAGGTGGGATCACTCTGCTCTGGAGACAGGAGACTGTCTTTTGATCACTGGTGGGATCATTCTGTTACTGGAGAGGGGAGACTGCCTTTTGATCACTCGGGGATCATTCTGCTATGGAGAGGGGAAACTGTATTTTGATCACTGGGGGATCGTTCTGCTCTGCAAAAGGGAAACAGTCTTTTGATCACTGGTGGGATCACTCTGCTACGGAGAAGGGAGACTGTCCTTTGATCACTGCTGGGATAACTCTGTTACTGGAGAAGGGGAGACTGCCTTTTCATCACTGGTGGGGTCGTTCTGCTCTGGAGACGGGAGACTGCCTTTTCATCACTGAGGGATTGTTCTTCTCTGGAGAGGGGAGACAACGTTTTGATCACTGAGAGATCATTCTGCTCTGGACAGGGGAGACTGCTTTTTGACAACTGGTGGGATCACTGCGATGGAGAGAGGAGACTGCCTTTTGATCACTGGTGCGATCACTCGGCTTTGGAGAAGGGAGACTGCCTTTTGATCACTGGTGGCATTGTTCTGCTCTGGAGAGGGGAGACTGCCTTTTGATAACTGGAGGGATCACTCTGTTACTGGAGAGGGGAGACTGCCTTTTGATCACTGGTGGGATCACTCTGTTACTGGAGAGGGGAGATTGCCTTTTGATCACTGGTGGGATCACTCTGTTTCTAGAGAGGGGAGACTGCCTTTTGATCACTGGGGGATCGTTCTGCTACGGAGAGGTAAGACATTCTTTTGATCACAGGTGGAATCACTCTGCTATGGAGAGGGGAGACTGCCTTTTGATCACTGGGGAATCGTTCTGCTCTGGAGAAGGGAGACAGTATTTGATCACAGGTGGAATCACTCTGCTATGGAGAGGGGAGACTGCCTTTTGATCACTGGTGAGATCAATCTGCTCTGGAGAGGGGAGACTGCCTTTTGATCACTGGAGGGATCACTCTGTTACTGGAGAGGGGAGACTGCCTTTTGATCACTGGTGGGAACACTCTGCTACGGAGAGGGGAGACGGCCTTTTGATCACTCGGGGATCATTCTGCTATGGAGAGGGGAAACTGTATTTTGATCACTGGGGGATCGTTCTGCTCTGCAAAAGGGAAACAGTCTTTTGATCACTGGTGGGATCACTCTGCTACGGAGAAGGGAGACTGTCCTTTGATCACTGCTGGGATAACTCTGTTACTGGAGAAGGGGAGACTGCCTTTTCATCACTGGTGGGGTCGTTCTGCTCTGGAGACGGGAGACTGCCTTTTCATCACTGAGGGATTGTTCTTCTCTGGAGAGGGGAGACAACCTTTTGATCACTGAGAGATCATTCTGCTCTGGACAGGGGAGACTGCTTTTTGACAACTGGTGGGATCACTGCGATGGAGAGAGGAGACTGCCTTTTGATCACTGGTGCGATCACTCGGCTTTGGAGAAGGGAGACTGCCTTTTGATCACTGGTGGCATTGTTCTGCTCTGGAGAGGGGAGACTGCCTTTTGATAACTGGAGGGATCACTCTGTTACTGGAGAGGGGAGACTGCCTTTTGATCACTGGTGGGATCACTGCTCTGGATAAGGGAGACTGCCTTTTGATCACTGGTGGCATCGTTCTGCTCTGGAGAGCGGAGACTGCCTTTTGATCACTGGTGCGATCACTCGGCTTTGGAGAAGGGAGACTGCCTTTTGATCACTGGTGGCATTGTTCTGCTCTGGAGAGGGGAGACTGCCTTTTGATAACTGGAGGGATCACTCTGTTACTGGAGAGGGGAGACTGCCTTTTGATCACTGGTGCGATCACTCTGCTCTGGAGAGGGGAGACTGCCTTTTGATCACTGGTGGGATCACTCTGTTACTAGAGAGCGGAGACTGCCTTTTGATCACTAGGGGATCCTTCTGCTCTGGAGAAGGGAGACAGTATTTGATCACTGGTGGGATCACTCTGCTCTGGAGACAGGAGACTGTCTTTTGATCACTGGTGGGATCACTGTTCTGGAGAGGGGAGACTGCCTTTTGATCACTGGTGGGATCACTCTGTTACTAGAGAGCGGAGACTGCCTTTTGATCACTGGTGGGATCACTCTGTTACTGGAGAGGGGAGATTGCCTTTTGATCACTGGTGGGATCACTCTGTTACTAGAGAGGGGAGACTGCCTTTTGATCACTGGGGGATCGTTCTGCTACGGAGAGGGAAGACATTCTTTTGATCACAGGTGGAATCACTCTGCTATGGAGAGGGGAGACTGCCTTTTGATCACTGGGGAATCGTTCTGCTCTGGAGAAGGGAGACAGTATTTGATCACAGGTGGAATCACGCTGCTATGGAGAGGGGAGACTGCCTTTTGATCACTGGTGAGATCAATCTGCTCTGGAGAGGGGAGACTGCCTTTTGATCACTGGAGGGATCACTCTGTTACTGGAGAGGGGAGACTGCCTTTTGATCACAGGTGGGAACACTCTGCTACGGAGAGGGGAGACGGCCTTTTGATCACTGGTGGGGTCGTTCTGCTCTGGAGAGGGGAGAAAGCCTTTTCATCACTGAGGGATCGTTCTGCTCTGGAGAGGGGAGACTGCCTTTTGATCACTGGTGAGATTACTCTGTTACTGGAGAGGGGAGACTGCCTTTTGATCACTGGTGGGATCACTCTGCTCTGGATAAGGGAGACTGAGTTTTGAACACTGGTGGGATCGTTCTGCTCTGGAGAGGGGAGACTGCCTTTTGATCACTGGTGGCATCGTTCTGCTCTGCAGAGGGGCGACTGCCTTTTGATCACTGGTGGGATCACTCTGTTACTAGAGAGGGGAGACTGCCTTTTGATCACTGGTGGGATCACTCTGTTACTAGAGAGGGGAGACTGCCTTTCGATCACTGGTGGGATCACTCTGTTACTGGAGAGTGGAGATTGCCTTTTGATCACTGGTGGGATCACTCTGCTCTGGAGAAGGGAGACTGCCTTTTGATAACTGGAGGGATCACTCTGCTCTGGAGAGGGAAGACTGCCTTTTGATCACTGGTACGATCACTCTGCTCTGGAGAGGGAAGACCGCCTTTTGATCACTGGTGGGATCACTCTGTTCTGGAGAGGGGAGACTGCCTTTTGATGACTGGGGGATCGTTCTGCTACGGAGAGGGAAGACATTCTTTTGATCACAGGTGGAATCACTCTGCTATGGAGAGGGGAGACTGCCTTTTGATCACTGGGGAATCGTTCTGCTCTGGAGAAGGGAGACAGTATTTGATCACAGGTGGAATCACTCTGCTATGGAGAGGGGAGACTGCCTTTTGATCACTGGAGGGATCACTCTGTTACTGGAGAGGGGAGACTGCCTTTTGATCACTGGTGGGAACACTCTGCTACGGAGAGGGGAGTCTGCCTTTTGATCACTGGTGGGGTCGTTCTGCTCTTGAGAGGGGAGACTGCCTTTTCATCACTGAGGGATCGTTCTGCTCTGGAGAGGGGAGACAACCTTTTGATCACTGAGTGATCGTTCTGCTCTGGAGAGGGGAGACTGCTTTTAGACAACTGGTGGTATCACTGCGATGGAGAGAGGAGACTGCCTTTTGATCACTGGTGCGATCACTCGGCTTTGGAAAAGGGAGACTGCCTTTTGATCACTGGTGGCATTGTTCTGCTCTGGAGAGGGGAGACTGCCTTTTGATAACTGGAGGGATCACTCTGTTACTGGAGAGGGGAGACTGCCTTTTGATCACTGGTGCGATCACTGTGCTCTGGAGAGGGGAGACTGCCTTTTGATCACTGGTGGGATCACTCTGTTACTAGGGAGCGGAGACTGCCTTTTGATCACTAGGGGATCCTTCTGCTCTGGAGAAGGGAGACAGTATTTGATCACTAGTGGGATCACTCTGCTCTGGAGACAGGAGACTGTCTTTTGATCACTGGTGGGATCACTGTTCTGGAGAGGGGAGACTGCCTTTTGATCACTGGTGGGATCACTCTGTTACTAGAGAGCGGAGACTGCCTTTTGATCACTGGTGGGATCACTCTGTTACTGGAGAGGGGAGATTGCCTTTTGATCACTGGTGGGATCACTCTGTTTCTAGAGAGGGGAGACTGCCTTTTGATCACTGGGGGATCGTTCTGCTACGGAGAGGTAAGACATTCTTTTGATCACAGGTGGAATCACTCTGCTATGGAGAGGTGAGACTACCTTTTGATCACTGGGGGATGGTTCTGCTCTGGAGAAGGGAGACAGTATTTGATCACCGGTGGGATCACTCTCTTACTGGAGAAGGAAAACTGTGCTTTGATCACTGGGGGATCACTCTGCTACGGAGCGGGGAGACTGTCTTTTGATCACTTGTGGGATCGTGCTGCTACGGAGAGGGAAGACTGTCTTTTGATCACTGGTGGGATCGTGCTGCTACGGAGAGGGGAGACTGTCTTTTGATCACTGTGGGATCACTCTGTTACTGGAGAGGGGAGTCTGCCGTTTGATCACTGGGGGATCGTTCTGCTATGGAGAGGGGAGACTGCCTTTTGATCACTGGTGAGATTACTCTGTTACTGGAGAGGGGAGACTGCCTTTTGATCACTGGTGGGATCACTCTGCTCTGGATAAGGGAGACTGAGTTTTGAACACTGGTGGGATCGTTCTGCTCTGGAGAGGGGAGACTGCCTTTTGATCACTGGTGGCATCGTTCTGCTCTGGAGAGGGGCGACTGCCTTTTGATCACTGGTGGGATCACTCCGTTACTAGAGAGGGGAGACTGCCTTTTGATCACTGGTGGGATCACTCTGTTACTAGAGAGGGGAGACTGCCTTTCGATCACTGGTGGGATCACTCTGTTACTGGAGAGTGGAGATTGCCTTTTGATCACTGGTGGGATCACTCTGCTCTGGAGAAGGGAGACTGCCTTTTGATAACTGGAGGGATCACTCTGCTCTGGAGAGGGAAGACTGCCTTTTGATCACTGGTACGATCACTCTGCTCTGGAGAGGGAAGACCGCCTTTTGATCACTGGTGGGATCACTCTGTTCTGGAGAGGGGAAACTGCCTTTTGATGACTGGGGGATCGTTCTGCTACGGAGAGGGAAGACATTCTTTTGATCACAGGTGGAATCACTCTGCTATGGAGAGGGGAGACTGCCTTTTGATCACTGGGGAATCGTTCTGCTCTGGAGAAGGGAGACAGTATTTGATCACAGGTGGAATCACTCTGCTATGGAGAGGGGAGACTGCCTTTTGATCACTGGAGGGATCACTCTGTTACTGGAGAGGGGAGACTGCCTTTTGATCACTGGTGGGAACACTCTGCTACGGAGAGGGGAGACGGCCTTTTGATCACTGGTGGGGTCGTTCTGCTCTGGAGAGGGGAGAAAGCCTTTTCATCACTGAGGGATCGTTCTGCTCTGGAGAGGGGAGACAACCTTTTGATCACTGAGTGATCGTGCTGCTCTGGAGAGGGGAGACTGCTTTTAGACAACTGGTGGTTATCACTGCGATGGAGAAAGGAGACTGCCTTTTGATCACAGGTGGAATCACTCTGCTATGGAGAGGTGAGACTGCCTTTTGATCACTGGGGGATGGTTCTGCTCTGGAGAAGGGAGACAGTATTTGATCACCGGTGGGATCACTCTGTTACTGGAGAAGGAAAACTGTGCTTTGATCACTGAGGGATCACTCTGCTACGGAGCGGGGAGACTGTCTTTTGATCACTTGTGGGATCGTTCTGCTACGGAGAGGGAAGACTGTCTTTTGATCACTGGTGGGATCGTGCTGCTACGGAGAGGGGAGACTGTCTTTTGATCACTGTGGGATCACTCTGTTACTGGAGAGGGGAGACTGCCGTTTGATCACTGGGGGATCGTTCTGCTATGGAGAGGGGAGACTGCCTTTTGATCACTGGGGAATCGTTCTGCTCTGGAGAAGGGAGACATTATTTGATCACAGGTGGAATCACTCTGCTATGGAGAGGGGAGACTGCCTTTTGATCACTGGTGAGATCAATCTGCTCTGGAGAGGGGAGACTGCCTTTTGATCACTGGAGGGATCACTCTGTTACTGGAGAGGGGAGACTGCCTTTTGATCACTGGTGGGAACACTCTGCTACGGAGAGGGGAGACGGCCTTTTGATCACTGGTGGGGTCGTTCTGCTCTGGAGAGGGGAGAAAGCCTTTTCATCACTGAGGGATCGTTCTGCTCTGGAGAGGGGAGACAACCTTTTGATCACTGAGTGATCGTGCTGCTCTGGAGAGGGGAGACTGCTTTTAGACAACTGGTGGTTATCACTGCGATGGAGAAAGGAGACTGCCTTTTGATCACAGGTGGAATCACTCTGCTATGGAGAGGTGAGACTGCCTTTTGATCACTGGGGGATGGTTCTGCTCTGGAGAAGGGAGACAGTATTTGATCACCGGTGGGATCACTCTGTTACTGGAGAAGGAAAACTGTGCTTTGATCACTGGGGGATCACTCTGCTACGGAGCGGGGAGACTGTCTTTTGATCACTTGTGGGATCGTGCTGCTACGGAGAGGGAAGACTGTCTTTTGATCACTGGTGGGATCGTGCTGCTACGGAGAGGGGAGACTGTCTTTTGATCACTGTGGGATCACTCTGTTACTGGAGAGGGGAGACTGCCGTTTGATCACTGGGGGATCGTTCTGCTATGGAGAGGGGAGACTGCCTTTTGATCACTGGGGAATCGTTCTGCTCTGGAGAAGGGAGACATTATTTGATCACAGGTGGAATCACTCTGCTATGGAGACGGGAGACTGCCTTTTGATCACTGGTGAGATCAATCTGCTCTGGAGAGGGGAGACTGCCTTTTGATCACTGGAGGGATCACTCTGTTACTGGAGAGGGGAGACTGCCTTTTGATCACTGGTGGGAACACTCTGCTACGGAGAGGGGAGACGGCCTTTTGATCACTGGTGGGGTCGTTCTGCTCTGGAGAGGGGAGAAAGCCTTTTCATCACTGAGGGATCGTTCTGCTCTGGAGAGGGGAGACAACCTTTTGATCACTGAGTGATCGTGCTGCTCTGGAGAGGGGAGACTGCTTTTAGACAACTGGTGGTTATCACTGCGATGGAGAAAGGAGACTGCCTTTTGATCACAGGTGGAATCACTCTGCTATGGAGAGGTGAGACTGCCTTTTGATCACTGGGGGATGGTTCTGCTCTGGAGAAGGGAGACAGTATTTGATCACCGGTGGGATCACTCTCTTACTGGAGAAGGAAAACTGTGCTTTGATCACTGGGGGATCACTCTGCTACGGAGCGGGGAGACTGTCTTTTGATCACTTGTGGGATCGTGCTGCTACGGAGAGGGAAGACTGTCTTTTGATCACTGGTGGGATCGTGCTGCTACGGAGAGGGGAGACTGTCTTTTGATCACTGTGGGATCACTCTGTTACTGGAGAGGGGAGACTGCCGTTTGATCACTGGGGGATCGTTCTGCTATGGAGAGGGGAGACTGCCTTTTGATCACTGGTGGCATCGTTCTGCTCTGGAGAGGGGCGACTGCCTTTTGATCACTGGTGGGATCACTCCGTTACTAGAGAGGGGAGACTGCCTTTTGATCACTGGTGGGATCACTCTGTTACTAGAGAGGGGAGACTGCCTTTCGATCACTGGTGGGATCACTCTGTTACTGGAGAGTGGAGATTGCCTTTTGATCACTGGTGGGATCACTCTGCTCTGGAGAAGGGAGACTGCCTTTTGATAACTGGAGGGATCACTCTGCTCTGGAGAGGGAAGACTGCCTTTTGATCACTGGTACGATCACTCTGCTCTGGAGAGGGAAGACCGCCTTTTGATCACTGGTGGGATCACTCTGTTCTGGAGAGGGGAAACTGCCTTTTGATGACTGGGGGATCGTTCTGCTACGGAGAGGGAAGACATTCTTTTGATCACAGGTGGAATCACTCTGCTCTGGAGACAGGAGACTGTCTTTTGATCACTGGTGGGATCACTGTTCTGGAGAGGGGAGACTGCCTTTTGATCACTGGTGGGATCACTCTGTTACTAGAGAGCGGAGACTGCCTTTTGATCACTGGTGGGATCACTCTGTTACTGGAGAGGGGAGATTGCCTTTTGATCACTGGTGGGATCACTCTGTTTCTAGAGAGGGGAGACTGCCTTTTGATCACTGGGGGATCGTTCTGCTACGGAGAGGTAAGACATTCTTTTGATCACAGGTGGAATCACTCTGCTATGGAGAGGGGAGACTGCCTTTTGATCACTGGGGAATCGTTCTGCTCTGGAGAAGGGAGACAGTATTTGATCACAGGTGGAATCACTCTGCTATGGAGAGGGGAGACTGCCTTTTGATCACTGGTGAGATCAATCTGCTCTGGAGAGGGGAGACTGCCTTTTGATCACTGGAGGGATCACTCTGTTACTGGAGAGGGGAGACTGCCTTTTGATCACTGGTGGGAACACTCTGCTACGGAGAGGGGAGACGGCCTTTTGATCACTGGTGGGGTCGTTCTGCTCTGGAGAGGGGAGAAAGCCTTTTCATCACTGAGGGATCGTTCTGCTCTGGAGAGGGGAGACAACCTTTTGATCACTGAGTGATCGTGCTGCTCTGGAGAGGGGAGACTGCTTTTAGACAACTGGTGGTTATCACTGCGATGGAGAAAGGAGACTGCCTTTTGATCACAGGTGGAATCACTCTGCTATGGAGAGGTGAGACTGCCTTTTGATCACTGGGGGATGGTTCTGCTCTGGAGAAGGGAGACAGTATTTGATCACCGGTGGGATCACTCTGTTACTGGAGAAGGAAAACTGTGCTTTGATCACTGAGGGATCACTCTGCTACGGAGCGGGGAGACTGTCTTTTGATCACTTGTGGGATCGTGCTGCTACGGAGAGGGAAGACTGTCTTTTGATCACTGGTGGGATCGTGCTGCTACGGAGAGGGGAGACTGTCTTTTGATCACTGTGGGATCACTCTGTTACTGGAGAGGGGAGACTGCCGTTTGATCACTGGGGGATCGTTCTGCTATGGAGAGGGGAGACTGCCTTTTGATCACTGGGGAATCGTTCTGCTCTGGAGAAGGGAGACATTATTTGATCACAGGTGGAATCACTCTGCTATGGAGAGGGGAGACTGCCTTTTGATCACTGGTGAGATCAATCTGCTCTGGAGAGGGGAGACTGCCTTTTGATCACTGGAGGGATCACTCTGTTACTGGAGAGGGAAGACTGCCTTTTGATCACTGGTGGGAACACTCTGCTACGGAGAGGGGAGACGGCCTTTTGATCACTGGTGGGGTCGTTCTGCTCTGGAGAGGGGAGAAAGCCTTTTCATCACTGAGGGATCGTTCTGCTCTGGAGAGGGGAGACAACCTTTTGATCACTGAGTGATCGTGCTGCTCTGGAGAGGGGAGACTGCTTTTAGACAACTGGTGGTTATCACTGCGATGGAGAAAGGAGACTGCCTTTTGATCACAGGTGGAATCACTCTGCTATGGAGAGGTGAGACTACCTTTTGATCACTGGGGGATGGTTCTGCTCTGGAGAAGGGAGACAGTATTTGATCACCGGTGGGATCACTCTCTTACTGGAGAAGGAAAACTGTGCTTTGATCACTGGGGGATCACTCTGCTACGGAGCGGGGAGACTGTCTTTTGATCACTTGTGGGATCGTGCTGCTACGGAGAGGGAAGACTGTCTTTTGATCACTGGTGGGATCGTGCTGCTACGGAGAGGGGAGACTGTCTTTTGATCACTGTGGGATCACTCTGTTACTGGAGAGGGGAGTCTGCCGTTTGATCACTGGGGGATCGTTCTGCTATGGAGAGGGGAGACTGCCTTTTGATCACTGGTGAGATTACTCTGTTACTGGAGAGGGGAGACTGCCTTTTGATCACTGGTGGGATCACTCTGCTCTGGATAAGGGAGACTGAGTTTTGAACACTGGTGGGATCGTTCTGCTCTGGAGAGGGGAGACTGCCTTTTGATCACTGGTGGCATCGTTCTGCTCTGGAGAGGGGCGACTGCCTTTTGATCACTGGTGGGATCACTCCGTTACTAGAGAGGGGAGACTGCCTTTTGATCACTGGTGGGATCACTCTGTTACTAGAGAGGGGAGACTGCCTTTCGATCACTGGTGGGATCACTCTGTTACTGGAGAGTGGAGATTGCCTTTTGATCACTGGTGGGATCACTCTGCTCTGGAGAAGGGAGACTGCCTTTTGATAACTGGAGGGATCACTCTGCTCTGGAGAGGGAAGACTGCCTTTTGATCACTGGTACGATCACTCTGCTCTGGAGAGGGAAGACCGCCTTTTGATCACTGGTGGGATCACTCTGTTCTGGAGAGGGGAAACTGCCTTTTGATGACTGGGGGATCGTTCTGCTACGGAGAGGGAAGACATTCTTTTGATCACAGGTGGAATCACTCTGCTATGGAGAGGGGAGACTGCCTTTTGATCACTGGGGAATCGTTCTGCTCTGGAGAAGGGAGACAGTATTTGATCACAGGTGGAATCACTCTGCTATGGAGAGGGGAGACTGCCTTTTGATCACTGGAGGGATCACTCTGTTACTGGAGAGGGGAGACTGCCTTTTGATCACTGGTGGGAACACTCTGCTACGGAGAGGGGAGTCTGCCTTTTGATCACTGGTGGGGTCGTTCTGCTCTTGAGAGGGGAGACTGCCTTTTGATCACTGAGTGATCGTTCTGCTCTGGAGAGGGGAGACTGCTTTTAGACAACTGGTGGTATCACTGCGATGGAGAGAGGAGACTGCCTTTTGATCACTGCTGGGATCACTCTGCTCTGGATAAGGGAGACTGACTTTTGAACACTGGTGGGATCGTTCTGCTCTGGAGAGGGGTGACTGCCTTTTGATCACTGGTGCGATCACTCTGCTCTGGAGAAGGGAGACTGCCTTTTGATCACTGGTGCGTTCACTCGGCTTTGGAAAAGGGAGACTGCCTTTTGATCACTGGTGGCATTGTTCTGCTCTGGAGAGGGGAGACTGCCTTTTGATAACTGGAGGGATCACTCTGTTACTGGAGAGGGGAGACTGCCTTTTGATCACTGGTGCGATCACTGTGCTCTGGAGAGGGGAGACTGCCTTTTGATCACTGGTGGGATCACTCTGTTACTAGGGAGCTGTGACTGCCTTTTGATCACTAGGGGATCCTTCTGCTCTGGAGAAGGGAGACAGTATTTGATCACTAGTGGGATCACTCTGCTCTGGAGACAGGAGACTGTCTTTTGATCACTGGTGGGATCACTGTTCTGGAGAGGGGAGACTGCCTTTTGATCACTGGTGGGATCACTCTGTTACTAGAGAGCGGAGACTGCCTTTTGATCACTGGTGGGATCACTCTGTTACTGGAGAGGGGAGATTGCCTTTTGATCACTGGTGGGATCACTCTGATTCTAGAGAGGGGAGACTGCCTTTTGATCACTGGGGGATCGTTCTGCTACGGAGAGGTAAGACATTCTTTTGATCACAGGTGGAATCACTCTGCTATGGAGAGGGGAGACTGCCTTTTGATCACTGGGGAATCGTTCTGCTCTGGAGAAGGGAGACAGTATTTGATCACAGGTGGAATCACTCTGCTATGGAGAGGGGAGACTGCCTTTTGATCACTGGTGAGATCAATCTGCTCTGGAGAGGGGAGACTGCCTTTTGATCACTGGAGGGATCACTCTGTTACTGGAGAGGGGAGACTGCCTTTTGATCACTGGTGGGAACACTCTGCTACGGAGAGGGGAGACGGCCTTTTGATCACTGGTGGGGTCGTTCTGCTCTGGAGAGGGGAGAAAGCCTTTTCATCACTGAGGGATCGTTCTGCTCTGGAGAGGGGAGACAACCTTTTGATCACTGAGTGATCGTGCTGCTCTGGAGAGGGGAGACTGCTTTTAGACAACTGGTGGTTATCACTGCGATGGAGAAAGGAGACTGCCTTTTGATCACAGGTGGAATCACTCTGCTATGGAGAGGTGAGACTGCCTTTTGATCACTGGGGGATGGTTCTGCTCTGGAGAAGGGAGACAGTATTTGATCACCGGTGGGATCACTCTGTTACTGGAGAAGGAAAACTGTGCTTTGATCACTGAGGGATCACTCTGCTACGGAGCGGGGAGACTGTCTTTTGATCACTTGTGGGATCGTTCTGCTACGGAGAGGGAAGACTGTCTTTTGATCACTGGTGGGATCGTGCTGCTACGGAGAGGGGAGACTGTCTTTTGATCACTGTGGGATCACTCTGTTACTGGAGAGGGGAGACTGCCGTTTGATCACTGGGGGATCGTTCTGCTATGGAGAGGGGAGACTGCCTTTTGATCACTGGGGAATCGTTCTGCTCTGGATAAGGGAGACATTATTTGATCACAGGTGGAATCACTCTGCTATGGAGAGGGGAGACTGCCTTTTGATCACTGGTGAGATCAATCTGCTCTGGAGAGGGGAGACTGCCTTTTGATCACTGGAGGGATCACTCTGTTACTGGAGAGGGGAGACTGCCTTTTGATCACTGGTGGGAACACTCTGCTACGGAGAGGGGAGACGGCCTTTTGATCACTGGTGGGGTCGTTCTGCTCTGGAGAGGGGAGAAAGCCTTTTCATCACTGAGGGATCGTTCTGCTCTGGAGAGGGGAGACAACCTTTTGATCACTGAGTGATCGTGCTGCTCTGGAGAGGGGAGACTGCTTTTAGACAACTGGTGGTTATCACTGCGATGGAGAAAGGAGACTGCCTTTTGATCACAGGTGGAATCACTCTGCTATGGAGAGGTGAGACTGCCTTTTGATCACTGGGGGATGGTTCTGCTCTGGAGAAGGGAGACAGTATTTGATCACCGGTGGGATCACTCTGTTACTGGAGAAGGAAAACTGTGCTTTGATCACTGGGGGATCACTCTGCTACGGAGCGGGGAGACTGTCTTTTGATCACTTGTGGGATCGTGCTGCTACGGAGAGGGAAGACTGTCTTTTGATCACTGGTGGGATCGTGCTGCTACGGAGAGGGGAGACTGTCTTTTGATCACTGTGGGATCACTCTGTTACTGGAGAGGGGAGACTGCCGTTTGATCACTGGGGGATCGTTCTGCTATGGAGAGGGGAGACTGCCTTTTGATCACTGGTGAGATTACTCTGTTACTGGAGAGGGGAGACTGCCTTTTGATCACTGGTGGGATCACTCTGCTCTGGATAAGGGAGACTGAGTTTTGAACACTGGTGGGATCGTTCTGCTCTGGAGAGGGGAGACTGCCTTTTGATCACTGGTGGCATCGTTCTGCTCTGGAGAGGGGCGACTGCCTTTTGATCACTGGTGGGATCACTCCGTTACTAGAGAGGGGAGACTGCCTTTTGATCACTGGTGGGATCACTCTGTTACTAGAGAGGGGAGACTGCCTTTCGATCACTGGTGGGATCACTCTGTTACTGGAGAGTGGAGATTGCCTTTTGATCACTGGTGGGATCACTCTGCTCTGGAGAAGGGAGACTGCCTTTTGATAACTGGAGGGATCACTCTGCTCTGGAGAGGGAAGACTGCCTTTTGATCACTGGTACGATCACTCTGCTCTGGAGAGGGAAGACCGCCTTTTGATCACTGGTGGGATCACTCTGTTCTGGAGAGGGGAAACTGCCTTTTGATGACTGGGGGATCGTTCTGCTACGGAGAGGGAAGACATTCTTTTGATCACAGGTGGAATCACTCTGCTATGGAGAGGGGAGACTGCCTTTTGATCACTGGGGAATCGTTCTGCTCTGGAGAAGGGAGACAGTATTTGATCACAGGTGGAATCACTCTGCTATGGAGAGGGGAGACTGCCTTTTGATCACTGGAGGGATCACTCTGTTACTGGAGAGGGGAGACTGCCTTTTGATCACTGGTGGGAACACTCTGCTACGGAGAGGGGAGTCTGCCTTTTGATCACTGGTGGGGTCGTTCTGCTCTTGAGAGGGGAGACTGCCTTTTGATCACTGAGTGATCGTTCTGCTCTGGAGAGGGGAGACTGCTTTTAGACAACTGGTGGTATCACTGCGATGGAGAGAGGAGACTGCCTTTTGATCACTGCTGGGATCACTCTGCTCTGGATAAGGGAGACTGACTTTTGAACACTGGTGGGATCGTTCTGCTCTGGAGAGGGGTGACTGCCTTTTGATCACTGGTGCGATCACTCTGCTCTGGAGAAGGGAGACTGCCTTTTGATCACTGGTGGCATCGTTCTGCTCTGGAAGGGGGCGACTGCCTTTTGATCACTGGTGGGATCACTCTGTTACTGGAGAGGGGAGACTGCCTTTTGCTCACTGGTGGGATTACTCTGTTACTGGAGAGGGGAGACTGCCTTTTGATCACTGGTGCAATCACTCTGCTCTGGAGAGGGGAGACTGCCTTTTGATCAGTGGTGCGATCACTCTGCTCTGGAGAGGGGAGACTGCCTTTTGATCACTGGTGGGATCACTCTGTTACTAGAGAGCGGAGTACTGCCTTTTGATCACTGGGGGATCGTTCTGCTACGGAGAGGGGAGACTGCCTTTTGATCAGTGGGGGATCGTTCTGCTCTGGAGAAGGGAGACAGTATTTGATCACAGGTGGGATCACTCTGCTCTGGAGACAGGAGACTGTCTTTTGATCACTGGTGGGATCATTCTGTTACTGGAGAGCGGAGTCTGCCTTTTTAGTCACTGGGGGATCGTTCTGCTATGGAGAGGGAAGACTGTCTTTTGATCACTGGTGGGATCACTCTGTTCTGGAGACGGGAGACTGTCTTTTGATCACTGGTGGGATCACTCTGCTCTGGAGAGGGGAGACTGCCTTTTGATCACTGGGGGATCATTCTGCTATGGAGAGGGGAAACTGTATTTTGATCACTGGGGGATCGTTCTGCTCTGCAAAAGGGAGACAGTCTTTTGATCACTGGTGGGATCACTCTGCTACGGAGAAGGGAGACTGTCTTTTGATCACTGCTGGGATAACTCTGTTACTGGAGAAGGGGAGACTGCCTTTTCATCACTGGTGGGGTCGTTCTGCTCTGGAGAGGGGAGACTGCCTTTTCATCACTGAGGGATTGTTCTTCTCTGGAGAGGGGAGACAACCTTTTGATCACTGAGAGATCATTCTGCTCTGGACAGGGGAGACTGCTTTTTGACAACTGGTGGGATCACTGCGATGGAGAGAGGAGACTGCCTTTTGATCACTGGTGCGATCACTCGGCTTTGGAGAAGGGAGATTGCCTTTTGATCACTGGTGGCATTGTTCTGCTCTGGAGAGGGGAGACTGCCTTTTGATAACTGGAGGGATCACTCTGTTACTGGAGAGGTGAGACTGCCTTTTGATCACTGGTGGGATCACTGCTCTGGATAAGGGAGACTGACTTTTGATCACTGGTGGGATCATTCTGCTCTGGAGAAGGGAGACTGCCTTTTGATCACTGGTGGCATCGTTCTGCTCTGGAGAGCGGAGACTGCCTTTTGATCACAGGTGGGATCACTCTGTTACTGGAGAGGGGAGACTGCCTTTTGATCACTGGTGCGATCACTCTGCTCTGGAGAGGGGAGACTGCCTTTTGATCACTGGTGGGATCACTCTGTTACTAGAGAGCGGAGACTGCCTTTTGATCACTAGGGGATCGTTCTGCTATGGAGAGGGGAGACTGCCTTTTGATCACTGGTGAGATTACTCTGTTACTGGAGAGGGGAGACTGCCTTTTGATCACTGGTGGGATCACTCTGCTCTGGATAAGGGAGACTGTGTTTTGAACACTGGTGGGATTGTTCTGCTCTGGAGAGGGGAGACTGCCTTTTGATCACTGGTGGCATCGTTCTGCTCTGGAGAGGGGCGACTGCCTTTTGATCACTGGTGGGATCACTCTGTTACTAGAGAGGGGAGACTGCCTTTTGATCACTGGTGGGATCACTCTGTTACTAGAGAGGGGAGACTGCCTTTCGATCACTGGTGGGATCACTCTGTTACTGGAGAGGGGAGATTGCCTTTTGATCACTGGTGGGATCACTCTGCTCTGGAGAAGGGAGACTGCCTTTTGATAACTGGAGGGATCACTCTGCTCTGGAGAGGGAAGACTGCCTTTTGATCACTGGTACGATCACTCTGCTCTGGAGAGGGAAGACCGCCTTTTGATCACTGGTGGGATCACTCTGTTCTGGAGAGGGGAGACTGCCTTTTGATGACTGGGGGATCGTTCTGCTACGGAGAGGGAAGACATTCTTTTGATCACAGGTGGAATCACTGCTATGGAGAGGGGAGACTGCCTTTTGATCACTGGGGAATCGTTCTGCTCTGGAGAAGGGAGACAGTATTTGATCACAGGTGGAATCACTCTGCTATGGAGAGGGGAGACTGCCTTTTGATCACTGGAGGGATCACTCTGTTACTGGAGAGGGGAGACTGCCTTTTGATCACTGGTGGGAACACTGCTACGGAGAGGGGAGTCTGCCTTTTGATCACTGGTGGGGTCGTTCTGCTCTTGAGAGGGGAGACTGCCTTTTCATCACTGAGGGATCGTTCTGCTCTGGAGAGGGGAGACAACCTTTTGATCACTGAGTGATCGTTCTGCTCTGGAGAGGGGAGCCTGCTTTTAGACAACTGGTGGTATCACTGCGATGGAGAGAGGAGACTGCCTTTTGATCACTGCTGGGATCACTCTGCTCTGGATAAGGGAGACTGACTTTTGAACACTGGTGGGATCGTTCTGCCCTGGAGAGGGGTGACTGCCTTTTGATCACTGGTGCGATCACTCTGCTCTGGAGAGGGGAGACTGCCTTTTGATCAGTGGTGCGATCACTCTGCTCTGGAGAGGGGAGACTGCCTTTTGATCACTGGTGGGATCACTCTGTTACTAGAGAGCGGAGTACTGCCTTTTGATCACTGGGGGATCGTTCTGCTACGGAGAGGGAAGACTGTCTTTTGATCACTGGTGTGATCACTCTGCTCTGGAGACGGGAGACTGCCTTTTGATCACTGGGGGATCATTCTGCTCTGCAAAAGGGAGACAGCCTTTTGATCACTGGTGGGATCACTCTGCTACGGAGAAGGGAGACTGTCTTTTGATCACTACTGGGATAACTCTGTTACTGGAGAAGGGGAGACTGCCTTTTCATCACTGGTGGGGTCGTTCTGCTCTGGAGAGGGGAGACTGCCTTTTCATCATTGAGGGATTGTTCTTCTCTGGAGAGGGGAGACAACCTTTTGATCACTGAGAGATCATGCTGCTCTGGACAGGGGAGACTGCTTTTTGACAACTGGTGGGATCACTGCGATGGAGAGAGGAGACTGCCTTTTGATCACTGGTGCGATCACTCGGCTTTGGAGAAGGGAGACTGCCTTTTGATCACTGGTGGCATTGTTCTGCTCTGGAGAGGGGAGACTGCCTTTTGATAACTGGAGGGATCACTCTGTTACTGGAGAGGGGAGACTGCCTTTGCATCACTGGTGGGATCACTGCTCTGGATAAGGGAGACTGACTTTTGATCACTGGTGGGATCATTCTGCTCTGGAGAAGGGAGACTGCCTTTTGATCACTGGTGGCATCGTTCTGCTCTGGAGAGCGGAGACTGCCTTTTGATCACTGGTGGGATCACTCTGTTACTAGAGAGCGGAGACTGCCTTTTGATCACAGGTGGGATCACTCTGTTACTGGAGAGGGGAGACTGCCTTTTGATCACTGGTGCGATCACTCTGCTCTGGAGAGGGAAGACTGCCTTTTGATCACTGGTGGGATCACTCTGTTACTAGAGAGCAGAGACTGCCTTTTGATCACTAGGGGATCGTTCTGCTCTGGAGAAGGGAGACAGTATTTGATCACTGGTGGGATCACTCTGCTCTGGAGACAGGAGACGGTCTTTTGATCACTGGTGGGATCACTGTTCTGGAGAGGGGAGACTGCCTTTTGATCACTGGTGGGATCACTCTGTTACTAGAGAGCGGAGACTGCCTTTTGATCACTGGGGGATCGTTCTGCTCTGGAGTGGGGCGACTGCCTTTTGATCACTGGTGGGATCACTCTACTCTGGAGAGGGGAGACTGCCTTTTGATCACTGGTGGGATCACTCTGTTACTGGAGTGGGGCGACTGCCTTTTGATCACTGGTGGGATCACTCTACTCTGGAGAGGGGAGACAACCTTTTGATCACTGAGTGATCGTTCTGCTCTGGAGAGGGGAGACTGCTTTTAGACAACTGGTGGTATCACTGCGATGGAGAGAGGAGACTGCCTTTTGATCACTGCTGGGATCACTCTGCTCTGGATAAGGGAGACTGACTTTTGAACACTGGTGGGATCGTTCTGCTCTGGAGAGGGGTGACTGCCTTTTGATCA
This sequence comes from Hypanus sabinus, assembly GCF_030144855.1. Classification (NCBI taxonomy): domain Eukaryota; kingdom Metazoa; phylum Chordata; class Chondrichthyes; order Myliobatiformes; family Dasyatidae; genus Hypanus; species Hypanus sabinus. The sequence continues at coordinate 16,160,253 of NC_082712.1, read as the reverse complement.
CTGGTGGCATCGTTCTGCTCTGGAGAGCGGAGACTGCCTTTTGATCACTGGTGCGATCACTCGGCTTTGGAGAAGGGAGACTGCCTTTTGATCACTGGTGGCATTGTTCTGCTCTGGAGAGGGGAGACTGCCTTTTGATAACTGGAGGGATCACTCTGTTACTGGAGAGGGGAGACTGCCATTGCATCACTGGTGGGATCACTGCTCTGGATAAGGGAGACTGACTTTTGATCACTGGTGGGATCATTCTGCTCTGGAGAAGGGAGACTGCCTTTTGATCACTGGTGGCATCGTTCTGCTCTGGAGAGCGGAGACTGCCTTTTGATCACAGGTGGGATCACTCTGTTACTGGAGAGGGGAGACTGCCTTTTGATCACTGGTGCGATCACTCTGCTCTGGAGAGGGAAGACTGCCTTTTGATCACTGGTGGGATCACTCTGTTACTAGAGAGCGGAGACTGCCTTTTGATCACTAGGGGATCGTTCTGCTCTGGAGAAGGGAGACAGTATTTGATCACTGGTGGGATCACTCTGCTCTGGAGCCAGGAGATTGTCTTTTGATCACTGGTGGGATCACTGTTCTGGAGAGGGGAGACTGCCTTTTGATCACTGGTGGGATCACTCTGTTACTAGAGAGCGGAGACTGCCTTTTGATCACTGGGGGATCGTTCTGCTCTGGAGTGGGGCGACTGCCTTTTGATCACTGGTGGGATCACTCTACTCTGGAGAGGGGAGACTGCCTTTTGATCACTGGTGGGATCACTCTGTTACTGGAGTGGGGCGACTGCCTTTTGATCACTGGTGGGATCACTCTACTCTGGAGAGGGGAGACTGCCTTTTGATCACTGGTGGGATCACTCTGTTACTGGAGAGGGGAGACTGCCTTTTGATGACTGGGGGATCGTTCTGCTACGGAGAGGGAAGACTGTCTTTTGATCACTGGTGGAATCACTCTGCTATGGAGAAGGGAGACTGCCTTTTGATCACTGGTGCGATCACTCTGCTCTGGAGAGGGGAGACTGCCTTTTGATCACTGGTGGGATCACTCTGTTACTGGAGAGGGGAGACTGCCTTTTGATCACTGGTGGGATCACTCTGCTATGGATAGGGGAGACTGCCTTTTGATGTCTGGGGGATCGTTCTGCTACGGAGAGGGAAGACTGTCTTTTGATCACAGGTGGAATCACTCTGCTATGGAGAGGGGAGACTCCCTTTTGATCACAGGTGGTTCGTTCTGCTCTGGAGAAGGGAGACAGTATTTGATCACTGGTTGGATCACTCTGCTCTGGAGAGGGGAGACTGCCTTTTGATCACTGGTGGGATCACTCTGCTATGGAGAGGGGAGACTGCCTTTTGATGACTGGGGGATAGTTCTGCTACGGAGAGGGAAGACTGTCTTTTGATCACAGGTGGAATCACTCTGCTATGGAGAGGGGAGACTGCCTTTTGATCACAGGGGGTTCGTTCTGCTCTGGAGAAGGGAGACTGTGTTTGATCACAGGTGGGATCACTCTGCTCTGGAGAGGGGAGACTGCCTTTTGATCACTGGGGGATCATTCTGCTATGGAGAGGGGAAACTGTATTTTGATCACTGGGGGATCGTTCTGCTCTGCAGAAGTGAGACAGTCTTTTGATCACTGGTGGGAACACTCTGCTACGGAGAGGGGAGACTGTCTTTTGATCACTGGTGGAATCACTCTGCTCTGGAGAAGGGAGACTGCCTTTTGATCACAGGTGAGATCACTCTGCTCTGGAGAAGGGAGACTGCCTTTTGATAACTGGAGGGATCACACTGTTACTGGAGAGGGGAGACTGCCTTTTGATCACTGGTGGGGTCGTTCTGCTCTGGAGAGGGGAAACTGCTTTTTGACAACTGGTGGGATCACTGCGATGGAGAGAGGAGACTGCCTTTTGATCACTGCTGCGATCACTCGGCTTTGGAGAAGGGAGACTGCCTTTTGATAACTGGTGGCATTGTTCTGCTCTGGAGAGGGGAGACTGCCTTTTGATCACTGGAGGGATCACTCTGTTACTGGAGAGGGGAGACTGTCTTTTGAACATTGGGGGATCACTCTGCTATGGAGAGGACAGTCCGCCTTTTGATCACAGGGGATCGTTCTGCTATGGAGAGGGGAGACTGCCTTTAGATCACTGGTGAGATTACTCTGTGGCTAGAGAGGGGAGACTGCCTTTTGATCACTGGTAGGATCACTGCTCTGGATAAGGGAGACTGACTTTTGATCACTGGTGGGATCATTCTGCTCTGGAGAAGGGAGACTGCCTTTTGATCACTGGTGGCATCGTTCTGCTCTGGAGACGGGAGACTGCCTGTTGATCACTGGTGGGATCACACTGTTACTGGAGAGGGGAGACTGCCTTTTGATCACTGGTGTGATCACTCTGCTCTGGAGAGGGGAGACTGCCTTTTGATCACTGGTGTGATCACTCTGCTGTGGAGAGGGGAGACAGTATTTGATCACTGGTGGGATCACTCTGCTCTGGAGACAGGAGACTGTCTTTTGATCACTGGTGGGATCACTGTTCTGGAGCGGGGAGACTGCCTTTTGATCACTGGTGGGATCACTCTGTTACTAGAGAGCGGAGACTGCCTTTTGATCACTAGGGGATCGTTCTGCTCTGGAGAAGGGAGACAGTATTTGATCACTGGTGGGATCACTCTGCTCTGGAGACAGGAGACTGTCTTTTGATCACTGGTGGAATCACTCTGATATGGAGAGGGGAGAATGCCTTTTGATCACTGGAGGATCGTTCTGCTCTGGAGTGGGGCGACTGCCTTTTGATCACTGGTGCGATCACTCTGCTACGGAGAGGGGAGACTGCCTTTTGATCACTGGTGCGATCACTCTGCTCTGGAGAGTGGAGACTGCCTTTTGATCACTGGTGGGATCACTCTGTTACTGGAGAGGGGAGACTGCCTTTTGATGACAGGGGGATCATTCTGCTACGGAGAGGGAAGACTGTCTTTTGATCACTGGTGGAATCACTCTGCTATGGAGAAGGGAGACTGCCTTTTGATCACTGGTGCGATCACTCTGCTCTGGAGAAGGGAGACTGCCTTTTGATAACTGGAGGGATCACTCTGCTCTGGAGAGGGGAGACTGCCTTTTGATCACTGGTGGGATCACTCTGTTACTGGAGAGGGGAGACTGCCTTTTGATCACTGGTGGGATCACTCTGCTATGGATAGGGGAGACTGCCTTTTGATGTCTGGGGGATCGTTCTGCTACGGAGAGGGAAGACTGTCTTTTGATCACAGGTGGAATCACTCTGCTATGGAGAGGGGAGACTCCCTTTTGATCACAGGTGGTTCGTTCTGCTCTGGAGAAGGGAGACAGTATTTGATCACTGGTTGGATCACTCTGCTCTGGAGAGGGGAGACTGCCTTTTGATCACTGGTGGGATCACTCTGCTATGGAGAGGGGAGACTGCCTTTTGATGACTGGGGGATCGTTCTGCTACGGAGAGGGAAGACTGTCTTTTGATCACAGGTGGAATCACTCTGCTATGGAGAGGGGAGACTGCCTTTTGATCACAGGGGGTTCGTTCTGCTCTGGAGAAGGGAGACTGTGTTTGATCACAGGTGGGATCACTCTGCTCTGGAGAGGGGAGACTGCCTTTTGATCACTGGGGGATCATTCTGCTATGGAGAGGGGAAACTGTATTTTGATCACTGGGGGATCGTTCTGCTCTGCAGAAGTGAGACAGTCTTTTGATCACTGGTGGGAACACTCTGCTACGGAGAGGGGAGACTGTCTTTTGATCACTGGTGGAATCACTCTGCTCTGGAGAAGGGAGACTGCCTTTTGATCACAGGTGAGATCACTCTGCTCTGGAGAAGGGAGACTGCCTTTTGATAACTGGAGGGATCACACTGTTACTGGAGAGGGGAGACTGCCTTTTGATCACTGGTGGGGTCGTTCTGCTCTGGAGAGGGGAAACTGCTTTTTGACAACTGGTGGGATCACTGCGATGGAGAGAGGAGACTGCCTTTTGATCACTGCTGCGATCACTCGGCTTTGGAGAAGGGAGACTGCCTTTTGATAACTGGTGGCATTGTTCTGCTCTGGAGAGGGGAGACTGCCTTTTGATCACTGGAGGGATCACTCTGTTACTGGAGAGGGGAGACTGTCTTTTGAACATTGGGGGATCACTCTGCTATGGAGAGGACAGTCCGCCTTTTGATCACAGGGGATCGTTCTGCTATGGAGAGGGGAGACTGCCTTTAGATCACTGGTGAGATTACTCTGTGGCTAGAGAGGGGAGACTGCCTTTTGATCACTGGTAGGATCACTGCTCTGGATAAGGGAGACTGACTTTTGATCACTGGTGGGATCATTCTGCTCTGGAGAAGGGAGACTGCCTTTTGATCACTGGTGGCATCGTTCTGCTCTGGAGACGGGAGACTGCCTGTTGATCACTGGTGGGATCACACTGTTACTGGAGAGGGGAGACTGCCTTTTGATCACTGGTGTGATCACTCTGCTCTGGAGAGGGGAGACTGCCTTTTGATCACTGGTGTGATCACTCTGCTGTGGAGAGGGGAGACAGTATTTGATCACTGGTGGGATCACTCTGCTCTGGAGACAGGAGACTGTCTTTTGATCACTGGTGGGATCACTGTTCTGGAGCGGGGAGACTGCCTTTTGATCACTGGTGGGATCACTCTGTTACTAGAGAGCGGAGACTGCCTTTTGATCACTAGGGGATCGTTCTGCTCTGGAGAAGGGAGACAGTATTTGATCACTGGTGGGATCACTCTGCTCTGGAGACAGGAGACTGTCTTTTGATCACTGGTGGAATCACTCTGATATGGAGAGGGGAGAATGCCTTTTGATCACTGGAGGATCGTTCTGCTCTGGAGTGGGGCGACTGCCTTTTGATCACTGGTGCGATCACTCTGCTACGGAGAGGGGAGACTGCCTTTTGATCACTGGTGCGATCACTCTGCTCTGGAGAGTGGAGACTGCCTTTTGATCACTGGTGGGATCACTCTGTTACTGGAGAGGGGAGACTGCCTTTTGATGACAGGGGGATCATTCTGCTACGGAGAGGGAAGACTGTCTTTTGATCACTGGTGGAATCACTCTGCTATGGAGAAGGGAGACTGCCTTTTGATCACTGGTGCGATCACTCTGCTCTGGAGAAGGGAGACTGCCTTTTGATAACTGGAGGGATCACACTGTTACTGGAGAGGGGAGACTGCCTTTTGATCACTGGTGGGGTCGTTCTGCTCTGGAGAGGGGAGACTGCTTTTTGACAACTGGTGGGATCACTGCGATGGAGAGAGGAGACTGCCTTTTGATCACTGGTGCGATCACTCGGCTTTGGAGAAGGGAGACTGCCTTTTGATCACTGGTGGCATTGTTCTGCTCTGGAGAGGGGAGACTGCCTTTTGATCACTGGAGGGATCACTCTGTTACTGGAGAGGGGAGACTGTCTTTTGAACATTGGGGGATCACTCTGCTATGGAGAGGACAGTCCGCCTTTTGATCACAGGGGATCGTTCTGCTATGGAGAGGGGAGACTGCCTTTAGATCACTGGTGAGATTATTCTGTTGCTAGAGAGGGGAGACTGCCTTTTGATCACTGGTGGGATCACTGCTCTGGATAAGGGAGACTGACTTTTGATCACTGGTGGGATCATTCTGCTCTGGAGAAGGGAGACTGCCTTTTGATCACTGGTGGCATAGTTCTGCTCTGGAGAGGGGAGACTGCCTTTTGATCACTGGTGTGATCACTCTGCTCTGGAGAGCGGAGACTGCCTTTTGATCACTGGTGCGATCACTCTGCTACGGAGAGGGGAGACTGCCTTTTGATCACTGGTGCGATCACTCTACTCTGGAGAGGGGAGACTGCCTTTTGATCACTGGTGGGATCACTCTGTTACTAGAGAGCGGAGACTGCCTTTTGATCACTGGGGGATCGTTCTGCTCTGGAGTGGGGCGACTGCCTTTTGATCACTGGTGGGATCACTCTACTCTGGAGAGGGGAGACTGCCTTTTGATCACTGGTGGGATCACTCTGTTACTGGAGTGGGGCGACTGCCTTTTGATCACTGGTGGGATCACTCTACTCTGGAGAGGGGAGACTGCCTTTTGATCACTGGTGGGATCACTCTGTTACTGGAGAGGGGAGACTGCCTTTTGATGACTGGGGGATCGTTCTGCTACGGAGAGGGAAGACTGTCTTTTCATCACTGGTGGAATCACTCTGCTATGGAGAAGGGAGACTGCCTTTTGATCACTGGTGCGATCACTCTGCTCTGGAGAGGGGAGACTGCCTTTTGATCACTGGTGGGATCACTCTGTTACTGGAGAGGGGAGACTGCCTTTTGATCACTGGTGGGATCACTCTGCTATGGATAGGGGAGACTGCCTTTTGATGTCTGGGGGATCGTTCTGCTACGGAGAGGGAAGACTGTCTTTTGATCACAGGTGGAATCACTCTGCTATGGAGAGGGGAGACTCCCTTTTGATCACAGGTGGTTCGTTCTGCTCTGGAGAAGGGAGACAGTATTTGATCACTGGTGGGATCACTCTGCTCTGGAGAGGGGAGACTGCCTTTTGATCACTGGTGGGATCACTCTGCTATGGAGAGGGGAGACTGCCTTTTGATGACTGGGGGATCGTTCTGCTACGGAGAGGGAAGACTGTCTTTTGATCACAGGTGGAATCACTCTGCTATGGAGAGGGGAGACTGCCTTTTGATCACAGGATGTTCGTTCTGCTCTGGAGAAGGGAGACTGTGTTTGATCACAGGTGGGATCACTCTGCTCTGGAGAGGGGAGACTGCCTTTTGATCACTGGGGGATCATTCTGCTATGGAGAGGGGAAACTGTATTTTGATCACTGGGCGATCGTTCTGCTCTGCAGAAGTGAGACAGTCTTTTGATCACTGGTGGGAACGCTCTGCTACGGAGAGGGGAGACTGTCTTTTGATCACTGGTGGAATCACTCTGCTCTGGAGAAGGGAGACTGCCTTTTGATCACAGGTGAGATCACTCTGCTCTGGAGAAGGGAGACTGCCTTTTGATAACTGGAGGGATCACACTGTTACTGGAGAGGGGAGACTGCCTTTTGATCACTTGTGGGGTCGTTCTGCTCTGGAGAGGGGAAACTGCTTTTTGACAACTGGTGGGATCACTGCGATGGAGAGAGGAGACTGCCTTTGGATCACTGCTGCGATCACTCGGCTTTGGAGAAGGGAGACTGCCTTTTGATCACTGGGGGATCATTCTGCTATGGAGAGGGGAAACTGTATTTTGATCACTGGGGGATCGTTCTGCTCTGCAGAAGTGAGACAGTCTTTTGATCACTGGTGGGAACACTCTGCTACGGAGAGGGGAGACTGTCTTTTGATCACTGGTGGAATCACTCTGCTCTGGAGAAGGGAGGCTGCCTTTTGATCACAGGTGAGATCACTCTGCTCTGGAGAAGGGAGACTGCCTTTTGATAACTGGAGGGATCACACTGTTACTGGAGAGGGGAGACTGCCTTTTGATCACTGGTGGGGTCGTTCTGCTCTGGAGAGGGGAGACTGCTTTTTGACAACTGGTGGGATCACTGCGATGGAGAGAGGAGACTGCCTTTTGATCACTGGTGCGATCACTCGGCTTTGGAGAAGGGAGACTGCCTTTTGATCACTGCTGGCATTGTTCTGCTCTGGAGAGGGGAGACTGCCTTTTGATCACTGGAGGGATCACTCTGTTACTGGAGAGGGGAGACTGTCTTTTGAACATTGGGGGATCACTCTGCTATGGAGAGTTCAGTCCGCCTTTTGATCACAGGGGATCGTTCTGCTATGAAGAGGGGAGACGGCCTTTAGATCACTGGTGAGATTACTCTGTTGCTAGAGAGGGGAGACTGCCTTTTGATCACTGGTGGGATCACTGCTCTGGATAAGGGAGACTGACTTTTGATCACTGGTGGGATCATTCTGCTCTGGAGACGGGAGACTGCCTTTTTATCACTGGTGGCATCGTTCTGCTCTGGAGAGCGGAGACTGCCTTTTGATCACTGGTGGGATCACTCTGTTACTAGAGAGCGGAGACTGCCTTTTGATCACTAGGGGATCGTTCTGCTCTGGAGAAGGGAGACAGTATTTGATCACTGGTGGGATCACTGTTCTGGAGAGGGGAGACTGCCTTTTGATCACTGGTGGGATCACTCTGTTACTAGAGAGCGGAGACTGCCTTTTGATCACTAGGGGATCGTTCTGCTCTGGAGAAGGGAGACAGTATTTGATCACTGGTGGGATCACTCTGCTCTGGAGACAGGAGACTGTCTTTTGATCACTGGTGGAATCACTCTGCTATGGAGAGGGGAGAATGCCTTTTGATTACTGGAGGATCGTTCTGCTCTGGAGTGGGGTGACTGCCTTTTGATCACTGGTGGGATCACTCTGTTACTGGAGTGGGGAGACTGCCTTTTGTTCACTGATGCGATCACTCTGTTACTGGAGAGGGGAGACTGCCTTTTGATCACTGGTGCGATCACTCTGCTCTGGAGAGGGGAGACTGCCTTTTGATCACTGGTGGGATCACTCTGTTACTAGAGAGCGGAGACTGCCTTTTGATCACTAGGGGATCGTTCTGCTCTGAGAAGGGAGACAGTATTTGATCACTGGTGGGATGACTCCGCTCTGGAGACAGGAGACTGTCTTTTGATCACTGGTGTGATCACTGTCTGGAGAGGGGAGACTGCCTTTTGATCACTGGTGGGATCACTCTGTTACTAGAGAGCGGAGACTGCCTTTTGATCACTAGGGGATCGTTCTGCTCTGGAGAAGGGAGACAGTATTTGATCACTGGTGGGATCACTCTGCTCTGGAGACAGGAGACTGTCTTTTGATCACTGGTGGAATCACTCTGCTATGGAGAGAGGAGAATGCCTTTTGATCACTGGGGGATCGTTCTGCTCTGGAGTGGGGCGACTGCCTTTTGATCACTGGTGGGATCACTCTGTTACTGGAGAGGGGAGACTGGCTTTTGATCACTGGTGGGATCACTCTGCTACGGAGAGGGGAGACTGCCTTTTGATCACTGGTGCGATCACTCTGCTCTGGAGAGGGGAGACTGCCTTTTGATCACTGGTGCGATCACTCTGCTCTGGAGAGGGGAGACTGTCTTTTGATCACAGGTGGAATCACTCTGCTATGGAGAGGGGAGATTCCCTTTTGATCACAGGGGGTTCGTTCTGCTCTGGAGAAGGGAGACTGTGTTAGATCACTGGTGGGATCACTCTGCTCTGGAGACGGGAGACTGTCTTTTGATCTCTGTTGGGATCACTCTGCTCTGGAGAGGGGAGACTGCCTTTTGATCACTGGGGGATCATTCTGCTATGGAGAGGGGAAACTGTATTTTGATCACTGGGGGATCGTTCTGCTCTGCAGAAGTGAGACAGTCTTTTGATCACTGGTGGGATCACTCTGCTACGTAGAGGGGAGACTGTCTTTTGATCACTGGTGGAATCACTCTGCTCTGGAGAAGGGAGACTGCCTTTTGATCACAGGTGAGATCACTCTGCTCTGGAGAAGGGAGACTGCCTTTTGATAACTGGAGGGATCACTCTGTTACTGGAGAGGGGAGACTGCCTTTTGATCACTGGTGGGGTCGTTCTGCTCTGGAGAGGGGAGACTGCCTTTTCATCACTGAGGGATCGTTCTGCTCTGGAGAGGGGAGACTGCCTTTTGATCACTGGTACGATCACTCTGCTCTGGAGAGGGAAGACCGCCTTTTGATCACTGGTGGGATCACTCTGTTCTGGAGAGGGGAGACTGCCTTTTGATCACAGGTGGAATCGCTCTGCTATGGAGAGGGGAGACTGACTTTTGATCACTGGGGAATCGTTCTGCTCTGGAGAAGGGAGACAGTATTTGATCACAGGTGGGATAACTCTGCTCTGGAGAGGGGAGACTGCCTTTTGATCACTGGGGGATCATTCTGCTACGGAGAGGGGAGACTGCCTTTTGATCACTGGAGGGATCACTCTGTTACTGGAGAGGGGAGACTGCCTTTTGATCACTGGTGGGATCACTCTGCTCTGGATAAGGGAGACTGAGTTTTGAACACTGGTGGGATCGTTCTGCTCTGGAGAGGGGAGACTGCCTTTTGATCACTGGTGGCATCGTTCTGCTCTGGAGAGGGGCGACTGCCTTTTGATCACTGGTGGGATCACTCCGTTACTAGAGAGGGGAGACTACCTTTTGATCACAGGGGATCGTTCTGCTATGGAGAGGGGAGACTGCCTTTAGATCACTGGTGAGATTACTCTGTTGCTAGAGAGGGGAGACTGCCTTTTGATCACTGGTGGGATCATTCTGCTCTGGAGACGGGAGACTGCCTTTTTATCACTGGTGGCATCGTTCTGCTCTGGAGAGCGGAGACTGCCTTTTGATCACTGGTGGGATCACTCTGTTACTAGAGAGCGGAGACTGCCTTTTGATCACTAGGGGATCGTTCTGCTCTGGAGAAGGGAGACAGTATTTGATCACTGGTGGGATCACTCTGCTCTGGAGACAGGAGACTGTCTTTTGATCACTGGTGGGATCACTGTTCTGGAGAGGGGAGACTGCCTTTTGATCACTGGTGGGATCACTCTGTTACTAGAGAGCGGAGATTGCCTTTTGATCACTAGGGGATCGTTCTGCTCTGGAGAAGGGAGACAGTATTTGATCACTGGTGGGATCACTCTGCTCTGGAGACAGGAGACTGTCTTTTGATCACTGGTGGAATCACTCTGCTATGGAGAGGGGAGAATGCCTTTTGATTACTGGAGGATCGTTCTGCTCTGGAGTGGGGTGACTGCCTTTTGATCACTGGTGGGATCACTCTGTTACTGGAGTGGGGAGACTGCCTTTTGATCACTGATGCGATCACTCTGTTACTGGAGAGGGGAGACTGCCTTTTGATCACTGGTGCGATCACTCTGCTCTGGAGAGGGGAGACTGCCTTTTGATCACTGGTGGGATCACTCTGTTACTAGAGAGCGGAGACTGCCTTTTGATCACTAGGGGATCGTTCTGCTCTGAGAAGGGAGACAGTATTTGTTCACTGGTGGGATGACTCCGCTCTGGAGACAGGAGACTGTCTTTTGATCACTGGTGTGATCACTGTCTGGAGAGGGGAGACTGCCTTTTGATCACTGGTGGGATCACTCTGTTACTAGAGAGCGGAGACTGCCTTTTGATCACTAGGGGATCGTTCTGCTCTGGAGAAGGGAGACAGTATTTGATCACTGGTGGGATCACTCTGCTCTGGAGACAGGAGACTGTCTTTTGATCACTGGTGGAATCACTCTGCTATGGAGAGAGGAGAATGCCTTTTGATCACTGGGGGATCGTTCTGCTCTGGAGTGGGGCGACTGCCTTTTGATCACTGGTGGGATCACTCTGCTACGGAGAGGGGAGACTGCCTTTTGATCACTGGTGCGATCACTCTGCTCTGGAGAGGGGAGACTGCCTTTTGATCACTGGTGCGATCACTCTGCTCTGGAGAGGGGAGACTGTCTTTTGATCACAGGTGGAATCACTCTGCTATGGAGAGGGGAGATTCCCTTTTGATCACAGGGGGTTCGTTCTGCTCTGGAGAAGGGAGACTGTGTTAGATCACTGGTGGGATCACTCTGCTCTGGAGACGGGAGACTGTCTTTTGATCTCTGGTGGGATCACTCTGCTCTGGAGAGGGGAGACTGCCTTTTGATCACTGGGGGATCATTCTGCTATGGAGAGGGGAAACTGTATTTTGATCACTGGGGGATCGTTCTGCTCTGCAGAAGTGAGACAGTCTTTTGATCACTGGTGGGATCACTCTGCTACGTAGAGGGGAGACTGTCTTTTGATCACTGGTGGAATCACTCTGCTCTGGAGAAGGGAGACTGCCTTTTGATCACAGGTGAGATCACTCTGCTCTGGAGAAGGGAGACTGCCTTTTGATAACTGGAGGGATCACTCTGTTACTGGAGAGGGGAGACTGCCTTTTGATCACTGGTGGGGTCGTTCTGCTCTGGAGAGGGGAGACTGCCTTTTCATCACTGAGGGATCGTTCTGCTCTGGAGAGGGGAGACTGCCTTTTGATCACTGGTGGGGTCGTTCTGCTCTGGAGAGGGGAAACTGCTTTTTGACAACTGGTGGGATCACTGCGATGGAGAGAGGAGACTGCCTTTTGATCACTGCTGCGATCACTCGGCTTTGGAGAAGGGAGACTGCCTTTTGATAACTGGTGGCATTGTTCTGCTCTGGAGAGGGGAGACTGCCTTTTGATCACTGGAGGGATCACTCTGTTACTGGAGAGGGGAGACTGTCTTTTGAACATTGGGGGATCACTCTGCTATGGAGAGGACAGTCCGCCTTTTGATCACAGGGGATCGTTCTGCTATGGAGAGGGGAGACTGCCTTTAGATCACTGGTGAGATTACTCTGTGGCTAGAGAGGGGAGACTGCCTTTTGATCACTGGTAGGATCACTGCTCTGGATAAGGGAGACTGACTTTTGATCACTGGTGGGATCATTCTGCTCTGGAGAAGGGAGACTGCCTTTTGATCACTGGTGGCATCGTTCTGCTCTGGAGACGGGAGACTGCCTGTTGATCACTGGTGGGATCACACTGTTACTGGAGAGGGGAGACTGCCTTTTGATCACTGGTGTGATCACTCTGCTCTGGAGAGGGGAGACTGCCTTTTGATCACTGGTGTGATCACTCTGCTGTGGAGAGGGGAGACAGTATTTGATCACTGGTGGGATCACTCTGCTCTGGAGACAGGAGACTGTCTTTTGATCACTGGTGGGATCACTGTTCTGGAGCGGGGAGACTGCCTTTTGATCACTGGTGGGATCACTCTGTTACTAGAGAGCGGAGACTGCCTTTTGATCACTAGGGGATCGTTCTGCTCTGGAGAAGGGAGACAGTATTTGATCACTGGTGGGATCACTCTGCTCTGGAGACAGGAGACTGTCTTTTGATCACTGGTGGAATCACTCTGATATGGAGAGGGGAGAATGCCTTTTGATCACTGGAGGATCGTTCTGCTCTGGAGTGGGGCGACTGCCTTTTGATCACTGGTGCGATCACTCTGCTACGGAGAGGGGAGACTGCCTTTTGATCACTGGTGCGATCACTCTGCTCTGGAGAGTGGAGACTGCCTTTTGATCACTGGTGGGATCACTCTGTTACTGGAGAGGGGAGACTGCCTTTTGATGACAGGGGGATCATTCTGCTACGGAGAGGGAAGACTGTCTTTTGATCACTGGTGGAATCACTCTGCTATGGAGAAGGGAGACTGCCTTTTGATCACTGGTGCGATCACTCTGCTCTGGAGAAGGGAGACTGCCTTTTGATAACTGGAGGGATCACTCTGCTCTGGAGAGGGGAGACTGCCTTTTGATCACTGGTGGGATCACTCTGTTACTGGAGAGGGGAGACTGCCTTTTGATCACTGGTGGGATCACTCTGCTATGGATAGGGGAGACTGCCTTTTGATGTCTGGGGGATCGTTCTGCTACGGAGAGGGAAGACTGTCTTTTGATCACAGGTGGAATCACTCTGCTATGGAGAGGGGAGACTCCCTTTTGATCACAGGTGGTTCGTTCTGCTCTGGAGAAGGGAGACAGTATTTGATCACTGGTTGGATCACTCTGCTCTGGAGAGGGGAGACTGCCTTTTGATCACTGGTGGGATCACTCTGCTATGGAGAGGGGAGACTGCCTTTTGATGACTGGGGGATCGTTCTGCTACGGAGAGGGAAGACTGTCTTTTGATCACAGGTGGAATCACTCTGCTATGGAGAGGGGAGACTGCCTTTTGATCACAGGGGGTTCGTTCTGCTCTGGAGAAGGGAGACTGTGTTTGATCACAGGTGGGATCACTCTGCTCTGGAGAGGGGAGACTGCCTTTTGATCACTGGGGGATCATTCTGCTATGGAGAGGGGAAACTGTATTTTGATCACTGGGGGATCGTTCTGCTCTGCAGAAGTGAGACAGTCTTTTGATCACTGGTGGGAACACTCTGCTACGGAGAGGGGAGACTGTCTTTTGATCACTGGTGGAATCACTCTGCTCTGGAGAAGGGAGACTGCCTTTTGATCACAGGTGAGATCACTCTGCTCTGGAGAAGGGAGACTGCCTTTTGATAACTGGAGGGATCACACTGTTACTGGAGAGGGGAGACTGCCTTTTGATCACTGGTGGGGTCGTTCTGCTCTGGAGAGGGGAAACTGCTTTTTGACAACTGGTGGGATCACTGCGATGGAGAGAGGAGACTGCCTTTTGATCACTGCTGCGATCACTCGGCTTTGGAGAAGGGAGACTGCCTTTTGATAACTGGTGGCATTGTTCTGCTCTGGAGAGGGGAGACTGCCTTTTGATCACTGGAGGGATCACTCTGTTACTGGAGAGGGGAGACTGTCTTTTGAACATTGGGGGATCACTCTGCTATGGAGAGGACAGTCCGCCTTTTGATCACAGGGGATCGTTCTGCTATGGAGAGGGGAGACTGCCTTTAGATCACTGGTGAGATTACTCTGTGGCTAGAGAGGGGAGACTGCCTTTTGATCACTGGTAGGATCACTGCTCTGGATAAGGGAGACTGACTTTTGATCACTGGTGGGATCATTCTGCTCTGGAGAAGGGAGACTGCCTTTTGATCACTGGTGGCATCGTTCTGCTCTGGAGACGGGAGACTGCCTGTTGATCACTGGTGGGATCACACTGTTACTGGAGAGGGGAGACTGCCTTTTGATCACTGGTGTGATCACTCTGCTCTGGAGAGGGGAGACTGCCTTTTGATCACTGGTGTGATCACTCTGCTGTGGAGAGGGGAGACAGTATTTGATCACTGGTGGGATCACTCTGCTCTGGAGACAGGAGACTGTCTTTTGATCACTGGTGGGATCACTGTTCTGGAGCGGGGAGACTGCCTTTTGATCACTGGTGGGATCACTCTGTTACTAGAGAGCGGAGACTGCCTTTTGATCACTAGGGGATCGTTCTGCTCTGGAGAAGGGAGACAGTATTTGATCACTGGTGGGATCACTCTGCTCTGGAGACAGGAGACTGTCTTTTGATCACTGGTGGAATCACTCTGATATGGAGAGGGGAGAATGCCTTTTGATCACTGGAGGATCGTTCTGCTCTGGAGTGGGGCGACTGCCTTTTGATCACTGGTGCGATCACTCTGCTACGGAGAGGGGAGACTGCCTTTTGATCACTGGTGCGATCACTCTGCTCTGGAGAGTGGAGACTGCCTTTTGATCACTGGTGGGATCACTCTGTTACTGGAGAGGGGAGACTGCCTTTTGATGACAGGGGGATCATTCTGCTACGGAGAGGGAAGACTGTCTTTTGATCACTGGTGGAATCACTCTGCTATGGAGAAGGGAGACTGCCTTTTGATCACTGGTGCGATCACTCTGCTCTGGAGAAGGGAGACTGCCTTTTGATAACTGGAGGGATCACACTGTTACTGGAGAGGGGAGACTGCCTTTTGATCACTGGTGGGGTCGTTCTGCTCTGGAGAGGGGAGACTGCTTTTTGACAACTGGTGGGATCACTGCGATGGAGAGAGGAGACTGCCTTTTGATCACTGGTGCGATCACTCGGCTTTGGAGAAGGGAGACTGCCTTTTGATCACTGGTGGCATTGTTCTGCTCTGGAGAGGGGAGACTGCCTTTTGATCACTGGAGGGATCACTCTGTTACTGGAGAGGGGAGACTGTCTTTTGAACATTGGGGGATCACTCTGCTATGGAGAGGACAGTCCGCCTTTTGATCACAGGGGATCGTTCTGCTATGGAGAGGGGAGACTGCCTTTAGATCACTGGTGAGATTATTCTGTTGCTAGAGAGGGGAGACTGCCTTTTGATCACTGGTGGGATCACTGCTCTGGATAAGGGAGACTGACTTTTGATCACTGGTGGGATCATTCTGCTCTGGAGAAGGGAGACTGCCTTTTGATCACTGGTGGCATAGTTCTGCTCTGGAGAGGGGAGACTGCCTTTTGATCACTGGTGTGATCACTCTGCTCTGGAGAGCGGAGACTGCCTTTTGATCACTGGTGCGATCACTCTGCTACGGAGAGGGGAGACTGCCTTTTGATCACTGGTGCGATCACTCTACTCTGGAGAGGGGAGACTGCCTTTTGATCACTGGTGGGATCACTCTGTTACTAGAGAGCGGAGACTGCCTTTTGATCACTGGGGGATCGTTCTGCTCTGGAGTGGGGCGACTGCCTTTTGATCACTGGTGGGATCACTCTACTCTGGAGAGGGGAGACTGCCTTTTGATCACTGGTGGGATCACTCTGTTACTGGAGTGGGGCGACTGCCTTTTGATCACTGGTGGGATCACTCTACTCTGGAGAGGGGAGACTGCCTTTTGATCACTGGTGGGATCACTCTGTTACTGGAGAGGGGAGACTGCCTTTTGATGACTGGGGGATCGTTCTGCTACGGAGAGGGAAGACTGTCTTTTCATCACTGGTGGAATCACTCTGCTATGGAGAAGGGAGACTGCCTTTTGATCACTGGTGCGATCACTCTGCTCTGGAGAGGGGAGACTGCCTTTTGATCACTGGTGGGATCACTCTGTTACTGGAGAGGGGAGACTGCCTTTTGATCACTGGTGGGATCACTCTGCTATGGATAGGGGAGACTGCCTTTTGATGTCTGGGGGATCGTTCTGCTACGGAGAGGGAAGACTGTCTTTTGATCACAGGTGGAATCACTCTGCTATGGAGAGGGGAGACTCCCTTTTGATCACAGGTGGTTCGTTCTGCTCTGGAGAAGGGAGACAGTATTTGATCACTGGTGGGATCACTCTGCTCTGGAGAGGGGAGACTGCCTTTTGATCACTGGTGGGATCACTCTGCTATGGAGAGGGGAGACTGCCTTTTGATGACTGGGGGATCGTTCTGCTACGGAGAGGGAAGACTGTCTTTTGATCACAGGTGGAATCACTCTGCTATGGAGAGGGGAGACTGCCTTTTGATCACAGGATGTTCGTTCTGCTCTGGAGAAGGGAGACTGTGTTTGATCACAGGTGGGATCACTCTGCTCTGGAGAGGGGAGACTGCCTTTTGATCACTGGGGGATCATTCTGCTATGGAGAGGGGAAACTGTATTTTGATCACTGGGCGATCGTTCTGCTCTGCAGAAGTGAGACAGTCTTTTGATCACTGGTGGGAACGCTCTGCTACGGAGAGGGGAGACTGTCTTTTGATCACTGGTGGAATCACTCTGCTCTGGAGAAGGGAGACTGCCTTTTGATCACAGGTGAGATCACTCTGCTCTGGAGAAGGGAGACTGCCTTTTGATAACTGGAGGGATCACACTGTTACTGGAGAGGGGAGACTGCCTTTTGATCACTTGTGGGGTCGTTCTGCTCTGGAGAGGGGAAACTGCTTTTTGACAACTGGTGGGATCACTGCGATGGAGAGAGGAGACTGCCTTTGGATCACTGCTGCGATCACTCGGCTTTGGAGAAGGGAGACTGCCTTTTGATCACTGGGGGATCATTCTGCTATGGAGAGGGGAAACTGTATTTTGATCACTGGGGGATCGTTCTGCTCTGCAGAAGTGAGACAGTCTTTTGATCACTGGTGGGAACACTCTGCTACGGAGAGGGGAGACTGTCTTTTGATCACTGGTGGAATCACTCTGCTCTGGAGAAGGGAGGCTGCCTTTTGATCACAGGTGAGATCACTCTGCTCTGGAGAAGGGAGACTGCCTTTTGATAACTGGAGGGATCACACTGTTACTGGAGAGGGGAGACTGCCTTTTGATCACTGGTGG
The DNA here is from genome assembly GCF_030144855.1 of Hypanus sabinus. NCBI lineage: Eukaryota > Metazoa > Chordata > Chondrichthyes > Myliobatiformes > Dasyatidae > Hypanus > Hypanus sabinus. Next base: position 16,142,453 of record NC_082712.1, on the reverse strand, counting down.
GGTCGTTCTGCTCTGGAGAGGGGAGACTGCTTTTTGACAACTGGTGGGATCACTGCGATGGAGAGAGGAGACTGCCTTTTGATCACTGGTGCGATCACTCGGCTTTGGAGAAGGGAGACTGCCTTTTGATCACTGCTGGCATTGTTCTGCTCTGGAGAGGGGAGACTGCCTTTTGATCACTGGAGGGATCACTCTGTTACTGGAGAGGGGAGACTGTCTTTTGAACATTGGGGGATCACTCTGCTATGGAGAGTTCAGTCCGCCTTTTGATCACAGGGGATCGTTCTGCTATGAAGAGGGGAGACGGCCTTTAGATCACTGGTGAGATTACTCTGTTGCTAGAGAGGGGAGACTGCCTTTTGATCACTGGTGGGATCACTGCTCTGGATAAGGGAGACTGACTTTTGATCACTGGTGGGATCATTCTGCTCTGGAGACGGGAGACTGCCTTTTTATCACTGGTGGCATCGTTCTGCTCTGGAGAGCGGAGACTGCCTTTTGATCACTGGTGGGATCACTCTGTTACTAGAGAGCGGAGACTGCCTTTTGATCACTAGGGGATCGTTCTGCTCTGGAGAAGGGAGACAGTATTTGATCACTGGTGGGATCACTGTTCTGGAGAGGGGAGACTGCCTTTTGATCACTGGTGGGATCACTCTGTTACTAGAGAGCGGAGACTGCCTTTTGATCACTAGGGGATCGTTCTGCTCTGGAGAAGGGAGACAGTATTTGATCACTGGTGGGATCACTCTGCTCTGGAGACAGGAGACTGTCTTTTGATCACTGGTGGAATCACTCTGCTATGGAGAGGGGAGAATGCCTTTTGATTACTGGAGGATCGTTCTGCTCTGGAGTGGGGTGACTGCCTTTTGATCACTGGTGGGATCACTCTGTTACTGGAGTGGGGAGACTGCCTTTTGTTCACTGATGCGATCACTCTGTTACTGGAGAGGGGAGACTGCCTTTTGATCACTGGTGCGATCACTCTGCTCTGGAGAGGGGAGACTGCCTTTTGATCACTGGTGGGATCACTCTGTTACTAGAGAGCGGAGACTGCCTTTTGATCACTAGGGGATCGTTCTGCTCTGAGAAGGGAGACAGTATTTGATCACTGGTGGGATGACTCCGCTCTGGAGACAGGAGACTGTCTTTTGATCACTGGTGTGATCACTGTCTGGAGAGGGGAGACTGCCTTTTGATCACTGGTGGGATCACTCTGTTACTAGAGAGCGGAGACTGCCTTTTGATCACTAGGGGATCGTTCTGCTCTGGAGAAGGGAGACAGTATTTGATCACTGGTGGGATCACTCTGCTCTGGAGACAGGAGACTGTCTTTTGATCACTGGTGGAATCACTCTGCTATGGAGAGAGGAGAATGCCTTTTGATCACTGGGGGATCGTTCTGCTCTGGAGTGGGGCGACTGCCTTTTGATCACTGGTGGGATCACTCTGTTACTGGAGAGGGGAGACTGGCTTTTGATCACTGGTGGGATCACTCTGCTACGGAGAGGGGAGACTGCCTTTTGATCACTGGTGCGATCACTCTGCTCTGGAGAGGGGAGACTGCCTTTTGATCACTGGTGCGATCACTCTGCTCTGGAGAGGGGAGACTGTCTTTTGATCACAGGTGGAATCACTCTGCTATGGAGAGGGGAGATTCCCTTTTGATCACAGGGGGTTCGTTCTGCTCTGGAGAAGGGAGACTGTGTTAGATCACTGGTGGGATCACTCTGCTCTGGAGACGGGAGACTGTCTTTTGATCTCTGTTGGGATCACTCTGCTCTGGAGAGGGGAGACTGCCTTTTGATCACTGGGGGATCATTCTGCTATGGAGAGGGGAAACTGTATTTTGATCACTGGGGGATCGTTCTGCTCTGCAGAAGTGAGACAGTCTTTTGATCACTGGTGGGATCACTCTGCTACGTAGAGGGGAGACTGTCTTTTGATCACTGGTGGAATCACTCTGCTCTGGAGAAGGGAGACTGCCTTTTGATCACAGGTGAGATCACTCTGCTCTGGAGAAGGGAGACTGCCTTTTGATAACTGGAGGGATCACTCTGTTACTGGAGAGGGGAGACTGCCTTTTGATCACTGGTGGGGTCGTTCTGCTCTGGAGAGGGGAGACTGCCTTTTCATCACTGAGGGATCGTTCTGCTCTGGAGAGGGGAGACTGCCTTTTGATCACTGGTACGATCACTCTGCTCTGGAGAGGGAAGACCGCCTTTTGATCACTGGTGGGATCACTCTGTTCTGGAGAGGGGAGACTGCCTTTTGATCACAGGTGGAATCGCTCTGCTATGGAGAGGGGAGACTGACTTTTGATCACTGGGGAATCGTTCTGCTCTGGAGAAGGGAGACAGTATTTGATCACAGGTGGGATAACTCTGCTCTGGAGAGGGGAGACTGCCTTTTGATCACTGGGGGATCATTCTGCTACGGAGAGGGGAGACTGCCTTTTGATCACTGGAGGGATCACTCTGTTACTGGAGAGGGGAGACTGCCTTTTGATCACTGGTGGGATCACTCTGCTCTGGATAAGGGAGACTGAGTTTTGAACACTGGTGGGATCGTTCTGCTCTGGAGAGGGGAGACTGCCTTTTGATCACTGGTGGCATCGTTCTGCTCTGGAGAGGGGCGACTGCCTTTTGATCACTGGTGGGATCACTCCGTTACTAGAGAGGGGAGACTACCTTTTGATCACAGGGGATCGTTCTGCTATGGAGAGGGGAGACTGCCTTTAGATCACTGGTGAGATTACTCTGTTGCTAGAGAGGGGAGACTGCCTTTTGATCACTGGTGGGATCATTCTGCTCTGGAGACGGGAGACTGCCTTTTTATCACTGGTGGCATCGTTCTGCTCTGGAGAGCGGAGACTGCCTTTTGATCACTGGTGGGATCACTCTGTTACTAGAGAGCGGAGACTGCCTTTTGATCACTAGGGGATCGTTCTGCTCTGGAGAAGGGAGACAGTATTTGATCACTGGTGGGATCACTCTGCTCTGGAGACAGGAGACTGTCTTTTGATCACTGGTGGGATCACTGTTCTGGAGAGGGGAGACTGCCTTTTGATCACTGGTGGGATCACTCTGTTACTAGAGAGCGGAGATTGCCTTTTGATCACTAGGGGATCGTTCTGCTCTGGAGAAGGGAGACAGTATTTGATCACTGGTGGGATCACTCTGCTCTGGAGACAGGAGACTGTCTTTTGATCACTGGTGGAATCACTCTGCTATGGAGAGGGGAGAATGCCTTTTGATTACTGGAGGATCGTTCTGCTCTGGAGTGGGGTGACTGCCTTTTGATCACTGGTGGGATCACTCTGTTACTGGAGTGGGGAGACTGCCTTTTGATCACTGATGCGATCACTCTGTTACTGGAGAGGGGAGACTGCCTTTTGATCACTGGTGCGATCACTCTGCTCTGGAGAGGGGAGACTGCCTTTTGATCACTGGTGGGATCACTCTGTTACTAGAGAGCGGAGACTGCCTTTTGATCACTAGGGGATCGTTCTGCTCTGAGAAGGGAGACAGTATTTGTTCACTGGTGGGATGACTCCGCTCTGGAGACAGGAGACTGTCTTTTGATCACTGGTGTGATCACTGTCTGGAGAGGGGAGACTGCCTTTTGATCACTGGTGGGATCACTCTGTTACTAGAGAGCGGAGACTGCCTTTTGATCACTAGGGGATCGTTCTGCTCTGGAGAAGGGAGACAGTATTTGATCACTGGTGGGATCACTCTGCTCTGGAGACAGGAGACTGTCTTTTGATCACTGGTGGAATCACTCTGCTATGGAGAGAGGAGAATGCCTTTTGATCACTGGGGGATCGTTCTGCTCTGGAGTGGGGCGACTGCCTTTTGATCACTGGTGGGATCACTCTGCTACGGAGAGGGGAGACTGCCTTTTGATCACTGGTGCGATCACTCTGCTCTGGAGAGGGGAGACTGCCTTTTGATCACTGGTGCGATCACTCTGCTCTGGAGAGGGGAGACTGTCTTTTGATCACAGGTGGAATCACTCTGCTATGGAGAGGGGAGATTCCCTTTTGATCACAGGGGGTTCGTTCTGCTCTGGAGAAGGGAGACTGTGTTAGATCACTGGTGGGATCACTCTGCTCTGGAGACGGGAGACTGTCTTTTGATCTCTGGTGGGATCACTCTGCTCTGGAGAGGGGAGACTGCCTTTTGATCACTGGGGGATCATTCTGCTATGGAGAGGGGAAACTGTATTTTGATCACTGGGGGATCGTTCTGCTCTGCAGAAGTGAGACAGTCTTTTGATCACTGGTGGGATCACTCTGCTACGTAGAGGGGAGACTGTCTTTTGATCACTGGTGGAATCACTCTGCTCTGGAGAAGGGAGACTGCCTTTTGATCACAGGTGAGATCACTCTGCTCTGGAGAAGGGAGACTGCCTTTTGATAACTGGAGGGATCACTCTGTTACTGGAGAGGGGAGACTGCCTTTTGATCACTGGTGGGGTCGTTCTGCTCTGGAGAGGGGAGACTGCCTTTTCATCACTGAGGGATCGTTCTGCTCTGGAGAGGGGAGACTGCCTTTTGATCACTGGTACGATCACTCTGCTCTGGAGAGGGAAGACCGCCTTTTGATCACTGGTGGGATCACTCTGTTCTGGAGAGGGGAGACTGCCTTTTGATCACAGGTGGAATCGCTCTGCTATGGAGAGGGGAGACTGCCTTTTGATCACTGGGGAATCGTTCTGCTCTGGAGAAGGGAGACAGTATTTGATCACAGGTGGGATAACTCTGCTCTGGAGAGGGGAGACTGCCTTTTGATCACTGGGGGATCATTCTGCTACGGAGAGGGGAGACTGCCTTTTGATCACTGGAGGGATCACTCTGTTACTGGAGAGGGGAGACTGCCTTTTGATCACTGCTGGGATCACTCTGCTACGGAGAGGGGAGACTGTCTTTTGATCACTGGTGGGATCACTCTGCTCTGGAGAAGGGAGACTGCCTTTTGATCACTGGGGGATCGTTCTACTCTGGAGAGGGGAGACTGCCTTTTCATCACCGAGGGATCGTTCTGCTCTGGAGAGGGGAGACAACCTTTTGATCACTGAGTGATCGTTCTGCTCTGGACAGGGGAGACTGCTTTTAGACAACTGGTGCTATCACTGCGATGGAGAGAGGAGACTGCCTTTTGATCACTGGTTGGATCACTCTGCTCTGGATAAGCGAGACTGCCTTTTGATCAAAGGTGAGATCACTCTGCTCTGGAGAAGGGAGACTGCCTTTTGATAACTGGAGGGATCGCTCTGTTACTGGAGAGGGGAGACTGCCTTTTGATCACTGGTGGGGTCGTTCTGCTCTGGAGTGGGGAGACTGCCTTTTCATCACTGAGGGATCGTTCTGCTCTGGAAAGGGGAGACTGCCTTTTGATCACTGGTGGGATCACTCTGTTACTAGAGAGCGGAGACTGCCTTTTGATCACTGGGGGATCGTTCTGCTACGGAGAGGGAAGACTGTCTTTTGATCACAGGTGGAATCACTCTGCTATGGAGAGGGGAGACTGCCTTTTGATCACTGCGGAATCGTTCTGCTCTGGAGAAGGGAGACAGTATTTGATCACAGGTGGGATAACTCTGCTTTGGAGAGGGAAGACCGCCTTTTGATCACTGGTGGGATCACTCTGTTACTAGAGAGCGGAGACTACCTTTTGATCACTGGGGGATCGTTCTGCTACGGAGAGGGAAGACTGTCTTTTGATCACAGGTGGAATCACTCTGCTATGGAGAGGGGAGACTGCCTTTTGATCACTGGGGAATCGTTCTGCTCTGGAGAAGGGAGACAGTATTTCATCACAGGTGGGATAACTCTGCTCTGGAGAGGGGAGACTGTCTTTTGATCACTGGGGGATCATTCTGCTACGGAGAGGGGAGACTGCCTTTTGATCACTGGTGGGTTCGTTCTGCTACTGAGAGGGAAGACTGTCTTGATCACTGGTGGGAACACTCTGCTATGGAGAGGGGAGACTGCCTTTTGATCACTGGAGGGATCACTCTATTACTGGAGAGGGGAGACTGTCTTTTGAACATTGGGGGGTCACTCTGCTATGGAGAGGACAGTCCGCCTTTTGATCACAGGGGATCGTTCTGCTATGGAGAGGGGAGACTGCCTTTAGATCACTGGTGGGATCACTCTCTTGCTAGAGAGGGGAGACTGCCTTTTGATCACTGGTGGGATCACTGCTCTGGATAAGGGAGACTGACTTTTGATCACTGGTGGGATCATTCTGCTCTGGAGAAGGGAGACTGCCTTTTGATCACTGGTGGCATCGTTCTGCTCTGGTGAGCGGAGACTTCCTTTTGATCACTGGTGCAATCACTCTGCTCTGGAGAGGGGAGACTGCCTTTTGATCAATGGTGGGATCACTCTGTTACTAGAGAGCGGAGACTGCCTTTTGATCACTAGGGGATCGTTCTGCTCTGGAGAAGGGAGACAGTATTTGATCACTGGTGGGATCACTCTGCTCTGGAGACAGGAGACTGTCTTTTGATCACTGGTGGGATCACTGTTCTGGAGAAGGGAGACTGCCTTTTGATCACTGGGGGATCGTTCTGCTCTGGAGTGGGGCGACTGCCTGTTGATCACTGGTGGGATCACTCTGCTCTGGAGAGTGGAGACTGCCTTTTGATCACTGGTGGGATCACTCTGTTACTGGAGAGGGGAGACTGGCTTTTGATCACTGGTGGGATCACTCTGCTACGGAGAGGGGAGACTGCCTTTTGATCACTGGTGCGATCACTCTGCTCTGGAGAGGGGAGACTGCCTTTTGATCACTGGTGGGATCACTCTGTTACTGGAGAGGGAAGACTGTCTTTTGATCACAGGTGGAATCACTCTGCTATGGAGAGGGGAGACTGCCTTTTGATCACAGGGGGTTCGTTCTGCTCTGGAGAAGGGAGACTGTGTTTGATCACAGGTGGGATCACTCTGCTCTGGAGAGGGGAGACTGCCTTTTGATCACTGGGGGATCATTCTGCTATGGATAGGGGAAACTGTATTTTGATCACTGGGGGATCGTTCTGCTCTGCAGAAGTGAGACAGTCTTTTGATCACTGGTGGGAACACTCTGCTACGGAGAGGGGAGACTGTCTTTTGATCACTGGTGGAATCACTCTGCTCTGGAGAAGGGAGACTGCCTTTTGATCACTGGTGGGATCACTCTGCTCTGGATAAGCGAGACTGCCTTTTGATCAAAGGTGAGATCACTCTGCTCTGGAGAAGGGAGACTGCCTTTTGATAACTGGAGGGATCGCTCTGTTACTGGAGAGGGGAGACTGCCTTTTGATCACTGGTGGGGTCGTTCTGCTCTGGAGTGGGGAGACTGCCTTTTCATCACTGAGGGATCGTTCTGCTCTGGAAAGGGGAGACTGCCTTTTGATCACTGGTGGGATCACTCTGTTACTAGAGAGCGGAGACTGCCTTTTGATCACTGGGGGATCGTTCTGCTACGGAGAGGGAAGACTGTCTTTTGATCACAGGTGGAATCACTCTGCTATGGAGAGGGGAGACTGCCTTTTGATCACTGGGGAATCGTTCTGCTCTGGAGAAGGGAGACAGTATTTGATCACAGGTGGGATAACTCTGCTTTGGAGAGGGAAGACCGCCTTTTGATCACTGGTGGGATCACTCTGTTACTAGAGAGCGGAGACTACCTTTTGATCACTGGGGGATCGTTCTGCTACGGAGAGGGAAGACTGTCTTTTGATCACAGGTGGAATCACTCTGCTATGGAGAGGGGAGACTGCCTTTTGATCACTGGGGAATCGTTCTGCTCTGGAGAAGGGAGACAGTATTTCATCACAGGTGGGATAACTCTGCTCTGGAGAGGGGAGACTGTCTTTTGATCACTGGGGGATCATTCTGCTACGGAGAGGGGAGACTGCCTTTTGATCACTGGTGGGTTCGTTCTGCTACTGAGAGGGAAGACTGTCTTGATCACTGGTGGGAACACTCTGCTATGGAGAGGGGAGACTGCCTTTTGATCACTGGAGGGATCACTCTATTACTGGAGAGGGGAGACTGTCTTTTGAACATTGGGGGGTCACTCTGCTATGGAAAGGACAGTCCGCCTTTTGATCACAGGGGATCGTTCTGCTATGGAGAGGGGAGACTGCCTTTAGATCACTGGTGGGATCACTCTGTTGCTAGAGAGGGGAGACTGCCTTTTGATCACTGGTGGGATCACTGCTCTGGATAAGGGAGACTGACTTTTGATCACTGGTGGGATCATTCTGCTCTGGAGAAGGGAGACTGCCTTTTGATCACTGGTGGCATCGTTCTGCTCTGGTGAGCGGAGACTTCCTTTTGATCACTGGTGCAATCACTCTGCTCTGGAGAGGGGAGACTGCCTTTTGATCAATGGTGGGATCACTCTGTTACTAGAGAGCGGAGACTGCCTTTTGATCACTAGGGGATCGTTCTGCTCTGGAGAAGGGAGACAGTATTTGATCACTGGTGGGATCACTCTGCTCTGGAGACAGGAGACTGTCTTTTGATCACTGGTGGGATCACTGTTCTGGAGAAGGGAGACTGCCTTTTGATCACTGGGGGATCGTTCTGCTCTGGAGTGGGGCGACTGCCTGTTGATCACTGGTGGGATCACTCTGCTCTGGAGAGTGGAGACTGCCTTTTGATCACTGGTGGGATCACTCTGTTACTGGAGAGGGGAGGCTGGCTTTTGATCACTGGTGGGATCCCTCTGCTACGGAGAGGGGAGACTGCCTTTTGATCACTGGTGCGATCACTCTGCTCTGGAGAGGGGAGACTGCCTTTTGATCACTGGTGGGATCACTCTGTTACTGGAGAGGGAAGACTGTCTTTTGATCACAGGTGGAATCACTCTGCTATGGAGAGGGGAGACTGCCTTTTGATCACAGGGGGTTCGTTCTGCTCTGGAGAAGGGAGACTGTGTTTGATCACAGGTGGGATCACTCTGCTCTGGAGAGGGGAGACTGCCTTTTGATCACTGGGGGATCATTCTGCTATGGAGAGGGGAAACTGTATTTTGATCACTGGGGGATCGTTCTGCTCTGCAGAAGTGAGACAGTCTTTTGATCACTGGTGGGAACACTCTGCTACGGAGAGGGGAGACTGTCTTTTGATCACTGGTGGAATCACTCTGCTCTGGAGAAGGGAGACTGCCTTTTGATCACAGGTGAGATCACTCTGCTCTGGAGAAGGGAGACTGCCTTTTGATAACTGGAGGGATCACACTGTTACTGGAGAGGGGAGACTGCCTTTTGATCACTGGTGGGGTCGTTCTGCTCTGGAGAGGGGAGACTGCTTTTTGACAACTGGTGGGATCACTGCGATGGAGAGAGGAGACTGCCTTTTGATCACTGGTGCGATCACTCGGCTTTGGAGAAGGGAGACTGCCTTTTGATCACTGCTGGCATTGTTCTGCTCTGGAGAGGGGAGACTGCCTTTTGATCACTGGAGGGATCACTCTGTTACTGGAGAGGGGAGACTGTCTTTTGAACATTGGGGGATCACTCTGCTATGGAGAGGACAGTCCGCCTTTTGATCACAGGGGATCGTTCTGCTATGGAGAGGGGAGACTGCCTTTAGATCACTGGTGAGATTACTCTGTTGCTAGAGAGGGGAGACTGCCTTTTGATCACTGGTGGGATCACTGCTCTGGATAAGGGAGACTGACTTTTGATCACAGGTGAGATCACTCTGCTCTGGAGAAGGGAGACTGCCTTTTGATCACTGGTGGGATCATTCTGCTCTGGAGACGGGAGACTGCCTTTTTATCACTGGTGGCATCGTTCTGCTCTGGAGAGCGGAGACTGCCTTTTGATCACTGGTGGGATCACTCTGTTACTAGAGAGCGGAGACTGCCTTTTGATCACTAGGGGATCGTTCTGCTCTGGAGAAGGGAGACAGTATTTGATCACTGGTGGGATCACTCTGCTCTGGAGACAGGAGACTGTCTTTTGATCACTGGTGGGATCACTGTTCTGGAGAGGGGAGACTGCCTTTTGATCACTGGTGGGATCATTCTGCTCTGGAGAAGGGAGACTGCCTTTTGATCACTGGTGGCATCGTTCTGCTCTGGTGAGCGGAGACTTCCTTTTGATCACTGGTGCAATCACTCTGCTCTGGAGAGGGGAGACTGCCTTTTGATCAATGGTGGGATCACTCTGTTACTAGAGAGCGGAGACTGCCTTTTGATCACTAGGGGATCGTTCTGCTCTGGAGAAGGGAGACAGTATTTGATCACTGGTGGGATCACTCTGCTCTGGAGACAGGAGACTGTCTTTTGATCACTGGTGGGATCACTGTTCTGGAGAAGGGAGACTGCCTTTTGATCACTGGGGGATCGTTCTGCTCTGGAGTGGGGCGACTGCCTGTTGATCACTGGTGGGATCACTCTGCTCTGGAGAGTGGAGACTGCCTTTTGATCACTGGTGGGATCACTCTGTTACTGGAGAGGGGAGGCTGGCTTTTGATCACTGGTGGGATCCCTCTGCTACGGAGAGGGGAGACTGCCTTTTGATCACTGGTGCGATCACTCTGCTCTGGAGAGGGGAGACTGCCTTTTGATCACTGGTGGGATCACTCTGTTACTGGAGAGGGAAGACTGTCTTTTGATCACAGGTGGAATCACTCTGCTATGGAGAGGGGAGACTGCCTTTTGATCACAGGGGGTTCGTTCTGCTCTGGAGAAGGGAGACTGTGTTTGATCACAGGTGGGATCACTCTGCTCTGGAGAGGGGAGACTGCCTTTTGATCACTGGGGGATCATTCTGCTATGGAGAGGGGAAACTGTATTTTGATCACTGGGGGATCGTTCTGCTCTGCAGAAGTGAGACAGTCTTTTGATCACTGGTGGGAACACTCTGCTACGGAGAGGGGAGACTGTCTTTTGATCACTGGTGGAATCACTCTGCTCTGGAGAAGGGAGACTGCCTTTTGATCACAGGTGAGATCACTCTGCTCTGGAGAAGGGAGACTGCCTTTTGATAACTGGAGGGATCACACTGTTACTGGAGAGGGGAGACTGCCTTTTGATCACTGGTGGGGTCGTTCTGCTCTGGAGAGGGGAGACTGCTTTTTGACAACTGGTGGGATCACTGCGATGGAGAGAGGAGACTGCCTTTTGATCACTGGTGCGATCACTCGGCTTTGGAGAAGGGAGACTGCCTTTTGATCACTGCTGGCATTGTTCTGCTCTGGAGAGGGGAGACTGCCTTTTGATCACTGGAGGGATCACTCTGTTACTGGAGAGGGGAGACTGTCTTTTGAACATTGGGGGATCACTCTGCTATGGAGAGGACAGTCCGCCTTTTGATCACAGGGGATCGTTCTGCTATGGAGAGGGGAGACTGCCTTTAGATCACTGGTGAGATTACTCTGTTGCTAGAGAGGGGAGACTGCCTTTTGATCACTGGTGGGATCACTGCTCTGGATAAGGGAGACTGACTTTTGATCACAGGTGAGATCACTCTGCTCTGGAGAAGGGAGACTGCCTTTTGATCACTGGTGGGATCATTCTGCTCTGGAGACGGGAGACTGCCTTTTTATCACTGGTGGCATCGTTCTGCTCTGGAGAGCGGAGACTGCCTTTTGATCACTGGTGGGATCACTCTGTTACTAGAGAGCGGAGACTGCCTTTTGATCACTAGGGGATCGTTCTGCTCTGGAGAAGGGAGACAGTATTTGATCACTGGTGGGATCACTCTGCTCTGGAGACAGGAGACTGTCTTTTGATCACTGGTGGGATCACTGTTCTGGAGAGGGGAGACTGCCTTTTGATCACTGGTGGGATCACTCTGTTACTAGAGAGCGGAGACTGCCTTTTGATCACTAGGGGATCGTTCTGCTCTGGAGAAGGGAGACAGTATTTGATCACTGGTGGGATCACTCTGCTCTGGAGACAGGAGACTGTCTTTTGATCACTGGTGGAATCACTCTGCTATGGAGAGGGGAGAATGCCTTTTGATTACTGGAGGATCGTTCTGCTCTGGAGTGGGGTGACTGCCTTTTGATCACTGGTGGGATCACTCTGTTACTGGAGTGGGGAGACTGCCTTTTGATCACTGGTGCGATCACTCTGTTACTGGAGAGGGGAGACTGCCTTTTGATCACTGGTGCGATCACTCTGCTCTGGAGAGGGGAGACTGCCTTTTGATCACTGGTGGGATCACTCTGTTACTAGAGAGCGGAGACTGCCTTTTGATCACTAGGGGATCGTTCTGCTCTGAGAAGGGAGACAGTATTTGATCACTGGTGGGATCACTCCGCTCTGGAGACAGGAGACTGTCTTTTGATCACTGGTGTGATCACTGTCTGGAGAGGGGAGACTGCCTTTTGATCACTGGTGGGATCACTCTGTTACTAGAGAGCGGAGACTGCCTTTTGATCACTAGGGGATCGTTCTGCTCTGGAGAATGGAGACAGTATTTGATCACTGGTGGGATCACTCTGCTCTGGAGACAGGAGACTGTCTTTTGATCACTGGTGGAATCACTCTGCTATGGAGAGAGGAGAATGCCTTTTGATCACTGGGGGATCGTTCTGCTCTGGAGTGGGGCGACTGCCTTTTGATCACTGGTGGGATCACTCTGTTACTGGAGAGGGGAGACTGGCTTTTGATCACTGGTGGGATCACTCTGCTACGGAGAGGGGAGACTGCCTTTTGATCACTGGTGCGATCACTCTGCTCTGGAGAGGGGAGACTGCCTTTTGATCACTGGTGCGATCACTCTGCTCTGGAGAGGGGAGACTGTCTTTTGAACACAGGTGGAATCACTCTGCTATGGAGAGGGGAGATTCCCTTTTGATCACAGGGGGTTCGTTCTGCTCTGGAGAAGGGAGACTGTGTTAGATCACTGGTGGGATCACTCTGCTCTGGAGACGGGAGACTGTCTTTTGATCTCTGGTGGGATCACTCTGCTCTGGAGAGGGGAGACTGCCTTTTGATCACTGGGGGATCATTCTGCTATGGAGAGGGGAAACTGTATTTTGATCACTGGGGGATCGTTCTGCTCTGCAGAAGTGAGACAGTCTTTTGATCACTGGTGGGATCACTCTGCTACGTAGAGGGGAGACTGTCTTTTGATCACTGGTGGAATCACTCTGCTCTGGAGAAGGGAGACTGCCTTTTGATCACAGGTGAGATCACTCTGCTCTGGAGAAGGGAGACTGCCTTTTGATAACTGGAGGGATCACTCTGTTACTGGAGAGGGGAGACTGCCTTTTGATCACTGGTGGGGTCGTTCTGCTCTGGAGAGGGGAGACTGCCTTTTCATCACTGAGGGATCGTTCTGCTCTGGAGAGGGGAGACTGCCTTTTGATCACTGGTACGATCACTCTGCTCTGGAGAGCGAAGACCGCCTTTTGATCACTGGTGGGATCACTCTGTTCTGGAGAGGGGAGACTGCCTTTTGATCACAGGTGGAATCGCTCTGCTATGGAGAGGGGAGACTGCCTTTTGATCACTGGGGAATCGTTCTGCTCTGGAGAAGGGAGACAGTATTTGATCACAGGTGGGATAACTCTGCTCTGGAGAGGGGAGACTGCCTTTTAATCACTGGGGGATCATTCTGCTACGGAGAGGGGAGACTGCCTTTTGATCACTGGAGGGATCACTCTGTTACTGGAGAGGGGAGACTGCCTTTTGATCACTGCTGGGATCACTCTGCTACGGAGAGGGGAGACTGTCTTTTGATCACTGGTGGGATCACTCTGCTCTGGAGAAGGGAGACTGCCTTTTGATCACTGGGGGATCGTTCTACTCTGGAGAGGGGAGACTGCCTTTTCATCACCGAGGGATCGTTCTGCTCTGGAGAGGGGAGACAACCTTTTGATCACTGAGTGATCGTTCTGCTCTGGAGAGGGGAGACTGCGTTTAGACAACTGGTGCTATCACTGCGATGGAGAGAGGAGACTGCCTTTTGATCACTGGTGGGATCACTCTGCTCTGGATAAGCGAGACTGCCTTTTGATCAAAGGTGAGATCACTCTGCTCTGGAGAAGGGAGACTGCCTTTTGATAACTGGAGGGATCGCTCTGTTACTGGAGAGGGGAGACTGCCTTTTGATCACTGGTGGGGTCGTTCTGCTCTGGAGTGGGGAGACTGCCTTTTCATCACTGAGGGATCGTTCTGCTCTGGAAAGGGGAGACTGCCTTTTGATCACTGGTGGGATCACTCTGTTACTAGAGAGCGGAGACTGCCTTTTGATCACTGGGGGATCGTTCTGCTACGGAGAGGGAAGACTGTCTTTTGATCACAGGTGGAATCACTCTGCTATGGAGAGGGGAGACTGCCTTTTGATCACTGGGGAATCGTTCTGCTCTGGAGAAGGGAGACAGTATTTGATCACAGGTGGGATAACTCTGCTTTGGAGAGGGAAGACCGCCTTTTGATCACTGGTGGGATCACTCTGTTACTAGAGAGCGGAGACTACCTTTTGATCACTGGGGGATCGTTCTGCTACGGAGAGGGAAGACTGTCTTTTGATCACAGGTGGAATCACTCTGCTATGGAGAGGGGAGTCTGCCTTTTGATCACTGGGGAATCGTTCTGCTCTGGAGAAGGGAGACAGTATTTCATCACAGGTGGGATAACTCTGCTCTGGAGAGGGGAGACTGTCTTTTGATCACTGGGGGATCATTCTGCTACGGAGAGGGGAGACTGCCTTTTGATCACTGGTGGGTTCGTTCTGCTACTGAGAGGGAAGACTGTCTTGATCACTGGTGGGAACACTCTGCTATGGAGAGGGGAGACTGCCTTTTGATCACTGGAGGGATCACTCTATTACTGGAGAGGGGAGACTGTCTTTTGAAATTTGGGGGGTCACTCTGCTATGGAGAGGACAGTCCGCCTTTTGATCACAGGGGATCGTTCTGCTATGGAGAGGGGAGACTGCCTTTAGATCACTGGTGGGATCACTCTGTTGCTAGAGAGGGGAGACTGCCTTTTGATCACTGGTGGGATCACTGCTCTGGATAAGGGAGACTGACTTTTGATCACTGGTGGGATCATTCTGCTCTGGAGAAGGGAGACTGCCTTTTGATCACTGGTGGCATCGTTCTGCTCTGGTGAGCGGAGACTTCCTTTTGATCACTGGTGCAATCACTCTGCTCTGGAGAGGGGAGACTGCCTTTTGATCAATGGTGGGATCACTCTGTTACTAGAGAGCGGAGACTGCCTTTTGATCACTAGGGGATCGTTCTGCTCTGGAGAAGGGTACTGCCTTTTGATCACTGGTGGGATCACTGTTCTGGAGAAGGGAGACTGCCTTTTGATCACTGGGGGATCGTTCTGCTCTGGAGTGGGGCGACTGCCTGTTGATCACTGGTGGGATCACTCTGCTCTGGAGAGTGGAGACTGCCTTTTGATCACTGGTGGGATCACTCTGTTACTGGAGAGGGGAGACTGGCTTTTGATCACTGGTGGGATCACTCTGCTACGGAGAGGGGAGACTGCCTTTTGATCACTGGTGCGATCACTCTGCTCTGGAGAGGGGAGACTGCCTTTTGATCACTGGTGGGATCACTCTGCTCTGGAGAAGGGAGACTGCCTTTTGATAACTGGAGGGATCACTCTGTTACTGGAGAGGGGAGACTGCCTTTTGATCACTGGTGGGGTCGTTCTGCTCTGGAGAGGGGAGACTGCCTTTTCATCACTGAGGGATCGTTCTGCTCTGGAGAGTGGAGACAACCTTTTGATCACTGAGTGATCGTTCTGCTCTGGAGAGGGGAGACTGATTTTGACAACTGGTGGGATCACTGAGATGGAGAGAGGAGACTGCCTTTTGATCACTGGTGCGATCACTCTGCTTTGGAGAAGGGAGACTGCCTTTTGATCACTGGTGGCATTGTTCTGCTCTGGAGAGGGGAGACTGCCTTTTGATCACTGGTGGGATCACTCTGCTATGGAGAGGGGAGACTGCCTTTTGATCACTGGTGGGATCACTCTGCTATGGAGAGGGGAGACTGCCTTTTGATCACTGGGGGATTGTTCTGCTACGGAGACGGAAGACTGTCTTTTGATCACAGGTGGAATCGCTCTGCTACGGAGAGGGAAGACTGTCTTTTGATCACAGGTGGAATCACTCTGCTATGGAGAGGGGAGACCGCCTTTTGATCACTGGGGGTACGTTCTGCTCTGGAGAAGGGAGACTGTGTTTGATCACTGGTGGGATCACTCTGCTCTGCAGAAGGGAGACAGTCTTTTGATCACTGGTGGGAACACTCTGCTACGGAGAGGGGAGACTGTCTTTTGATCACTGGTGGGATCACTGCTCTGGATAAGCGAGACTGACTTTTGATCACTGGTGGGATGACTCTGCTCTGGAGAGGGGAGACTGCCTTTTGATCACTGTTGGGATCACTCTGCTACGGAGAGGGGAGACTGTCTTTTGATCACTGGTGGGATCACTCTGCTATGGAGAAGGGAGACTGCCATTTGATCACTGGGGGATCGTTCTACTCTGGAGAGGGGAGACTGCCTTTTCATCACTGAGGGATCGTTCTGCTCTTGGGAGGGGGGACAACCTTTTGATCACTGAGTGATCGTTCTGCTCTGGAGAGGGGAGACTGCTTTTTGACAACTGGTGAGATCACTATGTTACTGGAGAGGGGAGGCTGCCTTTTCATCACTGTGGGATCGTTCTGCTCTGAAGAGGGGAGACTGCCTTTTGGTCACTGGTGGGATCACTCTGCTCTGGAGAGGGGAGACTGCCTTTTCATCACTGTGGGATCGTTCTGCTCTGAAGAGGGGAGTCTCCCTTTTGATCACTGGAGGGATCACTGCTCTGGATAAGGGAGACTGACTTTTGATCACTGGTGGGATCATTCTGCTCTGGAGAAGGGAGACTGCCTTTTGATCACTGGTGGGATCACTCTGTTACTGGAGAGGGGAGACTGCCTTTTGATCACTGGTGGGATCACTCTGTTACTGGAGAGGGGAGACTGCCTTTTGATCACTGGTGTGATCACTCTGCTCTGGAGAGGGGAGACTGCCTTTTGATCACTGGTGGGATCACTCTGTTACTAGAGAGCGGAGACTGCCTTTTGATCACTAGGGGATCGTTCTGCTCTGGAGAAGGGAGACAGTATTTGATCACTGGTGGGATCACTCTGCTCTGGAGACAGGAGACTGTCTTTTGATCACTGGTGGGATCACTGTTCTGGAGAGGGGAGACTGCCTTTTGATCACTGGTGGGATCACTCTGTTACTAGAGAGCGGAGACTGCCTTTTGATCACTGGGGGATCGTTCTGCTACGGAGAGGGAAGACTGTCTTTTGATCACAGGTGGAATCACTCTGCTATGGAGAGGGGAGACTGACTTTTGATCACTGGGGAATCGTTCTGCTCTGGAGAAGGGAGACAGAATTTGATCACAGGTGGGATAACGCTGCTCTGGAGAGGGGAGTCTGCCTTTTGATCACTGGGGGATCATTCTGCTACGGAGAGGGGAGACTGCCTTTTGATCACTGGAGGGATCACTCTGTTACTGGAGAGGGGAGACTGCCTTTTGATCACTGCTGGGATCACTCTGCTACGGAGAGGGGAGACTGTCTTTTGATCACTGGTGGGATCACTCTGCTCTGGAGAAGGGAGACTGCCTTTTGATCACTGGGGGCTCGTTCTACTCTGGAGAGGGGAGACTGCCTTTTCATCACTGAGGGATCGTTCTGCTCTGGAGAGGGGAGACAACCTTTTGATCACTGAGTGATCGTTCTGCTCTGGAGAGGGTAGACTGCTTTTAGACAACTGGTGGTATCACTGCGATGGAGAGCGGAGACTGCCTTTTGATCACTGGTGGGATCACTCTGCTCTGGATAAGGGAGACTGCCTTTTGATCAAAGGTGGGATCACTCTGCTCTGGAGAAGGGAGACTGCCTTTTGATAACTGGAGGGATCACTCTGTTACTGGAGAGGGGAGACTGCCTTTTCATCACTGAGGGATCGTTCTGCTCTGGAAAGGGGAGACTGCCTTTTGATCACTGGTGGGATCACTCTGTTACTAGAGAGCGGAGACTGCCTTTTGATCACTGGGGGATCGTTCTGCTACGGAGAGGGAAGACTGTCTTTTGATCACAGGTGGAATCACTCTGCTATGGAGAGGGGAGACTGCCTTTTGATCACTGGGGAATCGTTCTGCTCTGGAGAAGGGAGACAGTATTTGATCACAGGTGGGATAACTCTGCTTTGGAGAGGGAAGACCGCCTTTTGATCACTGGGGCATCATTCTGCTACGGAGAGGGGAGACTGCCTTTTGATCACTGGTGGGTTCGTTCTGCTACTGAGGGGGAAGACTGTCTTGATCACTGGTGGGAACACTCTGCTATGGAGAGGGGAGACTGTCTTTTGATCACTGGTGGGATCACTCTGTTACTGGAGAGGGGAGACTGCCTTTTGATCACTGGTGAGATCAATCTGCTCTGGAGAGGGGAGACTGCCTTTTGATCACTGGAGGGATCACTCTATTACTGGAGAGGGGAGACTGTCTTTTGATCACTGGTGGGATCACTGCTCTGGGTAAGGGAGACTGACTTTTGATCACTGGTGGGATCATTCTGCTCTGGAGAAGGGAGACTGCCTTTTGATCACTGGTGGCATCGTTCTGCACTGGTGAGCGGAGACTGCCTTTTGATCACTGGTGCAATCACTCTGCTCTGGAGAGGGGAGACTGCCTTTTGATCACTGGTGGGATCACTCTGTTACTAGAGAGCGGAGACTGCCTTTTGATCACTAGGGGATCGTTCTGCTCTGGAGAAGGGAGACAGTATTTGATCACTGGTGGGATCACTCTGCTCTGGAGACAGGAGACTGTCTTTTGATCACTGGTGGGATCACTGTTCTGGAGAAGGGAGACTGCCTTTTGATCACTGGGGGATCGTTCTGCTCTGGAGTGGGGCGAATGCCTGTTGATCACTGGTGGGATCACTCTGCTCTGGAGAGTGGAGACTGCCTTTTGATCACTGGTGGGATTACTCTGTTACTGGAGAGGGGAGACTGGCTTTTGATCACTGGTGGGATCACTCTGCTACGGAGAGGGGAGACTGCCTTTTGATCACTGGTGCGATCACTCTGCTCTGGAGAGGGGAGACTGCCTTTTGATCACTGGTGGGATCACTCTGTTACTGGAGAGGGGAGACTGCCTTTTGATCACTGGTGGGATCACTCTGCTATGGAGAGTGGAGACTGCCTTTTGATGACTGGGGGATCGTTCTGCTACGGAGAGGGAAGACTGTCTTTTGATCACAGGTGGAATCACTCTGCTATGGAGAGGGGAGACTGTCTTTTGATCACTGGTGGGATCACTCTGCTCTGGAGAAGGGAGACTGCCTTTTGATCACAGGTGAGATCACTCTGCTCTGGAGAAGGGAGACTGCCTTTTGATAACTGGAGGGATCACTCTGTTACTGGAGAGGGGAGACTGCCTTTTGATCACTGGTGGGGTGGTTCTGCTCTGGAGAGGGGAGACTGCCTTTTCATCACTGAGGGATCGTTCTGCTCTGGAGAGTGGAGACAACCTTTTGATCACTGAGTGATCGTTCTGCTCTGGAGAGGGGAGACTGATTTTGACAACTGGTGGGATCACTGAGATGGAGAGAGGAGACTGCCTTTTGATCACTGGTGCGATCACTCTGCTTTGGAGAAGGGAGACTGCCTTTTGATCACTGGTGGCATTGTTCTGCTCTGGAGAGGGGAGACTGCCTTTTGATCACTGGTGGGATCACTCTGTTACAGGAGAGGGGAGACTGCCTTTTGATCACTGGTGGGATCACACTGCTATGGAGAGTGGAGACTGCCTTTTGATCACTGGGGGATCGTTCTGCTACGGAGCGGGAAGACTGTCTTTTGATCACAGGTGGAATCACTCTGCTACGGAGAGGGAAGACTGTCTTTTGATCACAGGTGGAATCACTCTGCTATGGAGAGGGGAGACTGCCTTTTGATCACTGGGGGATCGTTCTGCTCCGGAGAGGGAAGACTGTCTTTTGATCACAGGTGGAATCACTCTGCTACGGAGAGGGAAGACTGTCTTTTGATCACAGGTGGAATCACTCTGCTATGGAGAGGGGAGACTGCCTTTTGATCACTGGGGGTTCGTTCTGCTCTGGAGAAGGGAGACTGTGTTTGATGACTGGTGGGATCACTCTGCTCTGGAGACGGGAGACTGTCTTTTGATCACTGGTGGGATCACTCTGCTATGGAGAGGGGAAACTGTATTTTGATCACTGGGGGATCGTTCTGCTCTGCAGAAGGGAGACAGTCTTTTGATCACTGGTGGGAACACTCTGCTACGGAGAGGGGAGACTGTCTTTTGATCACTGGTGGGATCACTGCTCTGGATAAGGGAGACTGACTTTTGATCACTGGTGGGATGACTCTGCTCTGGAGAGGGGAGACTGCCTTTTGATCACTGTTGGGATCACTCTGCTACGGAGAGGGGAGACTGTCTTTTGATCACTGGTGGGATCACTCTGCTATGGAGAAGGGAGACTGCCTTTTGGTCACTGGGGGATCG
The DNA here is from genome assembly GCF_030144855.1 of Hypanus sabinus. Classification (NCBI taxonomy): domain Eukaryota; kingdom Metazoa; phylum Chordata; class Chondrichthyes; order Myliobatiformes; family Dasyatidae; genus Hypanus; species Hypanus sabinus. The sequence goes on along the minus strand of NC_082712.1, from coordinate 16,121,933 downwards.
TTCTACTCTGGAGAGGGGAGACTGCCTTTTCATCACTGAGGGATCGTTCTGCTCTGGGGAGGGGGGACAACCTTTTGATCACTGAGTGATCGTTCTGCTCTGGAGAGGGGAGACTGCTTTTTGACAACTGGTGAGATCACTATGTTACTGGAGAGGGGAGGCTGCCTTTTCATCACTGTGGGATCGTTCTGCTCTGAAGAGGGGAGACTGCCTTTTGGTCACTGGTGGGATCACTCTGCTCTGGAGAGGGGAGACTGCCTTTTCATCACTGTGGGATCGTTCTGCTCTGAAGAGGGGAGTCTCCCTTTTGATCACTGGAGGGATCACTGCTCTGGATAAGGGAGACTGACTTTTGATCACTGGTGGCATCGTTCTGCTCTGGAGAGCGGAGACTGCCTTTTCATCACTGGTGGGATCACTCTGTTACTGGAGAGGGGAGACTGCCTTTTGATCACTGGTGTGATCACTATGCTGTGGAGAGGGGAGACTGCCTTTTGATCACTGGTGGGTTCGTTCTGCTACTGAGAGGGAAGACTGTCTTGATCACTGGTGGGAACACTCTGCTATGGAGAGGGGAGACTGCCTTTTGATCACTGGAGGGATCACTCTATTACTGGAGAGGGGAGACTGTCTTTTGAACATTGGGGGGTCACTCTGCTATGGAGAGGACAGTCCGCCTTTTGATCACAGGGGATCGTTCTGCTATGGAGAGGGGAGACTGCCTTTAGATCACTGGTGGGATCACTCTGTTGCTAGAGAGGGGAGACTGCCTTTTGATCACTGGTGGGATCACTGCTCTGGATAAGGGAGACTGACTTTTGATCACTGGTGGGATCATTCTGCTCTGGAGAAGGGAGACTGCCTTTTGATCACTGGTGGCATCGTTCTGCTCTGGTGAGCGGAGACTTCCTTTTGATCACTGGTGCAATCACTCTGCTCTGGAGAGGGGAGACTGCCTTTTGATCAATGGTGGGATCACTCTGTTACTAGAGAGCGGAGACTGCCTTTTGATCACTAGGGGATCGTTCTGCTCTGGAGAAGGGAGACAGTATTTGATCACTGGTGGGATCACTCTGCTCTGGAGACAGGAGACTGTCTTTTGATCACTGGTGGGATCACTGTTCTGGAGAAGGGAGACTGCCTTTTGATCACTGGGGGATCGTTCTGCTCTGGAGTGGGGCGACTGCCTGTTGATCACTGGTGGGATCACTCTGCTCTGGAGAGTGGAGACTGCCTTTTGATCACTGGTGGGATCACTCTGTTACTGGAGAGGGGAGACTGGCTTTTGATCACTGGTGGGATCCCTCTGCTACGGAGAGGGGAGACTGCCTTTTGATCACTGGTGCGATCACTCTGCTCTGGAGAGGGGAGACTGCCTTTTGATCACTGGTGGGATCACTCTGTTACTGGAGAGGGAAGACTGTCTTTTGATCACAGGTGGAATCACTCTGCTATGGAGAGGGGAGACTGCCTTTTGATCACAGGGGGTTCGTTCTGCTCTGGAGAAGGGAGACTGTGTTTGATCACAGGTGGGATCACTCTGCTCTGGAGAGGGGAGACTGCCTTTTGATCACTGGGGGATCATTCTGCTATGGAGAGGGGAAACTGTATTTTGATCACTGGGGGATCGTTCTGCTCTGCAGAAGTGAGACAGTCTTTTGATCACTGGTGGGAACACTCTGCTACGGAGAGGGGAGACTGTCTTTTGATCACTGGTGGAATCACTCTGCTCTGGAGAAGGGAGACTGCCTTTTGATCACAGGTGAGATCACTCTGCTCTGGAGAAGGGAGACTGCCTTTTGATAACTGGAGGGATCACACTGTTACTGGAGAGGGGAGACTGCCTTTTGATCACTGGTGGGGTCGTTCTGCTCTGGAGAGGGGAGACTGCTTTTTGACAACTGGTGGGATCACTGCGATGGAGAGAGGAGACTGCCTTTTGATCACTGGTGCGATCACTCGGCTTTGGAGAAGGGAGACTGCCTTTTGATCACTGCTGGCATTGTTCTGCTCTGGAGAGGGGAGACTGCCTTTTGATCACTGGAGGGATCACTCTGTTACTGGAGAGGGGAGACTGTCTTTTGAACATTGGGGGATCACTCTGCTATGGAGAGGACAGTCCGCCTTTTGATCACAGGGGATCGTTCTGCTATGGAGAGGGGAGACTGCCTTTAGATCACTGGTGAGATTACTCTGTTGCTAGAGAGGGGAGACTGCCTTTTGATCACTGGTGGGATCACTGCTCTGGATAAGGGAGACTGACTTTTGATCACTGGTGGGATCATTCTGCTCTGGAGACGGGAGACTGCCTTTTTATCACTGGTGGCATCGTTCTGCTCTGGAGAGCGGAGACTGCCTTTTGATCACTGGTGGGATCACTCTGTTACTAGAGAGCGGAGACTGCCTTTTGATCACTAGGGGATCGTTCTGCTCTGGAGAAGGGAGACAGTATTTGATCACTGGTGGGATCACTCTGCTCTGGAGACAGGAGACTGTCTTTTGATCACTGGTGGGATCACTGTTCTGGAGAGGGGAGACTGCCTTTTGATCACTGGTGGGATCACTCTGTTACTAGAGAGCGGAGACTGCCTTTTGATCACTAGGGGATCGTTCTGCTCTGGAGAAGGGAGACAGTATTTGATCACTGGTGGGATCACTCTGCTCTGGAGACAGGAGACTGTCTTTTGATCACTGGTGGAATCACTCTGCTATGGAGAGGGGAGAATGCCTTTTGATTACTGGAGGATCGTTCTGCTCTGGAGTGGGGTGACTGCCTTTTGATCACTGGTGGGATCACACTGTTACTGGAGTGGGGAGACTGCCTTTTGATCACTGGTGCGATCACTCTGTTACTGGAGAGGGGAGACTGCCTTTTGATCACTGGTGCGATCACTCTGCTCTGGAGAGGGGAGACTGCCTTTTGATCACTGGTGGGATCACTCTGTTACTAGAGAGCGGAGACTGCCTTTTGATCACTAGGGGATCGTTCTGCTCTGAGAAGGGAGACAGTATTTGATCACTGGTGGGATCACTCCGCTCTGGAGACAGGAGACTGTCTTTTGATCACTGGTGTGATCACTGTCTGGAGAGGGGAGACTGCCTTTTGATCACTGGTGGGATCACTCTGTTACTAGAGAGCGGAGACTGCCTTTTGATCACTAGGGGATCGTTCTGCTCTGGAGAATGGAGACAGTATTTGATCACTGGTGGGATCACTCTGCTCTGGAGACAGGAGACTGTCTTTTGATCACTGGTGGAATCACTCTGCTATGGAGAGAGGAGAATGCCTTTTGATCACTGGGGGATCGTTCTGCTCTGGAGTGGGGCGACTGCCTTTTGATCACTGGTGGGATCACTCTGTTACTGGAGAGGGGAGACTGGCTTTTGATCACTGGTGGGATCACTCTGCTACGGAGAGGGGAGACTGCCTTTTGATCACTGGTGCGATCACTCTGCTCTGGAGAGGGGAGACTGCCTTTTGATCACTGGTGCGATCACTCTGCTCTGGAGAGGGGAGACTGTCTTTTGAACACAGGTGGAATCACTCTGCTATGGAGAGGGGAGATTCCCTTTTGATCACAGGGGGTTCGTTCTGCTCTGGAGAAGGGAGACTGTGTTAGATCACTGGTGGGATCACTCTGCTCTGGAGACGGGAGACTGTCTTTTGATCTCTGGTGGGATCACTCTGCTCTGGAGAGGGGAGACTGCCTTTTGATCACTGGGGGATCATTCTGCTATGGAGAGGGGAAACTGTATTTTGATCACTGGGGGATCGTTCTGCTCTGCAGAAGTGAGACAGTCTTTTGATCACTGGTGGGATCACTCTGCTACGTAGAGGGGAGACTGTCTTTTGATCACTGGTGGAATCACTCTGCTCTGGAGAAGGGAGACTGCCTTTTGATCACAGGTGAGATCACTCTGCTCTGGAGAAGGGAGACTGCCTTTTGATAACTGGAGGGATCACTCTGTTACTGGAGAGGGGAGACTGCCTTTTGATCACTGGTGGGGTCGTTCTGCTCTGGAGAGGGGAGACTGCCTTTTCATCACTGAGGGATCGTTCTGCTCTGGAGAGGGGAGACTGCCTTTTGATCACTGGTACGATCACTCTGCTCTGGAGAGCGAAGACCGCCTTTTGATCACTGGTGGGATCACTCTGTTCTGGAGAGGGGAGACTGCCTTTTGATCACAGGTGGAATCGCTCTGCTATGGAGAGGGGAGACTGCCTTTTGATCACTGGGGAATCGTTCTGCTCTGGAGAAGGGAGACAGTATTTGATCACAGGTGGGATAACTCTGCTCTGGAGAGGGGAGACTGCCTTTTGATCACTGGGGGATCATTCTGCTACGGAGAGGGGAGACTGCCTTTTGATCACTGGAGGGATCACTCTGTTACTGGAGAGGGGAGACTGCCTTTTGATCACTGCTGGGATCACTCTGCTACGGAGAGGGGAGACTGTCTTTTGATCACTGGTGGGATCACTCTGCTCTGGAGAAGGGAGACTGCCTTTTGATCACTGGGGGATCGTTCTACTCTGGAGAGGGGAGACTGCCTTTTCATCACCGAGGGATCGTTCTGCTCTGGAGAGGGGAGACAACCTTTTGATCACTGAGTGATCGTTCTGCTCTGGAGAGGGGAGACTGCTTTTAGACAACTGGTGCTATCACTGCGATGGAGAGAGGAGACTGCCTTTTGATCACTGGTGGGATCACTCTGCTCTGGATAAGCGAGACTGCCTTTTGATCAAAGGTGAGATCACTCTGCTCTGGAGAAGGGAGACTGCCTTTTGATAACTGGAGGGATCGCTCTGTTACTGGAGAGGGGAGACTGCCTTTTGATCACTGGTGGGGTCGTTCTGCTCTGGAGTGGGGAGACTGCCTTTTCATCACTGAGGGATCGTTCTGCTCTGGAAAGGGGAGACTGCCTTTTGATCACTGGTGGGATCACTCTGTTACTAGAGAGCGGAGACTGCCTTTTGATCACTGGGGGATCGTTCTGCTACGGAGAGGGAAGACTGTCTTTTGATCACAGGTGGAATCACTCTGCTATGGAGAGGGGAGACTGCCTTTTGATCACTGGGGAATCGTTCTGCTCTGGAGAAGGGAGACAGTATTTGATCACAGGTGGGATAACTCTGCTTTGGAGAGGGAAGACCGCCTTTTGATCACTGGTGGGATCACTCTGTTACTAGAGAGCGGAGACTACCTTTTGATCACTGGGGGATCGTTCTGCTACGGAGAGGGAAGACTGTCTTTTGATCACAGGTGGAATCACTCTGCTATGGAGAGGGGAGTCTGCCTTTTGATCACTGGGGAATCGTTCTGCTCTGGAGAAGGGAGACAGTATTTCATCACAGGTGGGATAACTCTGCTCTGGAGAGGGGAGACTGTCTTTTGATCACTGGGGGATCATTCTGCTACGGAGAGGGGAGACTGCCTTTTGATCACTGGTGGGTTCGTTCTGCTACTGAGAGGGAAGACTGTCTTGATCACTGGTGGGAACACTCTGCTATGGAGAGGGGAGACTGCCTTTTGATCACTGGAGGGATCACTCTATTACTGGAGAGGGGAGACTGTCTTTTGAACATTGGGGGGTCACTCTGCTATGGAGAGGACAGTCCGCCTTTTGATCACAGGGGATCGTTCTGCTATGGAGAGGGGAGACTGCCTTTAGATCACTGGTGGGATCACTCTGTTGCTAGAGAGGGGAGACTGCCTTTTGATCACTGGTGGGATCACTGCTCTGGATAAGGGAGACTGACTTTTGATCACTGGTGGGATCATTCTGCTCTGGAGAAGGGAGACTGCCTTTTGATCACTGGTGGCATCGTTCTGCTCTGGTGAGCGGAGACTTCCTTTTGATCACTGGTGCAATCACTCTGCTCTGGAGAGGGGAGACTGCCTTTTGATCAATGGTGGGATCACTCTGTTACTAGAGAGCGGAGACTGCCTTTTGATCACTAGGGGATCGTTCTGCTCTGGAGAAGGGAGACTGCCTTTTGATCACTGGTGGGATCACTGTTCTGGAGAAGGGAGACTGCCTTTTGATCACTGGGGGATCGTTCTGCTCTGGAGTGGGGCGACTGCCTGTTGATCACTGGTGGGATCACTCTGCTCTGGAGAGTGGAGACTGCCTTTTGATCACTGGTGGGATCACTCTGTTACTGGAGAGGGGAGACTGGCTTTTGATCACTGGTGGGATCACTCTGCTACGGAGAGGGGAGACTGCCTTTTGATCACTGGTGCGATCACTCTGCTCTGGAGAGGGGAGACTGCCTTTTGATCACTGGTGGGATCACTCTGCTCTGGAGAAGGGAGACTGCCTTTTGATAACTGGAGGGATCACTCTGTTACTGGAGAGGGGAGACTGCCTTTTGATCACTGGTGGGGTCGTTCTGCTCTGGAGAGGGGAGACTGCCTTTTCATCACTGAGGGATCGTTCTGCTCTGGAGAGTGGAGACAACCTTTTGATCACTGAGTGATCGTTCTGCTCTGGAGAGGGGAGACTGATTTTGACAACTGGTGGGATCACTGAGATGGAGAGAGGAGACTGCCTTTTGATCACTGGTGCGATCACTCTGCTTTGGAGAAGGGAGACTGCCTTTTGATCACTGGTGGCATTGTTCTGCTCTGGAGAGGGGAGACTGCCTTTTGATCACTGGTGGGATCACTCTGCTATGGAGAGGGGAGACTGCCTTTTGATCACTGGTGGGATCACTCTGCTATGGAGAGGGGAGACTGCCTTTTGATCACTGGGGGATTGTTCTGCTACGGAGACGGAAGACTGTCTTTTGATCACAGGTGGAATCGCTCTGCTACGGAGAGGGAAGACTGTCTTTTGATCACAGGTGGAATCACTCTGCTATGGAGAGGGGAGACCGCCTTTTGATCACTGGGGGTACGTTCTGCTCTGGAGAAGGGAGACTGTGTTTGATCACTGGTGGGATCACTCTGCTCTGCAGAAGGGAGACAGTCTTTTGATCACTGGTGGGAACACTCTGCTACGGAGAGGGGAGACTGTCTTTTGATCACTGGTGGGATCACTGCTCTGGATAAGCGAGACTGACTTTTGATCACTGGTGGGATGACTCTGCTCTGGAGAGGGGAGACTGCCTTTTGATCACTGTTGGGATCACTCTGCTACGGAGAGGGGAGACTGTCTTTTGATCACTGGTGGGATCACTCTGCTATGGAGAAGGGAGACTGCCATTTGATCACTGGGGGATCGTTCTACTCTGGAGAGGGGAGACTGCCTTTTCATCACTGAGGGATCGTTCTGCTCTTGGGAGGGGGGACAACCTTTTGATCACTGAGTGATCGTTCTGCTCTGGAGAGGGGAGACTGCCTTTTGATCACTGGTGGGATCACTCTGTTACTAGAGAGCGGAGACTGCCTTTTGATCACTAGGGGATCGTTCTGCTCTGGAGAAGGGAGACTGCCTTTTGATCACTGGTGGGATCACTGTTCTGGAGAAGGGAGACTGCCTTTTGATCACTGGGGGATCGTTCTGCTCTGGAGTGGGGCGACTGCCTGTTGATCACTGGTGGGATCACTCTGCTCTGGAGAGTGGAGACTGCCTTTTGATCACTGGTGGGATCACTCTGTTACTGGAGAGGGGAGACTGGCTTTTGATCACTGGTGGGATCACTCTGCTACGGAGAGGGGAGACTGCCTTTTGATCACTGGTGCGATCACTCTGCTCTGGAGAGGGGAGACTGCCTTTTGATCACTGGTGGGATCACTCTGCTCTGGAGAAGGGAGACTGCCTTTTGATAACTGGAGGGATCACTCTGTTACTGGAGAGGGGAGACTGCCTTTTGATCACTGGTGGGGTCGTTCTGCTCTGGAGAGGGGAGACTGCCTTTTCATCACTGAGGGATCGTTCTGCTCTGGAGAGTGGAGACAACCTTTTGATCACTGAGTGATCGTTCTGCTCTGGAGAGGGGAGACTGATTTTGACAACTGGTGGGATCACTGAGATGGAGAGAGGAGACTGCCTTTTGATCACTGGTGCGATCACTCTGCTTTGGAGAAGGGAGACTGCCTTTTGATCACTGGTGGCATTGTTCTGCTCTGGAGAGGGGAGACTGCCTTTTGATCACTGGTGGGATCACTCTGCTATGGAGAGGGGAGACTGCCTTTTGATCACTGGTGGGATCACTCTGCTATGGAGAGGGGAGACTGCCTTTTGATCACTGGGGGATTGTTCTGCTACGGAGACGGAAGACTGTCTTTTGATCACAGGTGGAATCGCTCTGCTACGGAGAGGGAAGACTGTCTTTTGATCACAGGTGGAATCACTCTGCTATGGAGAGGGGAGACCGCCTTTTGATCACTGGGGGTACGTTCTGCTCTGGAGAAGGGAGACTGTGTTTGATCACTGGTGGGATCACTCTGCTCTGCAGAAGGGAGACAGTCTTTTGATCACTGGTGGGAACACTCTGCTACGGAGAGGGGAGACTGTCTTTTGATCACTGGTGGGATCACTGCTCTGGATAAGCGAGACTGACTTTTGATCACTGGTGGGATGACTCTGCTCTGGAGAGGGGAGACTGCCTTTTGATCACTGGTGGGATCACTCTGCTATGGAGAAGGGAGACTGCCATTTGATCACTGGGGGATCGTTCTACTCTGGAGAGGGGAGACTGCCTTTTCATCACTGAGGGATCGTTCTGCTCTTGGGAGGGGGGACAACCTTTTGATCACTGAGTGATCGTTCTGCTCTGGAGAGGGGAGACTGCTTTTTGACAACTGGTGAGATCACTATGTTACTGGAGAGGGGAGGCTGCCTTTTCATCACTGTGGGATCGTTCTGCTCTGAAGAGGGGAGACTGCCTTTTGGTCACTGGTGGGATCACTCTGCTCTGGAGAGGGGAGACTGCCTTTTCATCACTGTGGGATCGTTCTGCTCTGAAGAGGGGAGTCTCCCTTTTGATCACTGGAGGGATCACTGCTCTGGATAAGGGAGACTGACTTTTGATCACTGGTGGGATCATTCTGCTCTGGAGAAGGGAGACTGCCTTTTGATCACTGGTGGGATCACTCTGTTACTGGAGAGGGGAGACTGCCTTTTGATCACTGGTGGGATCACTCTGTTACTGGAGAGGGGAGACTGCCTTTTGATCACTGGTGTGATCACTCTGCTCTGGAGAGGGGAGACTGCCTTTTGATCACTGGTGGGATCACTCTGTTACTAGAGAGCGGAGACTGCCTTTTGATCACTAGGGGATCGTTCTGCTCTGGAGAAGGGAGACAGTATTTGATCACTGGTGGGATCACTCTGCTCTGGAGACAGGAGACTGTCTTTTGATCACTGGTGGGATCACTGTTCTGGAGAGGGGAGACTGCCTTTTGATCACTGGTGGGATCACTCTGTTACTAGAGAGCGGAGACTGCCTTTTGATCACTGGGGGATCGTTCTGCTACGGAGAGGGAAGACTGTCTTTTGATCACAGGTGGAATCACTCTGCTATGGAGAGGGGAGACTGACTTTTGATCACTGGGGAATCGTTCTGCTCTGGAGAAGGGAGACAGAATTTGATCACAGGTGGGATAACGCTGCTCTGGAGAGGGGAGACTGCCTTTTGATCACTGGGGGATCATTCTGCTACGGAGAGGGGAGACTGCCTTTTGATCACTGGAGGGATCACTCTGTTACTGGAGAGGGGAGACTGCCTTTTGATCACTGCTGGGATCACTCTGCTACGGAGAGGGGAGACTGTCTTTTGATCACTGGTGGGATCACTCTGCTCTGGAGAAGGGAGACTGCCTTTTGATCACTGGGGGCTCGTTCTACTCTGGAGAGGGGAGACTGCCTTTTCATCACTGAGGGATCGTTCTGCTCTGGAGAGGGGAGACAACCTTTTGATCACTGAGTGATCGTTCTGCTCTGGAGAGGGTAGACTGCTTTTAGACAACTGGTGGTATCACTGCGATGGAGAGCGGAGACTGCCTTTTGATCACTGGTGGGATCACTCTGCTCTGGATAAGGGAGACTGCCTTTTGATCAAAGGTGAGATCACTCTGCTCTGGAGAAGGGAGACTGCCTTTTGATAACTGGAGGGATCACTCTGTTACTGGAGAGGGGAGACTGCCTTTTCATCACTGAGGGATCGTTCTGCTCTGGAAAGGGGAGACTGCCTTTTGATCACTGGTGGGATCACTCTGTTACTAGAGAGCGGAGACTGCCTTTTGATCACTGGGGGATCGTTCTGCTACGGAGAGGGAAGACTGTCTTTTGATCACAGGTGGAATCACTCTGCTATGGAGAGGGGAGACTGCCTTTTGATCACTGGGGAATCGTTCTGCTCTGGAGAAGGGAGACAGTATTTGATCACAGGTGGGATAACTCTGCTTTGGAGAGGGAAGACCGCCTTTTGATCACTGGGGCATCATTCTGCTACGGAGAGGGGAGACTGCCTTTTGATCACTGGTGGGTTCGTTCTGCTACTGAGGGGGAAGACTGTCTTGATCACTGGTGGGAACACTCTGCTATGGAGAGGGGAGACTGTCTTTTGATCACTGCTGGGATCACTCTGTTACTGGAGAGGGGAGACTGCCTTTTGATCACTGGTGAGATCAATCTGCTCTGGAGAGGGGAGACTGCCTTTTGATCACTGGAGGGATCACTCTATTACTGGAGAGGGGAGACTGTCTTTTGATCACTGGTGGGATCACTGCTCTGGGTAAGGGAGACTGACTTTTGATCACTGGTGGGATCATTCTGCTCTGGAGAAGGGAGACTGCCTTTTGATCACTGGTGGCATCGTTCTGCACTGGTGAGCGGAGACTGCCTTTTGATCACTGGTGCAATCACTCTGCTCTGGAGAGGGGAGACTGCCTTTTGATCACTGGTGGGATCACTCTGTTACTAGAGAGCGGAGACTGCCTTTTGATCACTAGGGGATCGTTCTGCTCTGGAGAAGGGAGACAGTATTTGATCACTGGTGGGATCACTCTGCTCTGGAGACAGGAGACTGTCTTTTGATCACTGGTGGGATCACTGTTCTGGAGAAGGGAGACTGCCTTTTGATCACTGGGGGATCGTTCTGCTCTGGAGTGGGGCGAATGCCTGTTGATCACTGGTGGGATCACTCTGCTCTGGAGAGTGGAGACTGCCTTTTGTTCACTGGTGGGATTACTCTGTTACTGGAGAGGGGAGACTGGCTTTTGATCACTGGTGGGATCACTCTGCTACGGAGAGGGGAGACTGCCTTTTGATCACTGGTGCGATCACTCTGCTCTGGAGAGGGGAGACTGCCTTTTGATCACTGGTGGGATCACTCTGTTACTGGAGAGGGGAGACTGCCTTTTGATCACTGGTGGGATCACTCTGCTATGGAGAGTGGAGACTGCCTTTTGATGACTGGGGGATCGTTCTGCTACGGAGAGGGAAGACTGTCTTTTGATCACAGGTGGAATCACTCTGCTATGGAGAGGGGAGACTGTCTTTTGATCACTGGTGGGATCACTCTGCTCTGGAGAAGGGAGACTGCCTTTTGATCACAGGTGAGATCACTCTGCTCTGGAGAAGGGAGACTGCCTTTTGATAACTGGAGGGATCACTCTGTTACTGGAGAGGGGAGACTGCCTTTTGATCACTGGTGGGGTCGTTCTGCTCTGGAGAGGGGAGACTGCCTTTTCATCACTGAGGGATCGTTCTGCTCTGGAGAGTGGAGACAACCTTTTGATCACTGAGTGATCGTTCTGCTCTGGAGAGGGGAGACTGATTTTGACAACTGGTGGGATCACTGAGATGGAGAGAGGAGACTGCCTTTTGATCACTGGTGCGATCACTCTGCTTTGGAGAAGGGAGACTGCCTTTTGATCACTGGTGGCATTGTTCTGCTCTGGAGAGGGGAGACTGCCTTTTGATCACTGGTGGGATCACTCTGTTACAGGAGAGGGGAGACTGCCTTTTGATCACTGGTGGGATCACACTGCTATGGAGAGTGGAGACTGCCTTTTGATCACTGGGGGATCGTTCTGCTACGGAGAGGGAAGACTGTCTTTTGATCACAGGTGGAATCACTCTGCTACGGAGAGGGAAGACTGTCTTTTGATCACAGGTGGAATCACTCTGCTATGGAGAGGGGAGACTGCCTTTTGATCACTGGGGGATCGTTCTGCTCCGGAGAGGGAAGACTGTCTTTTGATCACAGGTGGAATCACTCTGCTACGGAGAGGGAAGACTGTCTTTTGATCACAGGTGGAATCACTCTGCTATGGAGAGGGGAGACTGCCTTTTGATCACTGGGGGTTCGTTCTGCTCTGGAGAAGGGAGACTGTGTTTGATGACTGGTGGGATCACTCTGCTCTGGAGACGGGAGACTGTCTTTTGATCACTGGTGGGATCACTCTGCTATGGAGAGGGGAAACTGTATTTTGATCACTGGGGGATCGTTCTGCTCTGCAGAAGGGAGACAGTCTTTTGATCACTGGTGGGAACACTCTGCTACGGAGAGGGGAGACTCTTTTGATCACTGGTGGGATCACTGCTCTGGATAAGGGAGACTGACTTTTGATCACTGGTGGGATGACTCTGCTCTGGAGAGGGGAGACTGCCTTTTGATCACTGTTGGGATCACTCTGCTACGGAGAGGGGAGACTGTCTTTTGATCACTGGTGGGATCACTCTGCTATGGAGAAGGGAGACTGCCTTTTGATCACTGGGGGATCGTTCTACTCTGGAGAGGGGAGACTGCCTTTTCATCACTGAGGGATCGTTCTGCTCTGGGGAGGGGGGACAACCTTTTGATCACTGAGTGATCGTTCTGCTCTGGAGAGGGGAGACTGCTTTTTGACAACTGGTGAGATCACTATGTTACTGGAGAGGGGAGGCTGCCTTTTCATCACTGTGGGATCGTTCTGCTCTGAAGAGGGGAGACTGCCTTTTGGTCACTGGTGGGATCACTCTGCTCTGGAGAGGGGAGACTGCCTTTTCATCACTGTGGGATCGTTCTGCTCTGAAGAGGGGAGTCTCCCTTTTGATCACTGGAGGGATCACTGCTCTGGATAAGGGAGACTGACTTTTGATCACTGGTGGCATCGTTCTGCTCTGGAGAGCGGAGACTGCCTTTTCATCACTGGTGGGATCACTCTGTTACTGGAGAGGGGAGACTGCCTTTTGATCACTGGTGTGATCACTATGCTGTGGAGAGGGGAGACTGCCTTTTGATCACTGGTGGGATCATTCTGCTCTGGAGAAGGGAGACTGCCTTTTGATCACTGGTGGGATCACTCTGTTACTGGAGAGGGGAGACTGCCTTTTGATCACTGGTGGGATCACTCTGCTATGGAGAGTGGAGACTGCCTTTTGATGACTGGGGGATCGTTCTGCTACGGAGAGGGAAGACATTCTTTTGATCACAGGTGGAATCACTCTGCTATGGAGAGGGGAGACTGCCTTTTGATCACTGGGGAATCGTTCTGCTCTGGAGAAGGGAGACAGTATTTGATCACAGGTGGAATCACTCTGCTATGGAGAGGGGAGAATGCCTTTTGATCACTGGAGGATCGTTCTGCTCTGGAGTGGGGCGACTGCCTTTTGATCACTCGTGGGATCACTCTGTTACTGGAGAGGGGAGAATGCCTTTAGATCACTGGTGGGATCACTCTGTTGCTAGAGAGGGGAGACTGCCTTTTGATCACTGGTGGGATCACTGCTCTGGATAAGGGAAACTGACTTTTGATCACTGGTGGGATCATTCTGCTCTGGAGAAGGGAGACTGCCTTTTGATCACTGGTGGCATCGTTCTGCACTGGTGAGCGGAGACTGCCTTTTGATCACTGGTGCAATCACTCTGCTCTGGAGAGGGGAGACTGCCTTTTGATCACTGGTGGGATCACTCTGTTACTAGAGAGCGGAGACTGCCTTTTGATCACTAGGGGATCGTTCTGCTCTGGAGAAGGGAGACAGTATTTGATCACTGGTGGGATCACTCTGCTCTGGAGACAGGAGACTGTCTTTTGATCACTGGTGGGATCACTGTTCTGGAGAAGGGAGACTGCCTTTTGATCACTGGGGGATCGTTCTGCTCTGGAGTGGGGCGACTGCCTGTTGATCACTGGTGGGATCACTCTGCTCTGGAGATTGGAGACTGCCTTTTGATCACTTCTGGGATTACTCTGTTACTCGAGAGGGGAGACTGGCTTTTGATCACTGGTGGGATCACTCTGCTACGGAGAGGGGAGACTGCCTTTTGATCACTGGTGCTATCACTCTGCTCTGGAGAGGGGAGACTGCCTTTTGATCACTGGTGGGATCACTCTGTTACTGGAGAGGGGAGACTGCCTTTTGATCACTGGTGGGATCACTCTGCTATGGAGAGTGGAGACTGCCTTTTGATGACTGGGGGATCGTTCTGCTACGGAGAGGGAAGACTGTCTTTTGATCACAGGTGGAATCACTCTGCTATGGAGAGGGGAGACTGTCTTTTGATCACTGGTGGGATCACTCTGCTCTGGAGAAGGGAGACTGCCTTTTGATCACAGGTGAGATCACTCTGCTCTGGAGAAGGGAGACGGCCTTTTGATAACTGGAGGGATCACTCTGTTACTGGAGAGGGGAGACTGCCTTTTGATCACTGGTGGGGTCGTTCTGCTCTGGAGAGGGGAGACTGCATTTTCATCACTGAGGGATCGTTCTGCTCTGGAGAGTGGAGACAACCTTTTGATCACTGAGTGATCGTTCTGCTCTGGAGAGGGGAGACTGATTTTGACAACTGGTGGGATCACTGAGATGGAGAGAGGAGACTGCCTTTTGATCACTGGTGCGATCACTCTGCTTTGGAGAAGGGAGACTGCCTTTTGATCACTGGTGGCATTGTTCTGCTCTGGAGAGGGGAGACTGCCTTTTGATCACTGGTGGGATCACTCTGTTACTGGAGAGGGGAGACTGCCTTTTGATCACTGGTGGGATCACTCTGCTATGGAGAGGGGAGACTGCCTTTTGATCACTGGGGGATCGTTCTGCTACGGAGAGGGAAGACTGTCTTTTGATCACAGGTGGAATCACTCTGCTACGGAGAGGGAAGACTGTCTTTTGATCACAGGTGGAATCACTCTGCTATGGAGAGGGGAGACTGCCTTTTGATCACTGGGGGTTCGTTCTGCTCTGGAGAAGGGAGACGGTGTTTGATGACTGGTGGGATCACTCTGCTCTGGAGACGGGAGACTGTCTTTTGATCACTGGTGGGATCACTCTGCTATGGAGAGGGGAAACTGTATTTTGATCACTGGGGGATCGTTCTGCTCTGCAGAAGGGAGACAGTCTTTTGATCACTGGTGGGAACACTCTGCTACGGAGAGGGGAGACTGTCTTTTGATCACTGGTGGGATCACTGCTCTGGATAAGGGAGACTGACTTTTGATCACTGGTGGGATGACTCTGCTCTGGAGAGGGGAGACTGCCTTTTGATCACTGTTGGGATCACTCTGCTACGGAGAGGGGAGACTGTCTTTTGATCACTGGTGGGATCACTCTGTTACTGGAGAGGGGAGACTGCCTTTTGATCACTGGTGTGATCACTATGCTGTGGAGAGGGGAGACTGCCTTTTGATCACTGGTGGGATCATTCTGCTCTGGAGAAGGGAGACTGCCTTTTGATCACTGGTGGGATCACTCTGTTACTGGAGAGGGGAGACTGCCTTTTGATCACTGGTGGGATCACTCTGCTATGGAGAGTGGAGACTGCCTTTTGATGACTGGGGGATCGTTCTGCTACGGAGAGGGAAGACATTCTTTTGATCACAGGTGGAATCACTCTGCTATGGAGAGGGGAGACTGCCTTTTGATCACTGGGGAATCGTTCTGCTCTGGAGAAGGGAGACAGTATTTGATCACAGGTGGAATCACTCTGCTATGGAGAGGGGAGAATGCCTTTTGATCACTGGAGGATCGTTCTGCTCTGGAGTGGGGCGACTGCCTTTTGATCACTGGTGGGATCACTCTGTTACTGGAGAGGGGAGAATGCCTTTAGATCACTGGTGGGATCACTCTGTTGCTAGAGAGGGGAGACTGCCTTTTGATCACTGGTGGGATCACTGCTCTGGATAAGGGAAACTGACTTTTGATCACTGGTGGGATCATTCTGCTCTGGAGAAGGGAGACTGCCTTTTGATCACTGGTGGCATCGTTCTGCACTGGTGAGCGGAGACTGCCTTTTGATCACTGGTGCAATCACTCTGCTCTGGAGAGGGGAGACTGCCTTTTGATCACTGGTGGGATCACTCTGTTACTAGAGAGCGGAGACTACCTTTTAATCACTAGGGGATCGTTCTGCTCTGGAGAAGGGAGACAGTATTTGATCACTGGTGGGATCACTCTGCTCTGGAGACAGGAGACTGTCTTTTGATCACTGGTGGGATCACTGTTCTGGAGAAGGGAGACTGCCTTTTGATCACTGGGGGATCGTTCTGCTCTGGAGTGGGGCGACTGCCTGTTGATCACTGGTGGGATCACTCTGCTCTGGAGAGTGGAGACTGCCTTTGGTCACTTCTGGGATTACTCTGTTACTCGAGAGGGGAGACTGGCTTTTGATCACTGGTGGGATCACTCTGCTACGGAGAGGGGAGACTGCCTTTTGATCACTGGTGCTATCACTCTGCTCTGGAGAGGGGAGACTGCCTTTTGATCACTGGTGGGATCACTCTGTTACTGGAGAGGGGAGACTGCCTTTTGATCACTGGTGGGATCACTCTGCTATGGAGAGTGGAGACTGCCTTTTGATGACTGGGGGATCGTTCTGCTACGGAGAGGGAAGACTGTCTTTTGATCACAGGTGGAATCACTCTGCTATGGAGAGGGGAGACTGTCTTTTGATCACTGGTGGGATCACTCTGCTCTGGAGATGGGAGACTGCCTTTTGATCACAGGTGAGATCACTCTGCTCTGGAGAAGGGAGACGGCCTTTTGATAACTGGAGGGATCACTCTGTTACTGGAGAGGGGAGACTGCCTTTTGATCACTGGTGGGGTCGTTCTGCTCTGGAGAGGGGAGACTGCCTTTTCATCACTGAGGGATCGTTCTGCTCTGGAGAGTGGAGACAACCTTTTGATCACTGAGTGATCGTTCTGCTCTGGAGAGGGGAGACTGATTTTGACAACTGGTGGGATCACTGAGATGGAGAGAGGAGACTGCCTTTTGATCACTGGTGCGATCACTCTGCTTTGGAGAAGGGAGACTGCCTTTTGATCACTGGTGGCATTGTTCTGCTCTGGAGAGGGGAGACTGCCTTTTGATCACTGGTGGGATCACTCTGTTACTGGAGAGGGGAGACTGCCTTTTGATCACTGGTGGGATCACTCTGCTATGGAGAGGGGAGACTGCCGTTTGATCACTGGGGGATCGTTCTGCTACGGAGAGGGAAGACTGTCTTTTGATCACAGGTGGAATCACTCTGCTACGGAGAGGGAAGACTGTCTTTTGATCACAGGTGGAATCACTCTGCTATGGAGAGGGGAGACTGCCTTTTGATCACTGGGGGTTCGTTCTGCTCTGGAGAAGGGAGACGGTGTTTGATGACTGGTGGGATCACTCTGCTCTGGAGACGGGAGACTGTCTTTTGATCACTGGTGGGATCACTCTGCTATGGAGAGGGGAAACTGTATTTTGATCACTGGGGGATCGTTCTGCTCTGCAGAAGGGAGACAGTCTTTTGATCACTGGTGGGAACACTCTGCTACGGAGAGGGGAGACTGTCTTTTGATCACTGGTGGGATCACTGCTCTGGATAAGGGAGACTGACTTTTGATCACTGGTGGGATGACTCTGCTCTGGAGAGGGGAGACTGCCTTTTGATCACTGTTGGGATCACTCTGCTACGGAGAGGGGAGACTGTCTTTTGATCACTGGTGGGATCACTCTGCTATGGAGAAGGGAGACTGCCTTTTGATCACTGGGGGATCGTTCTACTCTGGAGAGGGGAGACTGCCTTTTCATCACTGAGGGATCGTTCTGCTCTGGGGAGGGGGGACAACCTTTTGATCACTGAGTGATCGTTCTGCTCTGGAGAGGGGAGACTGCTTTTTGACAACTGGTGAGATCACTATGTTACTGGAGAGGGGAGGCTGTCTTTTCATCACTGTGGGATCGTTCTGCTCTGCAGAGGGGAGACTGCCTTTTGGTCACTGGGATCACTCTGCTCTGGAGAGGGGAGACTGCCTTTTCATCACTGTGGGATCGTTCTGCTCTGAAGAGGGGAGTCTCCCTTTTGATCACTGGAGGGATCACTGCTCTGGATAAGGGAGACTGACTTTTGATCACTGGTGGGATCATTCTGCTCTGGAGAAGGGAGACTGCCTTTTGATCACTGGTGGCATCGTTCTGCTCTGGAGAGCGGAGACTGCCTTTTGATCACTGGTGGGATCACTCTGTTACTGGAGAGGGGAGACTGCCTTTTGATCACTGGTGTGATCACTCTGCTGTGGACAGGGGAGACTGCCTTTTGATCACTGGTGGGATCACTCTGTTACTAGAGAGTGGAGACTGCCTTTTGATCACTAGGGGATCGTTCTGCTCTGGAGAAGGGAGACAGTGTTTGATCACTGGTGGGATCACTCTGCTCTGGAGACAGGAGACTGTCTTTTGATCACTGGTGGAATCACTCTGCTATGGAGAGGGGAGAATGCCTTTTGATCACTGATCGTTCTGCTCTGGAGTGGGGCGACTGCCTTTTGATCACTGGTGGGATCACTCTGTTACTGGAGAGGGGAGAATGCCTTTAGATCACTGGTGGGATCACTCTATTACTGGAGAGGGGAGACTGTCTTTTGATCACTGGTGGGATCACTGCTCTGGATAAGGGAAACTGACTTTTGATCACTGGTGGGATCATTCTGCTCTGGAGAAGGGAGACTGCCTTTTGATCACTTGTGGCATCGTTCTGCACTGGTGAGCGGAGACTGCCTTTTGATCACTGGTGCAATCACTCTGCTCTGGAGAGTGGAGACTGCCTTTTGATCACTGGTGGGATCACTCTGTTACTAGAGAGCGGAGACTGCCTTTTGATCACTAGGGGATCGTTCTGCTCTGGAGAAGGGAGACAGTATTTGATCACTGGTGGGATCACTCTGCTCTGGAGACAGGAGACTGTCTTTTGATCACTGGTGGGATCACTGTTCTGGAGAAGGGAGACTGCCTTTTGATCACTGGGGGATCGTTCTGCTCTGGAGTGGGGCGACTGCCTGTTGATCACTGGTGGGATCACTCTGCTCTGGAGAGTGGAGACTGCCTTTTGATCACTGGTGGGATTACTCTGTAACTGGAGAGGGGAGACTGGCTTTTGATCACTGGTGGGATCACTCTGCTACGGAGAGGGGAGACTGCCTTTTGATCACTGGTGCGATCACTCTGCTCTGGAGAGGGGAGACTGCCTTTTGATCACTGGTGGGATCACTCTGTTACTGGAGAGGGGAGACTGCCTTTTGATCACTGGTGGGATCACTCTGCTATGGAGAGTGGAGACTGCCTTTTGATGACTGGGGGATCGTTCTGCTACGGAGAGGGAAGACTGTCTTTTGATCACAGGTGGAATCACTCTGCTATGGAGAGGGGAGACTGTCTTTTGATCACTGGTGGGATCACTCTGCTCTGGAGAAGGGAGACTGCCTTTTGATCACAGGTGAGATCACTCTGCTCTGGAGAAGGGAG
The DNA here is from genome assembly GCF_030144855.1 of Hypanus sabinus. Taxonomy (NCBI): domain Eukaryota; kingdom Metazoa; phylum Chordata; class Chondrichthyes; order Myliobatiformes; family Dasyatidae; genus Hypanus; species Hypanus sabinus. The sequence goes on along the minus strand of NC_082712.1, from coordinate 16,102,286 downwards.
ACTGCCTTTTGATAACTGGAGGGATCACTCTGTTACTGGAGAGGGGAGACTGCCTTTTAATCACTGGTGGGGTCGTTCTGCTCTGGAGAGGGGAGACTGCCTTTTCATCACTGAGGGATCGTTCTGCTCTGGAGAGTGGAGACAATCTTTTGATCACTGAGTGATCGTTCTGCTCTGGAGAGGGGAGACTGATTTTGACAACTGGTGGGATCACTGAGATGGAGAGAGGAGACTGCCTTTTGATCACTGGTGCGATCACTCTGCTTTGGAGAAGGGAGACTGCCTTTTGATCACTGGTGGCATTGTTCTGCTCTGGAGAGGGGAGACTGCCTTTTGATCACTGGTGGGATCACTCTGTTACTGGAGAGGGGAGACTGCCTTTTGATCACTGGGGGATCGTTCTGCTACGGAGAGGGAAGACTGTCTTTTGATCACAGCTGGAATCACTCTGCTACGGAGAGTGAAGACTGTCTTTTGATCACAGGTGGAATCACTCTGCTATGGAGAGGGGAGACTGCCTTTTGATCACTGGGGGTTCGTTCTGCTCTGGAGAAGGGAGACTGTGTTTGATGACTCGTGGGATCACTCTGCTCTGGAGACGGGAGACTGTCTTTTGATCACTGGTGGGATCACTCTGCTATGGAGAGGGGAAACTGTATTTTGATCACTGGGGGATCGTTCTGCTCTGCAGAAGGGAGACAGTCTTTTGATCACTGGTGGGAACACTCTGCTACGGAGAGGGGAGACTGTCTTTTGATCACTGGTGGGATCACTGCTCTGGATAAGGGAGACTGACTTTTGATCACTGGTGGGATGACTCTGCTCTGGAGAGGGGAGACTGTCTTTTGATCACTGTTTGGATCACTCTGCTACGGAGAGGGGAGACTGTCTTTTGATCACTGGTGGGATCACTCTGCTATGGAGAAGGGAGACTGCCTTTTGATCACTGGGGGATCGTTCTACTCTGGAGAGGGGAGACTGCCTTTTCATCACTGAGGGATCGTTCTGCTCTGGGGAGGGGGGACAACCTTTTGATCACTGAGTGATCGTTCTGCTCTGGAGAGGGGAGACTGCTTTTTGACAACTGGTGAGATCACTATGTTACTGGAGAGGGGAGGCTGCCTTTTCATCACTGTGGGATCGTTCTGCTCTGAAGATGGGAGACTGCCTTTTGGTCACTGGTGGGATCACTCTGCTCTGGAGAGGGGAGAATGCCTTTTCATCACTGTGGGATCGTTCTGCTCGGAAGAGGGGAGTCTCCCTTTTGATCACTGGAGGGATCACTGCTCTGGATAAGGGAGACTGACTTTTGATCACTGGTGGGATCATTCTGCTCTGGAGAAGGGAGACTGCCTTTTGATCACTGGTGGCATCGTTCTGCACTGGTGAGCGGAGACTGCCTTTTGATCACTGGTGCAATCACTCTGCTCTGGAGAGGGGAGACTGCCTTTTGATCACTGGTGGGATCACTCTGTTACTAGAGAGCGGAGACTGCCTTTTGATCACTAGGGGATCGTTCTGCTCTGGAGAAGGGAGACAGTATTTGATCACTGGTGGGATCACTCTGCTCTGGAGACAGGAGACTGTCTTTTGATCACTGGTGGGATCACTGTTCTGGAGAAGGGAGACTGCCTTTTGATCACTGGGGGATCGTTCTGCTCTGGAGTGGGGCGACTGCCTGTTGATCACTGGTGGGATCACTCTGCTCTGGAGAGTGGAGACTGCCTTTTGATCACTGGTGGGATTACTCTGTAACTGGAGAGGGGAGACTGGCTTTTGATCACTGGTGGGATCACTCTGCTACGGAGAGGGGAGACTGCCTTTTGATCACTGGTGCGATCACTCTGCTCTAGAGAGGGGAGACTGCCTTTTGATCACTGGTGGGATCACTCTGTTACTGGAGAGGGGAGACTGCCTTTTGATCACTGGTGGGATCACTCTGCTATGGAGAGTGGAGACTGCCTTTTGATGACTGGGGGATCGTTCTGCTACGGAGAGGGAAGACTGTCTTTTGATCACAGGTGGAATCACTCTGCTATGGAGAGGGGAGACTGTCTTTTGATCACTGGTGGGATCACTCTGCTCTGGAGAAGGGAGACTGCCTTTTGATCACAGGTGAGATCACTCTGCTCTGGAGAAGGGAGACGGCCTTTTGATAACTGGAGGGATCACTCTGTTACTGTAGAGGGGAGACTGCCTTTTGATCACAGGTGGGGTCGTTCTGCTCTGGAGAGGGGAGACTGCCTTTTCATCACTGAGGGATCGTTCTGCTCTGGAGAGTGGAGACAACCTTTTGATCACTGAGTGATCGTTCTGCTCTGGAGAGGGGAGACTGATTTTGACAACTGGTGGGATCACTGAGATGGAGAGAGGAGACTGCCTTTTGATCACTGGTGCGATCACTCTGCTTTGGAGAAGGGAGACTGCCTTTTGATCACTGGTGGCATTGTTCTGCTCTGGAGAGGGGAGACTGCCTTTTGATCACTGGTGGGATCACTCTGTTACTGGAGAGGGGAGACTGCCTTTTGATCACAGGTGGGATCACTCTGCTATGGAGAGGGGAGACTGCCTTTTGATCACTGGGGGATCGTTCTGCTACGGAGAGGGAAGACTGTCTTTTGATCACAGGTGGAATCACTCTGCTACGGAGAGGGAAGACTGTCTTTTGATCACAGGTGGAATCACTCTGCTATGGAGAGGGGAGACTGCCTTTTGATCACTGGGGGTTCGTTCTGCTCTGGAGAAGGGAGACTGTGTTTGATGACTGGTGGGATCACTCTGCTCTGGAGACGGGAGACTGTCTTTTGATCACTGGTGGGATCACTCTGCTATGGAGAGGGGAAACTGTATTTTGATCACTGGAGGATCGTTCTGCTCTGCAGAAGGGAGACAGTCTTTTGATCACTAGTGGGAACACTCTGCTACGGAGAGGGGAGACTGTCTTTTGATCACTGGTGGGATCACTGCTCTGGATAAGGGAGACTGACTTTTGATCACTGGTGAGGTGACTCTGCTCTGGAGAGGGGAGACTGCCTTTTGATCACTGTTGGGATCACTCTGCTACGGAGAGGGGAGACTGTCTTTTGATCACTGGTGGGATCACTCTGCTATGGAGAAGGGAGACTGCCTTTTGATCACTGGGGGATCGTTCTACTCTGGAGAGGGGAGACTGCCTTTTCATCACTGAGGGATCGTTCTGCTCTGGGGAGGGGGGACAACCTTTTGATCACTGAGTGATCGTTCTGCTCTGGAGAGGGGAGACTGCTTTTTGACAACTGGTGAGATCACTATGTTACTGGAGAGGGGAGGCTGTCTTTTCATCACTGTGGGATCGTTCTGCTCTGCAGAGGGGAGACTGCCTTTTGGTCACTGGTGGGATCACTCTGCTCTGGAGAGGGGAGACTGCCTTTTCATCACTGTGGGATCGTTCTGCTCTGAAGAGGGGAGTCTCCCTTTTGATCACTGGAGGGATCACTGCTCTGGATAAGGGAGACTGACTTTTGATCACTGGTGGGATCATTCTGCTCTGGAGAAGGGAGACTGCCTTTTGATCACTGGTGGCATCGTTCTGCTCTGGAGAGCGGAGACTGCCTTTTGATCACTGGTGGGATCACTCTGTTACTGAAGAGGGGAGACTGCCTTTTCATCACTGGTGTGATCACTCTGCTCTGGAGAGGGGAGACTGCCTTTTGATCACTGGTGGGATCACTCTGTTACTAGAGAGTGGAGACTGCCTTTTGATCACTAGGGGATCGTTCTGCTCTGGAGAAGGGAGACAGTGTTTGATCACTGGTGGGATCACTCTGCTCTGGAGACAGGAGACTGTCTTTTGATCACTGGTGGAATCACTCTGCTATGGAGAGGGGAGAATGCCTTTTGATCACTGGAGGATCGTTCTGCTCTGGAGTGGGGCGACTGCCTTTTGATCACTGGTGGGATCACTCTGTTACTGGAGAGGGGAGAATGCCTTTAGATCACTGGTGGGATCACTCTATTACTGGAGAGGGGAGACTGTCTTTTGATCACTGGTGGGATCACTGCTCTGGATAAGGGAAACTGACTTTTGATCACTGGTGGGATCATTCAGCTCTGGAGAAGGGAGACTGCCTTTTGATCACTGGTGGCATCGTTCTGCTCTGGAGAGCGGAGACTGCCTTTTGATCACTGGTGGGATCACTCTGTTACTGAAGAGGGGAGACTGCCTTTTCATCACTGGTGTGATCACTCTGCTCTGGAGAGGGGAGACTGCCTTTTGATCACTGGTGGGATCACTCTGTTACTAGAGAGTGGAGACTGCCTTTTGATCACTAGGGGATCGTTCTGCTCTGGAGAAGGGAGACAGTGTTTGATCACTGGTGGGATCACTCTGCTCTGGAGACAGGAGACTGTCTTTTGATCACTGGTGGAATCACTCTGCTATGGAGAGGGGAGAATGCCTTTTGATCACTGGAGGATCGTTCTGCTCTGGAGTGGGGCGACTGCCTTTTGATCACTGGTGGGATCACTCTGTTACTGGAGAGGGGAGAATGCCTTTAGATCACTGGTGGGATCACTCTATTACTGGAGAGGGGAGACTGTCTTTTGATCACTGGTGGGATCACTGCTCTGGATAAGGGAAACTGACTTTTGATCACTGGTGGGATCATTCAGCTCTGGAGAAGGGAGACTGCCTTTTGATCACTGGTGGCATCGTTCTGCACTGGTGAGCGGAGACTGCCTTTTGATCACTGGTGCAATCACTCTGCTCTGGAGAGGGGAGACTGCCTTTTGATCACTGGTGGGATCACTCTGTTACTAGAGAGCGGAGACTGCCTTTTGATCACTAGGGGATCGTTCTGCTCTGGAGAAGGGAGACAGTATTTGATCACTGGTGGGATCACTCTGCTCTGGAGACAGGAGACTGTCTTTTGATCACTGGTGGGTTCACTCTGCTACGGAGAGGGGAGACTGCCTGTTGATCACTGGTGGGATCTCTCTGCTCTGGAGAGTGGAGACTGCCTTTTGATCACTGGTGGGATTACTCTGTTACTCGAGAGGGGAGACTGGCTTTTGATCACTGGTGGGATCACTCTGCTACGGAGAGGGGAGACTGCCTTTTGATCACTGGTGCGATCACTCTGCTCTGGAGAGGGGAGACTGCCCTTTGATCACTGGTGGGATCACTCTGTTACTGGAGAGGGGAGACTGCCTTTTGATCACTGGTGGGATCACTCTGCTATGGAGAGTGGAGACTGCCTTTTGATGACTGGGGGATCGTTCTGCTACGGATAGGGAAGACTGTCTTTTGATCACAGGTGGAATCACTCTGCTATGGAGAGGGGAGACTGTCTTTTGATCACTGGTGGGATCACTCTGCTCTGGAGAAGGGAGACTGCCTTTTGATCACAGGTGAGATCACTCTGCTCTGGAGAGGGGAGACTGATTTTGACAACTGGTGGGATCACTGAGATGGAGAGAGGAGACTGCCTTTTGATCACTGGTGGGATCACTGAGATGGAGAGAGGAGACTGCCTTTTGATCACTGGTGGGATCACTCTGTTACTGGAGAGGGAAGACTGCCTTTTGATCACTGGTGGCATCGTTCTGCTCTGGAGAGCGGAGACTGCCTTTTGATCACTGGTGGGATCACTCTGTTACTGGAGAGGGGAGACTGCCTTTTGATCACTGGTGGGATCACTCTGTTACTGGAGAGGGGAGACTGCCTTTTGATCACTGGTGGGATCACACTGCTATGGAGAGGGGAGACTGCCTTTTGATCACTGGGGGATCGTTCTGCTACGGAGAGGGAAGACTGTCTTTTGATCACAGGTGGAATCACTCTGCTACGGAGAGGGAAGACTGTCTTTTGATCACTGGTGGGATCACTCTGTTGCTAGAGAGGGGAGACTGCCTTTTGATCACTGGTGGGATGACTGCTCTGGATAAGGGAAACTGACTTTTGATCACTGGTGGGATCATTCTGCTCTGGATAAGGGAAACTGACTTTTGATCACTGGTGGGATCATTCTGCTCTGGAGAAGGGAGACTGCCTTTTGATCACTGGTGGCATCGTTCTGCACTGGTGAGCGGAGACTGCCTTTTGATCACTGGTGCAATCACTCTGCTCTGGAGAGGGGAGACTGCCTTTTGATCACTGGTGGGATCACTCTGTTACTAGAGAGCGAAGACTGCCTTTTGATCACTAGGGGATCGTTCTGCTCTGGAGAAGGGAGACAGTATTTGATCACTGGTGGGATCACTCTGCTCTGGAGACAGGAGACTGTCTTTTGATCACTGGTGGGATCACTGTTCTGGAGAAGGGAGACTGCCTTTTGATCACTGGGGGATCGTTCTGCTCTGGAGTGGGGCGACTGCCTGTTGATCACTGGTGGGATCACTCTGCTCTGGAGAGTGGAGACTGCCTTTTGATCACTTCTGGGATTACTCTGTTACTCGAGAGGGGAGACTGGATTTTGATCACTGGTGGGATCACTCTGCTACGGAGAGGGGAGACTGCCTTTTGATCACTGGTGCGATCACTCTGCTCTGGAGAGGGGAGACTGCCTTTTGATCACTGGTGGGATCACTCTGTTACTGGAGAGGGGAAACTGCCTTTTGATCACTGGTGGGATCACTCTGCTATGGAGAGTGGAGACTGCCTTTTGATGACTGGGGGATCGTTCTGCTACGGAGAGGGAAGACTGTCTTTTGATCACAGGTGGAATCACTCTGCTATGGAGAGGGGAGACTGTCTTTTGATCACTGGTGGGATCACTCTGCTCTGGAGAAGGGAGACTGCCTTTTGATCACAGGTGAGATCACTCTGCTCTGGAGAGGGGAGACTGATTTTGACAACTGGTGGATCACTGAGATGGAGAGAGGAGACTGCCTTTTGATCACTGGTGGGATCACTCTGTTACTGGAGAGGGGAGACTGCCTTTTGATCACTGGTGGCATCGTTCTGCTCTGGAGAGCGGAGACTGCCTTTTGATCACTGGTGGGATCACTCTGTTACTGGAGAGGGGAGACTGCCTTTTGATCACTGCTGGGATCACTCTGTTACTGGAGAGGGGAGACTGCCTTTTGATCACTGGTGGGATCACTCTGCTATGGAGAGGGGAGACTGCCCTTTGATCACTGGGGGATCGTTCTGCTACGGAGAGGGAAGACTGTCTTTTGATCACAGGTGGAATCACTCTGCTACGGAGAGGGAAGACTGTCTTTTGATCACAGGTGGAATCACTCTGCTGTGGAGAGGGGAGACTGCCTTTTGATCACTGGGGGTTCGTTCTGCTCTGGAGAAGGGAGACTGTGTTTGATGACTTGTGGGATCACTCTGCTCTGGAGACGGGAGACTGTCTTTTGATCACTGGTGGGATCACTCTGCTATGGAGAGGGGAAACTGTATTTTGATCACTGGGGGATCGTTCTGCTCTGCAGAAGGGAGACAGTCTTTTGATCACTGGTGGGAACACTCTGCTACGGAGAGGGGAGACTGTCTTTTGATCACTGGTGGGATCACTGCTCTGGATAAGGGAGACTGACTTTTGATCACTTGTGGGATGACTCTGCTCTGGAGAAGGGAAACTGCCTTTTGATCACTGTTGGGATCACTCTGCTACGGAGAGGGGAGACTGTCTTTTGATCACTGGTGGGATCACTCTGCTATGGAGAAGGGAGACTGCCTTTTGATCACTGGGGGATCGTTCTACTCTGGAGAGGGGAGACTGCCTTTTCATCACTGAGGGATCGTTCTGCTCTGGGGAGGGGGGACAACCTTTTGATCACTGAGTGATCGTTCTGCTCTGGAGAGGGGAGACTGCTTTTTGACAACTGGTGAGATCACTATGTTACTGGAGAGGGGAGGCTGTCTTTTCATCACTGTGGGATCGTTCTGCTCTGCAGAGGGGAGACTGCCTTTTGGTCACTGGTGGGATCACTCTGCTCTGGAGAGGGGAGACTGCCTTTTCATCACTGTGGGATCGTTCTGCTCTGAAGAGGGGAGTCTCCCTTTTGATCACTGGAGGGATCACTGCTCTGGATAAGGGAGACTGACTTTTGATCACTGGTGGGATCATTCTGCTCTGGAGAAGGGAGACTGCCTTTTGATCACTGGTGGCATCGTTCTGCTCTGGAGAGCGGAGACTGCCTTTTGATCACTGGTGGGATCACTCTGTTACTGAAGAGGGGAGACTGCCTTTTGATCACTGGTGTGATCACTCTGCTCTGGAGAGGGGAGACTGCCTTTTGATCACTGGTGGGATCACTCTGTTACTAGAGAGTGGAGACTGCCTTTTGATCACTAGGGGATCGTTCTGCTCTGGAGAAGGGAGACAGTGTTTGATCACTGGTGGGATCACTCTGCTCTGGAGACAGGAGACTGTCTTTTGATCACTGGTGGAATCACTCTGCTATGGAGAGGGGAGAATGCCTTTTGATCACTGGAGGATCGTTCTGCTCTGGAGTGGGGCGACTGCCTTTTGATCACTGGTGGGATCACTCTGTTACTGGAGAGGGGAGAATGCCTTTAGATCACTGGTGGGATCACTCTATTACTGGAGAGGGGAGACTGTCTTTTGATCACTGGTGGGATCACTGCTCTGGATAAGGGAAACTGACTTTTGATCACTGGTGGGATCATTCTGCTCTGGAGAAGGGAGACTGCCTTTTGATCACTAGGGGATCGTTCTGCTCTGGAGAAGGGAGACAGTATTTGATCACTGGTGGGATCACTCTGCTCTGGAGACAGGAGACTGTCTTTTGATCACTGGTGGGTTCACTCTGCTACGGAGAGGGGAGACTGCCTGTTGATCACTGGTGGGATCACTCTGCTCTGGAGAGTGGAGACTGCCTTTTGATCACTGGTGGGATTACTCTGTTACTCGAGAGGGGAGACTGGCTTTTGATCACTGGTGGGATCACTCTGCTACGGAGAGGGGAGACTGCCTTTTGATCACTGGTGCGATCACTCTGCTCTGGAGAGGGGAGACTGCCCTTTGATCACTGGTGGGATCACTCTGTTACTGGAGAGGGGAGACTGCCTTTTGATCACTGGTGGGATCACTCTGCTATGGAGAGTGGAGACTGCCTTTTGATGACTGGGGGATCGTTCTGCTACGGATAGGGAAGACTGTCTTTTGATCACAGGTGGAATCACTCTGCTATGGAGAGGGGAGACTGTCTTTTGATCACTGGTGGGATCACTCTGCTCTGGAGAAGGGAGACTGCCTTTTGATCACAGGTGAGATCACTCTGCTCTGGAGAGGGGAGACTGATTTTGACAACTGGTGGGATCACTGAGATGGAGAGAGGAGACTGCCTTTTGATCACTGGTGGGATCACTGAGATGGAGAGAGGAGACTGCCTTTTGATCACTGGTGGGATCACTCTGTTACTGGAGAGGGAAGACTGCCTTTTGATCACTGGTGGCATCGTTCTGCTCTGGAGAGCGGAGACTGCCTTTTGATCACTGGTGGGATCACTCTGTTACTGGAGAGGGGAGACTGCCTTTTGATCACTGGTGGGATCACTCTGTTACTGGAGAGGGGAGACTGCCTTTTGATCACTGGTGGGATCACACTGCTATGGAGAGGGGAGACTGCCTTTTGATCACTGGGGGATCGTTCTGCTACGGAGAGGGAAGACTGTCTTTTGATCACAGGTGGAATCACTCTGCTACGGAGAGGGAAGACTGTCTTTTGATCACTGGTGGGATCACTCTGTTGCTAGAGAGGGGAGACTGCCTTTTGATCACTGGTGGGATGACTGCTCTGGATAAGGGAAACTGACTTTTGATCACTGGTGGGATCATTCTGCTCTGGATAAGGGAAACTGACTTTTGATCACTGGTGGGATCATTCTGCTCTGGAGAAGGGAGACTGCCTTTTGATCACTGGTGGCATCGTTCTGCACTGGTGAGCGGAGACTGCCTTTTGATCACTGGTGCAATCACTCTGCTCTGGAGAGGGGAGACTGCCTTTTGATCACTGGTGGGATCACTCTGTTACTAGAGAGCGGAGACTGCCTTTTGATCACTAGGGGATCGTTCTGCTCTGGAGAAGGGAGACAGTATTTGATCACTGGTGGGATCACTCTGCTCTGGAGACAGGAGACTGTCTTTTGATCACTGGTGGGATCACTGTTCTGGAGAAGGGAGACTGCCTTTTGATCACTGGGGGATCGTTCTGCTCTGGAGTGGGGCGACTGCCTGTTGATCACTGGTGGGATCACTCTGCTCTGGAGAGTGGAGACTGCCTTTTGATCACTTCTGGGATTACTCTGTTACTCGAGAGGGGAGACTGGATTTTGATCACTGGTGGGATCACTCTGCTACGGAGAGGGGAGACTGCCTTTTGATCACTGGTGCGATCACTCTGCTCTGGAGAGGGGAGACTGCCTTTTGATCACTGGTGGGATCACTCTGTTACTGGAGAGGGGAAACTGCCTTTTGATCACTGGTGGGATCACTCTGCTATGGAGAGTGGAGACTGCCTTTTGATGACTGGGGGATCGTTCTGCTACGGAGAGGGAAGACTGTCTTTTGATCACAGGTGGAATCACTCTGCTATGGAGAGGGGAGACTGTCTTTTGATCACTGGTGGGATCACTCTGCTCTGGAGAAGGGAGACTGCCTTTTGATCACAGGTGAGATCACTCTGCTCTGGAGAGGGGAGACTGATTTTGACAACTGGTGGGATCACTGAGATGGAGAGAGGAGACTGCCTTTTGATCACTGGTGGGATCACTCTGTTACTGGAGAGGGGAGACTGCCTTTTGATCACTGGTGGCATCGTTCTGCTCTGGAGAGCGGAGACTGCCTTTTGATCACTGGTGGGATCACTCTGTTACTGGAGAGGGGAGACTGCCTTTTGATCACTGCTGGGATCACTCTGTTACTGGAGAGGGGAGACTGCCTTTTGATCACTGGTGGGATCACTCTGCTATGGAGAGGGGAGACTGCCCTTTGATCACTGGGGGATCGTTCTGCTACGGAGAGGGAAGACTGTCTTTTGATCACAGGTGGAATCACTCTGCTACGGAGAGGGAAGACTGTCTTTTGATCACAGGTGGAATCACTCTGCTGTGGAGAGGGGAGACTGCCTTTTGATCACTGGGGGTTCGTTCTGCTCTGGAGAAGGGAGACTGTGTTTGATGACTTGTGGGATCACTCTGCTCTGGAGACGGGAGACTGTCTTTTGATCACTGGTGGGATCACTCTGCTATGGAGAGGGGAAACTGTATTTTGATCACTGGGGGATCGTTCTGCTCTGCAGAAGGGAGACAGTCTTTTGATCACTGGTGGGAACACTCTGCTACGGAGAGGGGAGACTGTCTTTTGATCACTGGTGGGATCACTGCTCTGGATAAGGGAGACTGACTTTTGATCACTTGTGGGATGACTCTGCTCTGGAGAAGGGAAACTGCCTTTTGATCACTGTTGGGATCACTCTGCTACGGAGAGGGGAGACTGTCTTTTGATCACTGGTGGGATCACTCTGCTATGGAGAAGGGAGACTGCCTTTTGATCACTGGGGGATCGTTCTACTCTGGAGAGGGGAGACTGCCTTTTCATCACTGAGGGATCGTTCTGCTCTGGGGAGGGGGGACAACCTTTTGATCACTGAGTGATCGTTCTGCTCTGGAGAGGGGAGACTGCTTTTTGACAACTGGTGAGATCACTATGTTACTGGAGAGGGGAGGCTGTCTTTTCATCACTGTGGGATCGTTCTGCTCTGCAGAGGGGAGACTGCCTTTTGGTCACTGGTGGGATCACTCTGCTCTGGAGAGGGGAGACTGCCTTTTCATCACTGTGGGATCGTTCTGCTCTGAAGAGGGGAGTCTCCCTTTTGATCACTGGAGGGATCACTGCTCTGGATAAGGGAGACTGACTTTTGATCACTGGTGGGATCATTCTGCTCTGGAGAAGGGAGACTGCCTTTTGATCACTGGTGGCATCGTTCTGCTCTGGAGAGCGGAGACTGCCTTTTGATCACTGGTGGGATCACTCTGTTACTGGAGAGGGGAGACTGCCTTTTGATCACTGGTGTGATCACTCTGCTGTGGAGAGGGGAGACTGCCATTTGATCACTGGTGGGATCACTCTGTTACTAGAGAGTGGAGACTGCCTTTTGATCACTAGGGGATCGTTCTGCTCTGGAGAAGGGAGACAGTGTTTGATCACTGGTGGGATCACACTGCTCTGGAGACAGGAGACTGTCTTTTGATCACTGGTGGGATCACACTGCTCTGGAGACAGGAGACTGTCTTTTGATCACTGGTGGAATCACTCTGCTATGGAGAGGGGAGAATGCCTTTTGATCACTGGAGGATCGTTCTGCTCTGGAGTGGGGCGACTGCCTTTTGATCACTGGTGGGATCACTCTGTTACTGGAGAGGGGAGAATGCCTTTAGATCACTGGTGGGATCACTCTATTCCTGGAGAGGGGAGACTGTCTTTTGATCACTGGTGGGATCACTGCTCTGGATAAGGGAGACTGACTTTTGATCACTGGTGGGATCATTCTGCTCTGGAGAAGGGAGACTGCCTTTTGATCACTGATGGCATCGTTCTGCACTGGTGAGCGGAGACTGCCTTTTGATCACTGGTGCAATCACTCTGCTCTGGAGAGGGGAGACTGCCTTTTGATCACTGGTGGGATCACTCTGTTACTAGAGAGCGGAGACTGCCTTTTGATCACTAGGGGATCGTTCTGCTCTGGAGAAGGGAGACAGTATTTGATCACTGGTGGGATCACTCTGCTCTGGAGACAGGAGACTGTCTTTTGATCACTGGTGGGTTCACTCTGCTACGGAGAGGGGAGACTGCCTGTTGATCACTGGTGGGATCACTCTGCTCTGGAGAGTGGGGACTGCCTTTTGATCACTGGTGGGATTACTCTGTTACTCGAGAGGGGAGACTGGCTTTTGATCACTGGTGGGATCACTCTGCTACGGAGAGGGGAGACTGCCTTTTGATCACTGGTGCGATCACTCTGCTCTGGAGAGGGGAGACTGCCCTTTGATCACTGGTGGGATCACTCTGTTACTGGAGAGGGGAGACTGCCTTTTGATCACTGGTGGGATCACTCTGCTATGGAGAGTGGAGACTGCCTTTTGATGACTGGGGGATCGTTCTGCTACGGATAGGGAAGACTGTCTTTTGATCACAGGTGGAATCACTCTGCTATGGAGAGGGGAGACTGTCTTTTGATCACTGGTGGGATCACTCTGCTCTGGAGAAGGGAGACTGCCTTTTGATCACAGGTGAGATCACTCTGCTCTGGAGAAGGGAGACTGCCTTTTGATAACTGGAGGGATCACTCTGTTACTGGAGAGGGGAGACTGCCTTTTGATCACTGGTGGGGTCGTTCTGCTCTGGAGAGGGGAGACTGCCTTTTCATCACTGAGGGATCGTTCTGCTCTGGAGAGTGGAGACAACCTTTTGATCACTGAGTGATCGTTCTGCTCTGGAGAGGGGAGACTGATTTGGACAACTGGTGGGATCACTGAGATGGAGAGAGGAGACTGCCTTTTGATCACTGGTGCGATCACTCTGCTTTGGAGAAGGGAGACTGCCTTTTGATCACTGGTGGCATTGTTCTGCTCTGGAGAGGGGAGACTGCCTTTTGATCACTGGTGGGATCACTCTGCTATGGAGAGGGGAGACTGCCTTTTGATCACTGGTGGGATCACTCTGCTATGGAGAGGGGAGACTGCCTTTTGATCACTGGGGGATCGTTCTGCTACGGAGAGGGAAGACTGTCTTTTGATCACAGGTGGAATCACTCTGCTACGGAGAGGGAAGACTGTCTTTTGATCACAGGTGGAATCACTCTGCTATGGAGAGGGGAGACTGCCTTTTGATCACTGGGGGTTCGTTCTGCTCTGGAGAAGGGAGACTGTGTTTGATGACTGGTGGGATCACTCTGCTCTGGAGACGGGAGACTGTCTTTTGATCACTGGTGGGATCACTCTGCTATGGAGAGGGGAAACTGTATTTTGATCACTGGGGGATCGTTCTGCTCTGCAGAAGGGAGACAGTCTTTTGATCACTGGTGGGAACACTCTGCTACGGATAGGGGAGACTGTCTTTTGATCACTGGTGGGATCACTGCTCTGGATAAGGGAGACTGCCTTTTGATCACTGTTGGGATCACTCTGCTACGGAGAGGGGAGACTGTCTTTTGATCACTGGTGGGATCACTCTGCTCTGGAGAGGGGAGACTGCCTTTTCATCACTGTGGGATCGTTCTGCTCTGAAGAGGGGAGTCTCCCTTTTGATCACTGGAGGGATCACTGCTCTGGATAAGGGAGACTGACTTTTGATCACTGGTGGGATCATTCTGCTCTGGAGAAGGGAGACTGCCTTTTGATCACTGGTGGCATCGTTCTGCTCTGGAGAGCGGAGACTGCCTTTTGATCACTGGTGGGATCACTCTGTTACTGGAGAGGGGAGACTGCCTTTTGATCACTGGTGTGATCACTCTGCTGTGGAGAGGGGAGACTGCCATTTGATCACTGGTGGGATCACTCTGTTACTAGAGAGTGGAGACTGCCTTTTGATCACTAGGGGATCGTTCTGCTCTGGAGAAGGGAGACAGTGTTTGATCACTGGTGGGATCACTCTGCTCTGGAGACAGGAGACTCTCTTTTGATCACTGGTGGAATCACTCTGCTATGGAGAGGGGAGAATGCCTTTTGATCACTGGAGGATCGTTCTGCTCTGGAGTGGGGCGACTGCCTTTTGATCACTGGTGGGATCACTCTGTTACTGGAGAGGGGAGAATGCCTTTAGATCACTGGTGGGATCACTCTATTCCTGGAGAGGGGAGACTGTCTTTTGATCACTGGTGGGATCACTGCTCTGGATAAGGGAGACTGACTTTTGATCACTGGTGGGATCATTCTGCTCTGGAGAAGGGAGACTGCCTTTTGATCACTGGTGGCATCGTTCTGCACTGGTGAGCGGAGACTGCCTTTTGATCACTGGTGCAATCACTCTGCTCTGGAGAGGGGAGACTGCCTTTTGATCACTGGTGGGATCACTCTGTTACTAGAGAGCGGAGACTGCCTTTTGATCACTGGTGGGATCACTCTGCTACGGAGAGGGGAGACTGCCTGTTGATCACTGGTGGGATCACTCTGCTCTGGACAGTGGAGACTGCCTTTTGATCACTGGTGGGATTACTCTGTTACTCGAGAGGGGAGACTGGCTTTTGATCACTGGTGGGATCACTCTGCTACGGAGAGGGGAGACTGCCTTTTGATCACTGGTGCGATCACTCTGCTCTGGAGAGGGGAGACTGCCCTTTGATCACTGGTGGGATCACTCTGTTACTGGAGAGGGGAGACTGCCTTTTGATCACTGGTGGGATCACTCTGCTATGGAGAGTGGAGACTGCCTTTTGATGACTGGGGGATCGTTCTGCTACGGAGAGGGAAGACTGTCTTTTGATCACAGTTGGAATCACTCTGCTATGGAGAGGGGAGACTGTCTTTTGATCACTGGTGGGATCACTCTGCTCTGGAGAAGGGAGACTGCCTTTTGATCACAGGTGAGATCACTCTGCTCTGGAGAAGGGAGACTGCCTTTTGATAACTGGAGGGATCACTCTGTTACTGGAGAGGGGAGACTGCCTTTTGATCACTGGTGGGGTCGTTCTGCTCTGGAGAGGGGAGACTGCCTTTTCATCACTGAGGGATCGTTCTGCTCTGGAGAGTGGAGACAACCTTTTGATCACTGAGTGATCGTTCTGCTCTGGAGAAGGGAGACTGCCTTTTGATCACTGGTGGCATTGTTCTGCTCTGGAGAGGGGAGACTGCCTTTTGATCACTGGTGGGATCACTCTGCTATGGAGAGGGGAGACTGCCTTTTGATCACTGGTGGGATCACTCTGCTATGGAGAGGGGAGACTGCCTTTTGATCACTGGGGGATCGTTCTGCTACGGAGAGGGAAGACTGTCTTTTGATCACAGGTGGAATCACTCTGCTACGGAGAGGGAAGACTGTCTTTTGATCACAGGTGGAATCACTCTGCTATGGAGAGGGGAGACTGCCTTTTGATCACTGGGGGTTCGTTCTGCTCTGGAGAAGGGAGACTGTGTTTGATGACTGGTGGGATCACTCTGCTCTGGAGACGGGAGACTGTCTTTTGATCACTGGTGGGATCACTCTGCTATGGAGAGGGGAAACTGTATTTTGATCACTGGGGGATCGTTCTGCTCTGCAGAAGGGAGACAGTCTTTTGATCACTGGTGGGAACACTCTGCTACGGAGAGGGGAGACTGTCTTTTGATCACTGGTGGGATCACTGCTCTGGATAAGGGAGACTGCCTTTTGATCACTGTTGGGATCACTCTGCTACGGAGAGGGGAGACTGTCTTTTGATCACTGGTGGGATCACTCTGCTCTGGAGAAGGGAGACTGCCTTTTGATCACTGGGGGATCGTTCTACTCTGGAGAGGGGAGACTGCCTTTTCATCACTGAGGGATCGTTCTGCTCTGGGGAGGGGGGACAACCTTTTGATCACTGAGTGATCGTTCTGCTCTGAAGAGGGGAGACTGCCTTTTCATCACTGTGGGATCGTTCTGCTCTGAAGAGGGGAGTCTGCCTTTTGATCACTGGAGGGATCACTGCTCTGGATAAGGGAGACTGACTTTTGATCACTGGTGGGATCATTCTGCTCTGGAGAAGGGAGACTGCCTTTTGATCACTGGTGGCATCGTTCTGCTCTGGAGAGCGGAAACTGCCTTTTGATCACTGGTGGGATCACTCTGTTACTGGAGAGGGGAGACTGCCTTTTGATCACTGGTGTGATCACTCTGCTGTGGAGAGGGGAGAATGCCTTTTGATCACTGGTGGGATCACTCTGTTACTAGAGAGTGGAGACTGCCTTTTGATCACTAGGGGATCGTTCTGCTCTGGAGAAGGGAGACAGTATTTGATCACTGGTGGGATCACTCTGCTATGGAGACAGGAGACTGTCTTTTGATCACTGGTGGAATCACTCTGCTATGGAGAGGGGAGAATGCCTTTTGATCACTGGAGGATCGTTCTGCTCTGGAGTGGGGCGACTGCCTTTTGATCACTGGTGGGATCACTCTGTTACTGGAGAGGGGAGAATGCCTTTTGATCACTGGTGCGATCACTCTGTTACTGGAGAGGGGAGACTGCCTTTTGATCACTGGTGCGATCACTCTGCTCTGGAGAGGGGAGACTGTCTTTTGATCACTGGGGGATCATTCTGCTACGGAGAGGGGAGACTGCCTTTTGATCACTGGTGGGTTCGTTCTGCTACTGAGAGGGAAGACTGTCTTGATCACTGGTGGGAACACTCTGCTATGGAGAGGGGAGACTGTCTTTTGATCACTGGTGGGATCACTCTGTTACTGGAGAGGGGAGACTGCCTTTTGATCACTGGTGAGATCAATCTGCTCTGGAGAGGGGAGACTGCCTTTTGATCGCTGGAGGGATCACTCTATTACTGGAGAGGGGAGACTGTCTTTTGAACATTGGGGGATCACTCTGCTATGGAGAGGACAGTCCGCCTTTTGATCACAGGGGATCGTTCTGCTATGGAGAGGGGAGACTGCCTTTAGATCTCTGGTGGGATCACTCTGTTGCTAGAGAGGGGAGACTGCCTTTTGATCACTGGTGGGATCACTGCTCTGGATAAGGGAGACTGACTTTTGATCACTGGTGGCATCATTCTGCTCTGGAGAAGAGAGACTGCCTTTTGATCACTGGTGGCATCGTTCTGCTCTGGTGAGCGGAGACTGCCTTTTGATCACTGGTGCAATCACTCTGCTCTGGAGAGGGGAGACTGCCTTTTGATCACTGGTGGCATCGTTCTGCTCTGGTGAGCGGAGACTGCCTTTTGATCACTGGTGCAATCACTCTGCTCTGGAGAAAGGAGACTGTCTTTTGATCACTGGTGGGATCACTGTTCTGGAGAGGGGAGACTGCCTTTTGATCACTAGGGGATCGTTCTGCTCTGGAGAAGGGAGACAGTATTTGATCACTGGTGGGATCACTCCGCTCTGGAGACAGGAGACTGTCTTTTGATCACTGGTGCAATCAATCTGCTCTGGAGAAAGGAGACTGTCTTTTGATCACTGGTAGAATCACTCTGCTATGGAGAGGGGAGAATGCCTTTTGATCACTGGAGGATCGTTCTGCTCTGCAGAAGGGAGACAGTCTTTTGATCACTGGTGGGAACACTCTGCTACGGAGAGGGGAGACTGTCTTTTGATCACTGGTGTGATCACTGCTCTGGATAAGGGAGACTGACTTTTGATCACTGGTGGGATGACTCTGCTCTGGAGAGGGGAGACTGCCTTTTGATCACTGGTGGGATCACTCTACTCTGGAGAGGGGAGACTGCCTGTTGATCACTGGTGGGATCACTCTGCTACGGAGAGGGGAGACTGCCTTTTGATCACTGGTGCGATCACTCTGCTCTGGAGAGGGGAGACTGCCTTTTGATCACTGGTGGGATCACTCTGCTATGGAGAAGGGAGACTGCCTTTTGATCACTGGTGCGATCACTCTGCTCTGGAGAGGGGAGACTGCCTTTTGATCACTGGTGGGATCACTCTGCTCTGGAGAGGGGAGACTGCCTTTTGATCACTGGTGGGATCACTCTGCTATGGAGAGGGGAGACTGTCTTTTGATCACTGGTGGGATCACTCTGTTCTGGAGAGGGGAGACTGCCTTATGATCACTGGTGGGATCACTCTGTTACTAGAGAGCGGAGACTACCTTTTGATGACTGTGGGATCGTTCTGCTACGGAGAGGGAAGACTGTCTTTTGATCACAGGTGGAATCACTCTGCTATGGAGAGGGGAGACTGCCTTTTGATCACAGGGGGTTGGTTCTGCTCTGGAGAAGGGAGACTGTGTTTGATCACTGGTGGGATCACTCTGCTCTGGAGACGGGAGACTGTCTTTTGATCTCTGGTGGGATCACTCTGCTCTGGAGAGGGGAGACTGCCTTTTGATCACTGGGGGAACATTCTGCTATGGAGAGGGGAAACTGTATTTTGATCACTGGGGGATCGTTCTGCTACGGAGAGGGAAGACTTTCTTTTGATCACAGGTGGAATCACTCTGCTATGGAGAGGGGAGACTGCCTTTTGATCACTGGGGGATCATTCTGCTACGGAGAGGGGAGACTGCCTTTTGATCACTGGTGTGTTCGTTCTGCTACTGAGAGGGAAGACTGTCTTGATCACTGGTGGGAACACTCTGCTATGGAGAGGGGAGACTGTCTTTTGATCACTGGTGGGAGCACTCTGTTACTGGAGAGGTGAGACTGCCTTTTGATCACTGGTGGGATCACTCTGTTACTAGATACGGGAGACTGCCTTTTGATCACTGGTGGGATCACTCTGTTACTGGAGAGGGGAGACTGCCTTTTGTTCACTGGTGGGGTCGTTCTGCTCTGGAGAGGGGAGACTGCCTTTTCATCACTGAGGGATCACTCTGTTACTAGAGAGCGGAGACTGCCTTTTGATCACTAGGGGATCGTTCTGCTCTGGAGAAGGGAGACAGTATTTGATCACTGGTGGGATCACTTTGCTCTGGAGACAGGAGACTGTCTTTTGATCACTGGTGGAATCACTCTGCTATGGAGAGAGGAGAATGCCTTTTGATCACTGGGGGATCGTTCTGCTCTGGAGTGGGGCGACTGCCTTTTCATCACTGTGGGATCGTTCTGCTCTGAAGAGGGGAGACTGCCTTTTGGTCGCTGGTGGGATCACTCTGCTCTGGAGAGGGGAGACTGCCTTTTCATCACTGTGGGATCGTTCTGCTCTGAAGAGGGGAGTCTGCCTTTTGATCACTGGAGGGATCACTGCTCTGGATAAGGGAGACTGACTTTTGATCACTGGTGGGATCATTCTGCTCTGGAGAAGGGAGACTGCCTTTTGATCACTGGTGGCATCGTTCTGCTCTGGAGAGCGGAGACTGCCTTCTGATCACTGGTGGGATCACTCTGTTACTGGAGAGGGGAGACTGCCTTTTGATCACTGGTGTGATCACTCTGCTGTGGAGAGGGGAGAATGCCTTTTGATCACTGGTGGGATCACTCTGTTACTAGAGAGTGGAGACTGCCTTTTGATCACTAGGGGATCGTTCTGCTCTGGAGACGGGAGACAGTATTTGATCACTGGTGGGATCACTCTGCTCTGGAGACAGGAGACTGTCTTTTGATCACTGGTGGAATCACTCTGCTATGGAGAGGGGAGAATGCCTTTTGATCACTGGAGGATCGTTCTGCTCTGGAGTGGGGCGACTGCCTTTTGATCACTGGTGGGATCACTCTGTTACTGGAGAGGGGAGAATGCCTTTTGATCACTGGTGCGATCACTCTGTTACTGGAGAGGGGAGACTGCCTTTTGATCACTGGTGCGATCACTCTGCTCTGGAGAGGGGAGACTGTCTTTTGATCACTGGGGGATCATTCTGCTACGGAGAGGGGAGACTGCCTTTTGATCACTGGTGGGTTCGTTCTGCTACTGAGAGGGAAGACTGTCTTGATCACTGGTGGGAACACTCTGCTATGGAGAGGGGAGACTGTCTTTTGATCACTGGTGGGATCACTCTGTTACTGGAGAGGGGAGACTGCCTTTTGATCACTGGTGAGATCAATCTGCTCTGGAGAGGGGAGACTGCCTTTTGATCGCTGGAGGGATCACTCTATTACTGGAGAGGGGAGACTGTCTTTTGAACATTGGGGGAGCACTCTGCTGTGGAGAGGACAGTCCGCCTTTTGATCACAGGGGATCGTTCTGCTATGGAGAGGGGAGACTGCCTTTAGATCACTGGTGGGATCACTCTGTTGCTAGAGAGGGGAGACTGCCTTTTGATCACTGGTGGGATCACTGCTCTGGATAAGGGAGACTGACTTTTGATCACTGGTGGGATCATTCTGCTCTGGAGAAGGGAGACTGCCTTTTGATCACTGGTGGCATCGTTCTGCTCTGGTGAGCGGAGACTGCCTTTTGATCACTGGTGCAATCACTCTGCTCTGGAGAAGGGAGACTGCCTTTTGATCACTGGTGGCATCGTTCTGCTCTGGTGAGCGGAGACTGCCTTTTGATCACTGGTGCAATCACTCTGCTCTGGAGAAAGGAGACTGTCTTTTGATCACTGGTGGGATCACTGTTCTGGAGAGGGGAGACTGCCTTTTGATCACTGGTGGGATCACTCTGTTACTAGAGAGCGGAGACTGCCTTTTGATCACTAGGGGATCGTTCTGCTCTGGAGAAGGGAGACAGTATTTGATCACTGGTGGGATCACTCCGCTCTGGAGACAGGAGACTGTCTTTTGATCACTGGTAGAATCACTCTGCTATGGAGAGGGGAGAATGCCTTTTGATCACTGGAGGATCGTTCTGCTCTGCAGAAGGGAGACAGTCTTTTGATCACTGGTGGGAACACTCTGCTACGGAGAGGGGAGACTGTCTTTTGATCACTGGTGTGATCACTGCTCTGGATAAGGGAGACTGACTTTTGATCACTGGTGGGATGACTCTGCTCTGGAGAGGGGAGACTGCCTTTTGATCACTGGTGGGATCACTCTACTCTGGAGAGGGGAGACTGCCTGTTGATCACTGGTGGGATCACTCTGCTACGGAGAGGGGAGACTGCCTTTTGATCACTGGTGCGATCACTCTGCTCTGGAGAGGGGAGACTGCCTTTTGATCACTGGTGGGATCACTCTGCTATGGAGAAGGGAGACTGCCTTTTGATCACTGGTGCGATCACTCTGCTCTGGAGAGGGGAGACTGCCTTTTGATCACTGGTGGGATCACTCTGCTATGGAGAAGGGAGACTGCCTTTTGATCACTGGTGCGATCACTCTGCTCTGGAGAGGGGAGACTGCCTTTTGATCACTGGTGGGATCACTCTGCTCTGGAGAGGGGAGACTGCCTTTTGATCACTGGTGGGATCACTCTGATATGGAGAGGGGAGACTGCCTTTTGATCACTGGTGGGATCACTCTGTTCTGGAGAGGGGAGACTGCCTTACGATCACTGGTGGGATCACTCTGTTACTAGAGAGCGGAGACTACCTTTTGATGACTGTGGGATCGTTCTGCTACGGAGAGGGAAGACTGTCTTTTGATCACAGGTGGAATCACTCTGCTATGGAGAGGGGAGACTGCCTTTTGATCACAGGGGGTTCGTTCTGCTCTGGAGAAGGGAGACTGTGTTTGATCACTGGTGGGATCACTCTGCTCTGGAGACGGGAGACTGTCTTTTGATCTCTGGTGGGATCACTCTGCTCTGGAGAGAGGAGACTGCCTTTTGATCACTGGTGGGATCACTCTGCTCTGGAGAGGGGAGACTGCCTTTTGATCACTGGTGGGATCACTCTGCTATGGAGAGGGGAGACTGCCTTTTGATCACTGGTGGGATCACTCTGTTCTGGAGAGGGGAGACTGCCTTATGATCACTGGTGGGATCACTCTGTTACTAGAGAGCGGAGACTACCTTTTGATGACTGTGGGATCGTTCTGCTACGGAGAGGGAAGACTGTCTTTTGATCACAGGTGGAATCACTCTGCTATGGAGAGGGGAGACTGCCTTTTGATCACAGGGGGTTCGTTCTGCTCTGGAGAAGGGAGACTGTGTTTGTTCACTGGTGGGATCACTCTGCTCTGGAGACGGGAGACTGTCTTTTGATCACTGGTGGGATCACTCTGCTATGGAGAGGGGAAACTGTATTTTGATCACTGGGGGATCGTTCTGCTCTGCAGAAGTGAGACAGTCTTTTGATCACTGGTGGGACCACTCTGCTACGTAGAGGGGAGACTGTCGTTTGATCACTGGTGGAATCACTCTGCTCTGGAGAAGGGAGACTGCCTTTTGATCACAGGTGAGATCACTCTGCTCTGGAGAAGGGAGACTGACTTTTGATAACTGGAGGGATCACTCTGTTACTGGAGAGGGGAGACTGCCTTTTGATCACTGGTGGGGTCGTTCTGCTCTGGAGAGGGGAGACTGCCTTTTCATCACTGAGGGATCGTTCTGCTCTGGAGAGGGGAGACTGCCTTTTGATCACTGGTACGATCACTCTGCTCTGGAGAGGGAAGACCGCCTTTTGATCACTGGTGGGATCACTCTGTTCTGGAGAGGGGAGACTGCCTTTTGATCACTGGTGGGATCACTCTGTTACTAGAGAGCGGAGACTGCCTTTTGATCACTGGGGGATCGTTCTGCTACGGAGAGGGAAGACTTTCTTTTGATCACAGGTGGAATCACTCTGCTATGGAGAGGGGAGACTGCCTTTTGATCACTGGGGGATCATTCTGCTACGGAGAGGGGAGACTGCCTTTTGATCACTGGTGTGTTCGTTCTGCTACTGAGAGGGAAGACTGTCTTGATCACTGGTGGGAACACTCTGCTATGGAGAGGGGAGACTGTCTTTTGATCACTGGTGGGAGCACTCTGTTACTGGAGAGGTGAGACTGCCTTTTGATCACTGGTGGGATCACTCTGTTACTAGAGACGGGAGACTGCCTTTTGATCACTGGTGGGATCACTCTGTTACTGGAGAGGGGAGACTGCCTTTTGTTCACTGGTGGGGTCGTTCTGCTCTGGAGAGGGGAGACTGCCTTTTCATCACTGAGGGATCACTCTGTTACTAGAGAGCGGAGACTGCCTTTTGATCACTAGGGGATCGTTCTGCTCTGGAGAAGGGAGACAGTATTTGATCACTGGTGGGATCACTTTGCTCTGGAGACAGGAGACTGTCTTTTGATCACTGGTGGAATCACTCTGCTATGGAGAGAGGAGAATGCCTTTTGATCACTGGGGGATCGTTCTGCTCTGGAGTGGGGCGACTGCCTTTTTATCACTGGTGGGATCACTCTACTCTGGAGAGGGGAGAGTGTCTTTTGAACATTGGGGGATGACTCTGCTATGGAGAGGACAGTCCGCCTTTTGATCACAGGGGATCGTTCTGCTATGGAGAGGGGAGACTGCCTTTAGATCACTGGTGGGATCACTCTGTTGCTAGAGAGGGGAGACTGCATTTTGATCACTGGTGGGATCACTGCTCTGGATAAGGGAGACTGACTTTTGATCACTGGTGGGATCATTCTGCTCTGGAGAAGGGAGACTGCCTTTTGATCACTGGTGGCATCGTTCTGCTCTGGTGAGCGGAGACTGCCTTTTGATCACTGGTGCAATCACTCTGCTCTGGAGAGGGGAGACTGCCTTTTGATCACTGGTGGGATCACTCTGTTACTAGAGAGCGGAGACTGACTTTTGATAACTAGGGGATCGTTCTGCTCTGGAGAAGGGAGACAGTATTTGATCACTGGTGGGATCACGCTGCTCTGGAGACAGGAGACTGTCTTTTGATCACTGGTGGGATCACTGTTCTGGAGAAGGGGGACTGCCTTTTGATCACTGTGGGATCGTTCTGCTCTGGAGTGGGGCGACTGCCTGTTGATCACTGGTGGGATTACTCTGCTCTGGAGAGGGGAGACTGCCTTTTGATCACTGGTGGGATCACTCTGTTACTGGAGAGGGGAGACTGGCTTTTGATCACTGGTGGGATCACTCTGCTACGGAGAGCGGAGATTGCCTTTTGATCACTGTTGCGATCACTCTGCTCTGGAGAGGGGAGACTGCCTTTTGATCACTGGTGGGATCACTCTGTTACTGGAGAGGGGAGACTGCCTTTTGATCACTGGTGGGATCACTCTGCTATGGAGAGTGGAGACTGCCTTTTGATGACTGGGGGATCGTTCTGCTACGGAGAGGGAAGACTGTCTTTTGATCACAGGTGGAATCACTCTGCTATGGAGAGGGGAGACTGTCTTTTGATCACTGGTGGGATCACTGCTCTGGAGAAGGGAGACTGCCTTTTGATCACAGGTGAGATCACTCTGCTCTGGAGAAGGGAGACTGCCTGTTGATAACTGGAGGGATCACTCTGTTACTGGAGAGGGGAGACTGCCTTTTGATCACTGGTGGGGTCGTTCTGCTCTGGAGAGGGGAGACTGCCTTTTCATCACTGAGGGATCGTTCTGCTCTGGAGAGTGGAGACCACCTTTTGATCACTGAGTGATCGTTCTGCTCTGGAGAGGGGAGACTGATTTTGAAAACTGGTAGGATCACTGAGATGGAGAGAGGAGACTGCCTTTTGATCACTGGTGGGATCACTCTGTTACTGGAGAGGGGAGACTGCCTTTTGATCACTGGTGGGATCACTCTGCTATGGAGAGGGGAGACTGCCTTTTGATCACTGGTGGGATCACTCTGCTATGGAGAGGGGAGACTGCCTTTTGATCACTGGGGGATCGTTCTGCTACGGAGAGGGAAGACTGTCTTTTGATCACAGGTGGAATCACTCTGCTACGGAGAGGGAAGACTGTCTTTTGATCACAGGTGGAATCACTCTGCTATGGAGAGGGGAGACTGCCTTTTGATCACTGGGGGTTCGTTCTGCTCTGGAGAAGGGAGACTGTGTTTGATCACTGGTGGGATCACTCTGCTCTGGAGACGGGAGACTGCCTTTTGATCACTGGTGGGATCACTCTGTTACTGGAGAGGGGAGACTGCCTTTTGATCACTGGTGGGATCACTCTGTTACCGGAGAGGGGAGACTGCCTTTTGATCACTGGTGGGGTCGTTCTGCTCTGGAGAGGGGAGACTGCCTTTTCATCACTGAGGGATCGTTCTGCTCTGGAGAGGGGAGACAACCTTTTGATCACTGAGTGATCGTTCTGCTCTGGAGAGGGGAGACTGATTTTGACAACTGGTGGGATCACTGAGATGGAGAGAGGAGACTGCCTTTTGATCACTAGAGGGATCACTCGGTTACTGGAGAGGGGAGACTGCCTTTTGATCACTGGTGGGGTCGTTCTGCTCTGGAGAGGGGAGACTGCCTTTTCATCACTGACGGATCGTTCTGCTCTGGAGAGGGGAGACAACCTTTTGATCACTGAGTGATCGTTCTGCTCTGGAGAGGGGAGACTGCCTTTTGATCACTGGTGGGATCACTCTGCTATGGAGAGGGGAGACTGCCTTTTGATCACTGGTGGGATCACTCTGCTATGGAGAGGGGAGACTGCCTTTTGATCACTGGGGGTTCGTTCTGCTCTGGAGAAGGGAGACTGTGTTTGATCACTGGTGGGATCACTCTGCTATGGAGAGGGGAGACTGCCTTTTGATCACTGGTGGGATCACTCTGCTATGGAGAGGGGAGACTGCCTTTTGATCACTGGTGGGATCACTCTGCTATGGAGAGGGGAGACTGCCTTTTGATCACTGGGGGTTCGTTCTGCTCTGGAGAAGGGAGACTGTGTTTGATCACTGGTGGGATCACTCTGCTCTGGAGACGGGAGACTGTCTTTTGATCACTGGTGGGATCACTCTGCTATGGAGAGGGGAAACTGTATTTTGATCACTGGGGGATCGTTCTGCTCTGCAGAAGGGAGACAGTCTTTTGATCACTGGTGGGAACACTCTGCTACGGAGAGGGGAGACTGTCTTTTGATCACTGGGGGATCGTTCTGCTCTGGAGAAGGGAGACTGTATTTGATCACTGGTGGGATCACTCTGTTACTGGAGAGGGGAGACTGTCTTTTGAACACTGGGGGATCACTCTGTTACTGGAGAGGGGAGACAGGCGTTTGATCACTGGTGGAATCACTCTGCTATGGAGAGGGGAGACTGTCTTTTGAACACTAGGGGATCACTCTGTTACTGGAGAGGGGAGACAGCCGTTTGATCACTGGTGGGATCACTCTGCTGCGGAGAGGGGAGACTGTCTTTTGAACACTGGGGGATCACTCTTTTACTGGAGAGGGGAGACAGCCGTTTGATCACTGGTGGAATCACTCTGCTATGGAGAGGGGAGACTGCCTTTTGATCACTGGGGGATCGTTCTGCACTGGAGAAGGGAGACTGCCTTTTGATCACTGGTGGGATCACTCTGTTACTGGAGAGGGGAGACTGCCTTTTGATCACTGGTGGGATCACTCTGTTACTGGAGAGGGGAGACTGCCTTTTGATCACTGGTGGGGTCGTTCTGCTCTGGAGAGTGGAGACTGCCTTTTCATCACTGACGGATCGTTCTGCTCTGGAGAGGGGAGACAACCTTTTGATCACTGAGTGATCGTTCTGCTCTGGAGAGGGGAGACTGATTTTGACAACTGGTGGGATCACTGAGATGGAGAGAGGAGACTGCCTTTTGATCACTGGTGCGATCACTCTGCTTTGGAGAAGGGAGACTGCCTTTTGATCACTGGTGGCATTGTTCTGCTCTGGAGAGGGGAGACTGCCTTTTCATCACTGGTGGGATCACTCTGTTACTGGAGAGGGGAGACTGCCTTTTGATCACTGGTGGGATCACTGTGCTATGGAGAGGGGAGACTGCCTTTTGATCACTGGGGGTTCGTTCTGCTCTGGAGAAGGGAGACTGTGTTTGTTCACTGGTGGGATCACTCTGCTCTGGAGACGGGAGACTGTCTTTTGATCACTGGTGGGATCACTCTGCTATGGAGAGGGGAAACTGTATTTTGATCACTGGGGGATCGTTCTGCTCTGCAGACGGGAGACAGTCTTTTGATCACTGGTGGGAACACTCTGCTACGGAGAGGGGAGACTGTCTTTTGATCACTTGGGGAACGTTCTGCTCTGGAGAAGGGAGACTGTATTTGATCACTGGTGGGATCACTCTGCTACGGAGAGGGGAGACTGTCTTTTGATCACTGGTGGGATCACTCTGTTACTGGAGAGGGGAGACTGTCTTTTGAACACTGGGGGATCACTCTGTTACTGGAGAGGGGAGACAGCCGTTTAATCACTGGTGGAATCACTCTGCTATGGAGAGGGGAGACTGTCTTTTGAACACTGGGGGATCACTCTGTTACTGGAGAAGGGAGACAGCCGTTTGATCACTGGTGGGATCACTCTGCTACGGAGAGGGGAGACTGTCTTTTGAACACTGGGGGATCACTCTGTTACTGGAGAGGGGAGACAGCCGTTTGATCACTGGTGGAATCACTCTGCTATGGAGAGGGGAGACGGCCTTTTGATCACTGGGGGATCGTTCTGCACTGGAGAAGGGAGACTGCCTTTTGATCACTGGTGGGATCACTCTGTTACTGGAGAGGGGAGACTGCCTTTTGATCACTAGAGGGATCACTCGGTTACTGGAGAGGGGAGACTGCCTTTTGATCACTGGTGGGGTCGTTCTGCTCTGGAGAGGGGAGACTGCCTTTTCATCACTGACGGATCGTTCTGCTCTGGAGAGGGGAGACAACCTTTTGATCACTGAGTGATCGTTCTGCTCTGGAGAGGGGAGACTGCCTTTTGATCACTGGTGGGATCACTCTGCTATGGAGAGGGGAGACTGCCTTTTGATCACTGGTGGGATCACTCTGCTATGGAGAGGGGAGACTGCCTTTTGATCACTGGGGGTTCGTTCTGCTCTGGAGAAGGGAGACTGTGTTTGATCACTGGTGGGATCACTCTGCTATGGAGAGGGGAGACTGCCTTTTGATCACTGGTGGGATCACTCTGCTATGGAGAGGGGAGACTGCCTTTTGATCACTGGTGGGATCACTCTGCTATGGAGAGGGGAGACTGCCTTTTGATCACTGGGGGTTCGTTCTGCTCTGGAGAAGGGAGACTGTGTTTGATCACTGGTGGGATCACTCTGCTCTGGAGACGGGAGACTGTCTTTTGATCACTGGTGGGATCACTCTGCTATGGAGAGGGGAAACTGTATTTTGATCACTGGGGGATCGTTCTGCTCTGCAGAAGGGAGACAGTCTTTTGATCACTGGTGGGATCGTTCTGCTACGGAGAGGGGAGACTGTCTTTTGAACACTGGTGGGATCACTGCTCTGGATAAGGGAGACTGACTTTTGATCACTGGTGGGATGACTCTGCTCTGGAGAGGGGAGACTGCCTTTTGATCACTGTTGGGATCACTCTGCTACGGAGAGGGGAGACTGTCTTTTGATCACTGGTGCGATCACTCTGCTCTGGAGAGGGGAGACTGCCTTTTGATCACTGTTGGGATCACTCTGCTACGGAGAGGGGAGACTGTCTTTTGATCACAGGGGGATCGTTCTACTCTGGAGAGGGGAGACTGCCTTTTCATCACTGAGGGATCGTTCTGCTCTGGGGATGGGGGACAACCTTTTGATCACTGAGTGATCGTTCTGCTCTGGAGAGGGGAGACTGCTTTTTGACAACTGGTGAGATCACTATGTTACTGGAGAGGGGAGGCTGCCTTTTCATCACTGTGGGATCGTTCTGCTCTGAAGAGGGGAGACTGCCTTTTGATCACTGGTGGGATCACTCTGCTATGGAGAGGGGAGACTGCCTTTTGATCACTGGGGGTTCGTTCTGCTCTGGAGAAGGGAGACTGTGTTTGATCACTGGTGGGATCACTCTGCTATGGAGAGGGGAGACTGCCTTTTGATCACTGGTGGGATCACTCTGCTATGGAGAGGGGAGACTGCCTTTTGATCACTGGTGGGATCACTCTGCTATGGAGAGGGGAGACTGCCTTTTGATCACTGGGGGTTCGTTCTGCTCTGGAGAAGGGAGACTGTGTTTGATCACTGGTGGGATCACTCTGCTCTGGAGACGGGAGACTGTCTTTTGATCACTGGTGGGATCACTCTGCTATGGAGAGGGGAAACTGTATTTTGATCACTGGGGGATCGTTCTGCTCTGCAGAAGGGAGACAGTCTTTTGATCACTGGTGGGAACACTCTGCTACGGAGAGGGGAGACTGTCTTTTGATCACTGGGGGATCGTTCTGCTCTGGAGAAGGGAGACTGTATTTGATCACTGGTGGGATCACTCTGTTACTGGAGAGGGGAGACTGTCTTTTGAACACTGGGGGATCACTCTGTTACTGGAGAGGGGAGACAGGCGTTTGATCACTGGTGGAATCACTCTGCTATGGAGAGGGGAGACTGTCTTTTGAACACTAGGGGATCACTCTGTTACTGGAGAGGGGAGACAGCCGTTTGATCACTGGTGGGATCACTCTGCTGCGGAGAGGGGAGACTGTCTTTTGAACACTGGGGGATCACTCTTTTACTGGAGAGGGGAGACAGCCGTTTGATCACTGGTGGAATCACTCTGCTATGGAGAGGGGAGACTGCCTTTTGATCACTGGGGGATCGTTCTGCACTGGAGAAGGGAGACTGCCTTTTGATCACTGGTGGGATCACTCTGTTACTGGAGAGGGGAGACTGCCTTTTGATCACTGGTGGGATCACTCTGTTACTGGAGAGGGGAGACTGCCTTTTGATCACTGGTGGGGTCGTTCTGCTCTGGAGAGTGGAGACTGCCTTTTCATCACTGACGGATCGTTCTGCTCTGGAGAGGGGAGACAACCTTTTGATCACTGAGTGATCGTTCTGCTCTGGAGAGGGGAGACTGATTTTGACAACTGGTGGGATCACTGAGATGGAGAGAGGAGACTGCCTTTTGATCACTGGTGCGATCACTCTGCTTTGGAGAAGGGAGACTGCCTTTTGATCACTGGTGGCATTGTTCTGCTCTGGAGAGGGGAGACTGCCTTTTCATCACTGGTGGGATCACTCTGTTACTGGAGAGGGGAGACTGCCTTTTGATCACTGGTGGGATCACTGTGCTATGGAGAGGGGAGACTGCCTTTTGATCACTGGGGGTTCGTTCTGCTCTGGAGAAGGGAGACTGTGTTTGTTCACTGGTGGGATCACTCTGCTCTGGAGACGGGAGACTGTCTTTTGATCACTGGTGGGATCACTCTGCTATGGAGAGGGGAAACTGTATTTTGATCACTGGGGGATCGTTCTGCTCTGCAGACGGGAGACAGTCTTTTGATCACTGGTGGGAACACTCTGCTACGGAGAGGGGAGACTGTCTTTTGATCACTTGGGGAACGTTCTGCTCTGGAGAAGGGAGACTGTATTTGATCACTGGTGGGATCACTCTGCTACGGAGAGGGGAGACTGTCTTTTGATCACTGGTGGGATCACTCTGTTACTGGAGAGGGGAGACTGTCTTTTGAACACTGGGGGATCACTCTGTTACTGGAGAGGGGAGACAGCCGTTTAATCACTGGTGGAATCACTCTGCTATGGAGAGGGGAGACTGTCTTTTGAACACTGGGGGATCACTCTGTTACTGGAGAAGGGAGACAGCCGTTTGATCACTGGTGGGATCACTCTGCTACGGAGAGGGGAGACTGTCTTTTGAACACTGGGGGATCACTCTGTTACTGGAGAGGGGAGACAGCCGTTTGATCACTGGTGGAATCACTCTGCTATGGAGAGGGGAGACGGCCTTTTGATCACTGGGGGATCGTTCTGCACTGGAGAAGGGAGACTGCCTTTTGATCACTGGTGGGATCACTCTGTTACTGGAGAGGGGAGACTGCCTTTTGATCACTAGAGGGATCACTCGGTTACTGGAGAGGGGAGACTGCCTTTTGATCACTGGTGGGGTCGTTCTGCTCTGGAGAGGGGAGACTGCCTTTTCATCACTGACGGATCGTTCTGCTCTGGAGAGGGGAGACAACCTTTTGATCACTGAGTGATCGTTCTGCTCTGGAGAGGGGAGACTGCCTTTTGATCACTGGTGGGATCACTCTGCTATGGAGAGGGGAGACTGCCTTTTGATCACTGGTGGGATCACTCTGCTATGGAGAGGGGAGACTGCCTTTTGATCACTGGGGGTTCGTTCTGCTCTGGAGAAGGGAGACTGTGTTTGATCACTGGTGGGATCACTCTGCTATGGAGAGGGGAGACTGCCTTTTGATCACTGGTGGGATCACTCTGCTATGGAGAGGGGAGACTGCCTTTTGATCACTGGTGGGATCACTCTGCTATGGAGAGGGGAGACTGCCTTTTGATCACTGGGGGTTCGTTCTGCTCTGGAGAAGGGAGACTGTGTTTGATCACTGGTGGGATCACTCTGCTCTGGAGACGGGAGACTGTCTTTTGATCACTGGTGGGATCACTCTGCTATGGAGAGGGGAAACTGTATTTTGATCACTGGGGGATCGTTCTGCTCTGCAGAAGGGAGACAGTCTTTTGATCACTGGTGGGATCGTTCTGCTACGGAGAGGGGAGACTGTCTTTTGAACACTGGTGGGATCACTGCTCTGGATAAGGGAGACTGACTTTTGATCACTGGTGGGATGACTCTGCTCTGGAGAGGGGAGACTGCCTTTTGATCACTGTTGGGATCACTCTGCTACGGAGAGGGGAGACTGTCTTTTGATCACTGGTGCGATCACTCTGCTCTGGAGAGGGGAGACTGCCTTTTGATCACTGTTGGGATCACTCTGCTACGGAGAGGGGAGACTGTCTTTTGATCACAGGGGGATCGTTCTACTCTGGAGAGGGGAGACTGCCTTTTCATCACTGAGGGATCGTTCTGCTCTGGGGATGGGGGACAACCTTTTGATCACTGAGTGATCGTTCTGCTCTGGAGAGGGGAGACAGCTTTTTGACAACTGGTGAGATCACTATGTTACTGGAGAGGGGAGGCTGCCTTTTCATCACTGTGGGATCGTTCTGCTCTGAAGAGGGGAGACTGCCTTTTGATCACTGGTGGTATCACTCTGCTCTGGAGAGGGGAGACTGCCTTTTGATCACTGGTGGGATCACACTGCTATGGAGAGGGGAGGCTGCCTTTTCATCACTGTGGGATCGTTCTGCTCTGAAGAGGGGAGACTGCCTTTTGATCACTGGTGGTATCACTCTGCTCTGGAGAAGGAAAACTCTGCTTTGATCACTGGGGGATTGTTCTTCTACGGAGAGGGGGAACTGTCTTTTGATTACTGGTGGGATCACTCTGTTACTGGAGAGGGGAGACTGCCTTTTGATCACAGGGGGTTCGTTCTGCTCTGGAGAAGGGAGACTGTGTTTGATCACTGGTGGGATCACTCTGCTCTGGAGACGGGAGACTGTCTTTTGATCTCTGGTGGGATCACTCTGCTCTGGAGAGGGGAGACTGCCTTTTGATCACTGGGGGATCATTCTGCTATGGAGAGGGGAAATTGTATTTTGATCACTGGGGGATCGTTCTGCTCTGCAGAAGTGAGACAGTCTTTTGATCACTGGTGGGATCACTCTGCTACGTAGAGGGGAGACTGTCTTTTGATCACTGGTGGAATCACTCTGCTCTGGAGAAGGGAGACTGCCTTTTGATCACAGGTGAGATCACTCTGCTCTGGAGAAAGGAGTGCCTTTTGATAACTGGAGGGATCACTCTGTTACTGGAGAGGGGAGACTGCCTTTTGATCACTGGTGGGGTCGTTCTGCTCTGGAGAGGGGAGACTGCCTTTTCATCACTGAGGGATCGTTCTGCTCTGGAGAGGGGAGACTGCCTTTTCATCACTGAGGGATCGTTCTGCTCTGGAGAGGGAAGACCGCCTTTTGATCACTGGTGGGATCACTCTGTTCTGGAGAGGGGAGACTGCCTTTTGATCACTGGTGGGATCACTCTGTTACTAGAGAGCGGAGACTGCCTTTTGATCACTGGGGGATCGTTCTGCTACGGAGAGGGAAGACTTTCTTTTGATCACAGGTGGAAACACTCTGCTATGGAGAGGGGAGACTGCCTTTTGATCACTGGGGGATCATTCTGCTACGGAGAGGGGAGACTGCCTTTTGATCACTGGTGTGTTCGTTCTGCTACTGAGAGGGAAGACTGTCTTGATCACTGGTGGGAACACTCTGCTATGGAGAGGGGAGACTGTCTTTTGATCACTGGTGGGAGCACTCTGTTACTGGAGAGGTGAGACTGCCTTTTGATCACTGGTGGGAGCACTCTGTTACTAGAGAGGGGAGACTGCCTTTTGATCACTGGTGGGATCACTCTGTTACTGGAGAGGGGAGACTGCCTTTTGTTCACTGGTGGGGTCGTTCTGCTCTGGAGAGTGGAGACTGCCTTTTCATCACTGACGGATCGTTCTGCTCTGGAGAGGGGAGACAACCTTTTGATCACTGAGTGATCGTTCTGCTCTGGAGAGGGGAGACTGCTTTTAGACAACTGGTGGTATCACTGCGATGGAGAGAGGAGACTGCCTTTTGATCACTGGTGCGATCACTCTGCTTTGGAGAAGGGAGACTGCCTTTTGATCACTGGTGGCATTGTTCTGCTCTGGAGAGGGGAGACTGCCTTTTGATCACTGGTGGGATCACTCTGTTACTGGAGAGGGGAGACTGCCTTTTGATCACTGGTGGGATCACTCTGCTATGGAGAGGGGAGACTGCCTTTTGATCACTGGTGGGATCACTCTGCTATGGAGAGGGGAGACTGCCTTTTGATCACTGGGGGTTCGTTCTGCTCTGGAGAAGGGAGACTGTGTTTGATCACTGGTGGGATCACTCTGCTCTGGAGACGGGAGACTGTCTTTTGATCACTGGTGGGATCACTCTGCTATGGAGAGGGGAAACTGTATTTTGATCACTGGGGGATCGTTCTGCTCTGCAGAAGGGAGACAGTCTTTTGATCACTGGTGGGAACACTCTGCTACGGAGAGGGGAGACTGTCTTTTGAACACTGGTGGGATCACTGCTCTGGATAAGGGAGACTGACTTTTGATCACTGGTGGGATGACTCTGCTCTGGAGAGGGGAGACTGCCTTTTGATCACTGTTGGGATCACTCTGCTACGGAGAGGGGAGACTGTCTTTTGATCACTGGTGGGATCACTCTGCTCTGGAGATGGGAGACTGCCTTTTGATCACAAGGGGATCGTTCTACTCTGGAGAGGGGAGACTGCCTTTTCATCACTGAGGGATCGTTCTGCTCTGGGGATGGGGGACAACCTTTTGATCACTGAGTGATCGTTCTGCACTGGAGAGGGGAGACTGCTTTTTGACAACTGGTGAGATCACTATGTTACTGGAGAGGGGAGGCTGCCTTTTCATCACTGTGGGATCGTTCTGCTCTGAAGAGGGGAGACTGCCTTTTGATCACTGGTGGTATCACTCTGCTCTGGAGAGGGGAGACTGCCTTTTGATCACTGGTGGGATCACTCTGCTATGGAGAGGGGAGACTGCCTTTTCATCACTGTGGGATCATTCTGCTCTGAAGAGGGGAGACTCCCTTTTGATCACTGGTGGTATCACTCTGCTCTGGAGAAGGAAAACTCTGCTTTGATCACTGGGGGATTGTTCTTCTACGGAGAGGGGGAACTGTCTTTTGATTACTGGTGGGATCACTCTGTTACTGGAGAGGGGAGACTGCCTTTTGATCACAGGGGGTTCGTTCTGCTCTGGAGAAGGGAGACTGTGTTTGATCACTGGTGGGATCACTCTGCTCTGGAGACGGGAGACTGTCTTTTGATCTCTGGTGGGATCACTCTGCTCTGGAGAGGGGAGACTGCCTTTTGATCACTGGGGGATCATTCTGCTATGGAGAGGGGAAACTGTATTTTGATCACTGGGGGATCGTTCTGCTCTGCAGAAGTGAGACAGTCTTTTGATCACTGGTGGGATCACTCTGCTACGTAGAGGGGAGACTGTCTTTTGATCACTGGTGGAATCACTCTGCTCTGGAGAAGGGAGACTGCCTTTTGATCACAGGTGAGATCACTCTGCTCTGGAGAAAGGAGTGCCTTTTGATAACTGGAGGGATCACTCTGTTACTGGAGAGGGGAGACTGCCTTTTGATCACTGGTGGGGTCGTTCTGCTCTGGAGAGGGGAGACTGCCTTTTCATCACTGAGGGATCGTTCTGCTCTGGAGAGGGGAGACTGCCTTTTGATCACTGGTACGATCACTCTGCTCTGGAGAGGGAAGACCGCCTTTTGATCACTGGTGGGATCACTCTGTTCTGGAGAGGGGAGACTGCCTTTTGATCACTGGTGGGATCACTCTGTTACTAGAGAGCGGAGACTGCCTTTTGATCACTGGGGGATCGTTCTGCTACGGAGAGGGAAGACTTTCTTTTGATCACAGGTGGAAACACTCTGCTATGGAGAGGGGAGACTGCCTTTTGATCACTGGGGGATCATTCTGCTACGGAGAGGGGAGACTGCCTTTTGATCACTGGTGTGTTCGTTCTGCTACTGAGAGGGAAGACTGTCTTGATCACTGGTGGGAACACTCTGCTATGGAGAGGGGAGACTGTCTTTTGATCACTGGTGGGAGCACTCTGTTACTAGAGAGGGGAGACTGCCTTTTGATCACTGGTGGGATCACTCTGTTACTGGAGAGGGGAGACTGCCTTTTGTTCACTGGTGGGGTCGTTCTGCTCTGGAGAGTGGAGACTGCCTTTTCATCACTGACGGATCGTTCTGCTCTGGAGAGGGGAGACAACCTTTTGATCACTGAGTGATCGTTCTGCTCTGGAGAGGGGAGACTGCTTTTAGACAACTGGTGGTATCACTGCGATGGAGAGAGGAGACTGCCTTTTGATCACTGGTGCGATCACTCTGCTTTGGAGAAGGGAGACTGCCTTTTGATCACTGGTGGCATTGTTCTGCTCTGGAGAGGGGAGACTGCCTTTTGATCACTGGTGGGATCACTCTGTTACTGGAGAGGGGAGACTGCCTTTTGATCACTGGTGGGATCACTCTGCTATGGAGAGGGGAGACTGCCTTTTGATCACTGGTGGGATCACTCTGCTATGGAGAGGGGAGACTGCCTTTTGATCACTGGGGGTTCGTTCTGCTCTGGAGAAGGGAGACTGTGTTTGATCACTGGTGGGATCACTCTGCTCTGGAGACGGGAGACTGTCTTTTGATCACTGGTGGGATCACTCTGCTATGGAGAGGGGAAACTGTATTTTGATCACTGGGGGATCGTTCTGCTCTGCAGAAGGGAGACAGTCTTTTGATCACTGGTGGGAACACTCTGCTACGGAGAGGGGAGACTGTCTTTTGAACACTGGTGGGATCACTGCTCTGGATAAGGGAGACTGACTTTTGATCACTGGTGGGATGACTCTGCTCTGGAGAGGGGAGACTGCCTTTTGATCACTGTTGGGATCACTCTGCTACGGAGAGGGGAGACTGTCTTTTGATCACTGGTGGGATCACTCTGCTCTGGAGATGGGAGACTGCCTTTTGATCACAAGGGGATCGTTCTACTCTGGAGAGGGGAGACTGCCTTTTCATCACTGAGGGATCGTTCTGCTCAGGGGATGGGGGACAACCTTTTGATCACTGAGTGATCGTTCTGCACTGGAGAGGGGAGACTGCTTTTTGACAACTGGTGAGATCACTATGTTACTGGAGAGGGGAGGCTGCCTTTTCATCACTGTGGGATCGTTCTGCTCTGAAGAGGGGAGACTGCCTTTTGATCACTGGTGGTATCACTCTGCTCTGGAGAGGGGAGACTGCCTTTTGATCACTGGTGGGATCACTCTGCTATGGAGAGGGGAGACTGCCTTTTCATCACTGTGGGATCATTCTGCTCTGAAGAGGGGAGACTGCCTTTTGATCACTGGTGGTATCACTCTGCTCTGGAGAAGGAAAACTCTGCTTTGATCACTGGGGGATTGTTCTTCTACGGAGAGGGGGAACTGTCTTTTGATTACTGGTGGGATCACTCTGTTACTGGAGAGGGGAGACTGCCTTTTGATCACAGGGGGTTCGTTCTGCTCTGGAGAAGGGAGACTGTGTTTGATCACTGGTGGGATCACTCTGCTCTGGAGACGGGAGACTGTCTTTTGATCTCTGGTGGGATCACTCTGCTCTGGAGAGGGGAGACTGCCTTTTGATCACTGGGGGATCATTCTGCTATGGAGAGGGGAAACTGTATTTTGATCACTGGGGGATCGTTCTGCTCTGCAGAAGTGAGACAGTCTTTTGATCACTGGTGGGATCACTCTGCTACGTAGAGGGGAGACTGTCTTTTGATCACTGGTGGAATCACTCTGCTCTGGAGAAGGGAGACTGCCTTTTGATCACAGGTGAGATCACTCTGCTCTGGAGAAAGGAGACTGCCTTTTGATAACTGGAGGGATCACTCTGTTACTGGATAGGGGAGACTGCCTTTTGATCACTGGTGGGGTCGTTCTGCTCTGGAGAGGGAAGACTGCCTTTTCATCACTGAGGGATCGTTCTGCTCTGGAGAGGGGAGACTGCCTTTTGATCACTGGTACGATCACTCTGCTTTGCAGAGGGAAGACCGCCTTTTGATCACTGGTGGGATCACTCTGTTCTGGAGAGGGGAGACTGCCTTTTGATCACTGGTTGGATCACTCTGTTACTAGAGAGCGGAGACTGCCTTTTGATCACTGGGGGATCGTTCTGCTACGGAGAGGGAAGACTTTCTTTTGATCACAGGTGGAAACACTCTGCTATGGAGAGGGGAGACTGCCTTTTGATCACTGGGGGATCATTCTGCTACGGAGAGGGGAGACTGCCTTTTGATCACTGGTGTGTTCGTTCTGCTACTGAGAGGGAAGACTGTCTTGATCACTGGTGGGAACACTCTGCTATGGAGAGGGAAGACTGTCTTTTGATCACTGGTGGGAGCACTCTGTTACTGGAGAGGTGAGACTGCCTTTTGATCACTGGTGGGATCATTCTGCTACGGAGAGGGGAGACTGCCTTTTGATCACTGGTGTGTTCGTTCTGCTACTGAGAGGGAAGACTGTCTTGATCACTGGTGGGAACACTCTGCTATGGAGAGGGGAGACTGTCTTTTGATCACTGGTGGGAGCACTCTGTTACTGGAGAGGTGAGACTGCCTTTTGATCACTGGTGGGATCACTCTGTTACTAGAGAGGGGAGACTGCCTTTTGATCACTGGTGGGATCACTCTGTTACTGGAGAGGGGAGACTGCCTTTTGTTCACTGGTGGGGTCGTTCTGCTCTGGAGAGGGGAGACAACCTTTTGATCACTGAGTGATCGTTCTGCTCTGGAGAGGGGAGACTGCTTTTAGACAACTGGTGGTATCACTGCGATGGAGAGAGGAGACTGCCTTTTGATCACTGGTGAGATCACACTGCTCTGGAGAAGGGAGACTGCCTTTTGATAACTGAAGGGATCACTCTGTTACTGGAGAGGGGAGACTGCCTTTTGATCACTGCTGGGGTCGTTCTGCTCTGGAGAGGGGAGACTGCCTTTTCATCACTGAGGGATTGTTCTGCTCTGGAAAGGGGAGACTGCCTTTTGATCACTGGTGGGATCACTCTGTTACTAGAGAGCGGAGACTGCCTTTTGATCACTGGGGGATCGTTCTGCTACGGAGAGGGAAGACTGTCTTTTGATCACAGGTGGAATCACTCTGCTATGGAGAGGGGAGACTGCCTTTTGATCACTGGGGAATCGTTCTGCTCTGGAGAAGGGAGACAGTATTTGATCACAGGTGGGATAACTCTGCTCTGGAGAGGGAAGACCGCCTTTTGATCACTGGTGGGATCACTCTGTTCTGGAGAGGGGAGACTGCCTTTTGATCACTGGTGGGATCACTCTGTTACTAGAGAGCGGAGACTACCTTTTGATCACTGGGGGATCGT
Organism: Hypanus sabinus; assembly: GCF_030144855.1. NCBI lineage: Eukaryota > Metazoa > Chordata > Chondrichthyes > Myliobatiformes > Dasyatidae > Hypanus > Hypanus sabinus. Next base: position 16,062,848 of record NC_082712.1, on the reverse strand, counting down.
TCTGCTACGGAGAGGGAAGACTGTCTTTTGATCACAGGTGGAATCACTCTGCTATGGAGAGGGGAGACTGCCTTTTGATCACTGGGGAATCGTTCTGCTCTGGAGAAGGGAGACAGTATTTGATCACAGCTGGGATAACTCTGCTCTGGAGAGGGGAGACTGTCTTTTGATCACTTGGGGATCATTCTGCTACGGAGAGGGGAGACTGCCTTTTGATCACTGGTGGGTTCGTTCTGCTACTGAGAGGGAAGACTGTCTTGATCACTGGTGGGAACACTCTGCTATGGAGAGGGGAGACTGTCTTTTGATCACTGGTGGGATCACTCTGTTACTGGAGAGGGGAGACTGCCTTTTGATCACTGGTGAGATCAATCTGCTCTGGAGAGGGGAGACTGCCTTTTGATCGCTGGAGGGATCACTCTATTACTGGAGAGGGGAGACTGTCTTTTGAACATTGGGGGATCACTCTGCTATGGAGAGGACAGTCCGCCTTTTGATCACAGGGGATCGTTCTGCTATGGAGAGGGGAGACTGCCTTTAGATCACTGGTGGGATCACTCTGTTGCTAGAGAGGGGAGACTGCCTTTTGATCACTGGTGGGATCACTGCTCTGGATAAGGGAGACTGACTTTTGATCACTGGTGGGATCATTCTGATCTGGAGAAGGGAGACTGCCTTTTGATCACTGGTGGCATCGTTCTGCTCTGGTGAGCGGAGACTGCCTTTTGATCACTGGTGCAATCACTCTGCTCTGGAGAGGGGAGACTGCCTTTTGATCACTGGTGGGATCACTCTGTTACTAGAGAGCGGAGACTGACTTTTGATCACTAGGGGATCGTTCTGCTCTGGAGAAGGGAGACAGTATTTGATCACTGGTGGGATCACTGTTCTGGAGAAGGGAGACTGCCTTTTGATCACTGTGGGATAGTTCTGCTCTGGAGTGGGGCGACTGCCTTTTGATCACTGTTGGGATCACTCTGCTCTGGGGAGGGGAGACTGCCTTTTGATCACTGGTGGGATCGTTCTGCTACGGAGAGGGAAGACTGTCTTTTGATCACAGGTGGAATCACTCTGCTATGGAGAGGGGAGACTGTCTTTTGATCACTGGTGGGATCACTCTGCTCTGGAGAAGGGAGACTGCCTTTTGATCACAGGTGAGATCACTCTGCTCTGGAGAATGGAGACTGCCTTTTGATAACTGGAGGGATCACTCTGTTACTGGAGAGGGGAGACTGCCTTTTGATCACTGGTGGGATCACTGTGTTACTGGAGAGGGGAGATTGCCTTTTGATCACTGAGGGGTCGTTCTGCTCTGGAGAGGGGAGACTGCCTTTTCATCACTGAGGGATCGTTCTGCTCTGGAGAGTGGAGACAACCTTTTGATCACTGAGTGATCGTTCTGCTCTGGAGAGGGGAGACTGATTTTGACAACTGGTGGGATCACTGAGATGGAGAGAGGAGACTGCCTTTTGATCAGTGGTGCGATCACTCTGCTTTGGAGAAGGGAGACTGCCTTTTGATCACTGGTGGCATTGTTCTGCTCTGTAGAGGGGAGACTGCCTTTTGATCACTGGTGGGATCACTCTGTTACTGGAGAGGGGAGACTGCCTTTTGATCACTGGTGGGATCACTCTGCTATGGAGAGGGGAGACTGCCTTTTGATCACTGGTGGGATCACTCTGCTATGGAGAGGGGAGACTGCCTTTTGATCACTGGGGGATCGTTCTGCTACGGAGAGGGAAGACTGTCTTTTGATCACAGGTGGAATCACTCTGCTACGGAGAGGGAAGACTGTCTTTTGATCACAGGTGGAATCACTCTGCTATGGAGAGGGGAGACTGCCTTTTGATCACTGGGGGTTCGTTCTGCTCTGGAGAAGGGAGACTGTGTTTGATCACTGGTGGGCTCACTCTGCTCTGGAGACGGGAGACTGCCTTTTGATCACTGGTGGGATCACTCTGTTACTGGAGAGGGGAGACTGCCTTTTGATCACTGGTGGGATCACTCTGTTACTGGAGAGGGGAGACTGCCTTTTGATCACTGGTGGGGTCGTTCTGCTCTGGAGAGGGGAGACTGCCTTTTCATCACTGAGGGATCGTTCTGCTCTGGAGAGGGGAGACTGCCTTTTGATCACTGGGGGTTCGTTCTGCTCTGGAGAAGGTAGGCTATGTTTGATCCCTGGTGGGATCACTCTGCTCTGGAGAGGGGAAACTGTATTTTGATCACTGGGGGATCGTTCTGCTCTGCAGAAGGGAGACAGTCTTTTGATCACTGGTGGGATCACTCTGCTCTGGAGACGGGAGACTGTCTTTTGATCACTGGTGGGATCACTCTGCTATGGAGAGGGGAAACTGTATTTTGATCACTGGGGGATCGTTCTGCTCTGCAGAAGGGAGACAGTCTTTTGATCACTGGTGGGAACACTCTGCTACGGAGAGGGGAGACTGTCTTTTGATCACTGGGGGATCGTTCTGCTCTGGAGAAGGGAGACTGTATTTGATCACTGGTGGGATCACTCTGCTACGGAGAGGGGAGACTGTCTTTTGATCACTGGTGGGATCACTCTGTTACTGGAGAGGGGAGACTGTCTTTTGAATACTGGGGGATCACTCTGTTACTGGAGAGGGGAGACAGCCGTTTGATCACTGGTGGAATCACTCTGCTATGGAGAGGGGAGACTGTCTTTTGAACACTGGGGGATCACTCTGTTACTGGAGAGGGGAGACAGCCGTTTGATCACTGGTGGGATCACTCTGTTACTGGAGAGGGGAGACTGCCTTTTGATCACTAGAGGGATCACTCTGTTACTGGAGAGGGGAGACTGCCTTTTGTTCACTGGTGGGGTCGTTCTGCTCTGGAGAGGGGAGACTGCCTTTTCATCACTGAGGGATCGTTCTGCTCTGGAGAGGGGAGACAACCTTTTCATCACTGAGGGATCGTTCTGCTCTGGAGAGGGGAGACAACCTTTTGATCACTGAGTGATTGTTCTGCTCTGGAGAGGGGAGACTGATTTTGACAACTGGTGGGATCACTGAGATGGAGAGAGGAGACTGCCTTTTGATCACTGGTGCGATCACTCTGCTTTGGAGAAGGGAGACTGCCTTTTGATCACTGGTGGCATTGTTCTGCTCTGGAGAGGGGAGACTGCCTTTTGATCACTGGTGGGATCACTCTGTTACTGGAGAGGGGAGACTGCCTTTTGATCACTGGTGGGATCACTCTGCTATGGAGAGGGGAGACTGTATTTTGATCACTGGGGGATCGTTCTGCTCTGCAGAAGGGAGACAGTCTTTTGATCACTGGTGGGAACACTCTGCTCTGGAGAAGGGAGACTGCCTTTTGATCACTGGGGGATCGTTCTACTCTGGAGAGGGGAGACTGCCTTTTCATCACTGAGGGATCGTTCTGCTCTGGGGATGGGGGACAACCTTTTGATCACTGAGTGATCGTTCTGCTCTGGAGAGGGGAGACTGCTTTTTGACAACTGGTGAGATCACTATGTTACTGGAGAGGGGAGGCTGCCTTTTCATCACTGTGGGATCGTTCTGCTCTGAAGAGGGGAGACTGCCTTTTGATCACTGGTGGTATCACTCTGCTCTGGAGAGGGGAGACTGCCTTTTGATCACTGGTGGGATCACTCTGCTATGGAGAGGGGAGACTGCCTTTTCATCACTGTGGGATCGTTCTGCTCTGAAGAGGGGAGACTGCCTTTTGATCACTGGTGGTATCACTCTGCTCTGGAGAAGGAAAACTCTGCTTTGATCACTGGGGGATTGTTCTTCTACGGAGAGGGGGAACTGTCTTTTGATTACTGGTGGGATCACTCTGTTACTGGAGAGGGGAGACTGCCTTTTGATCACAGGTGGAATCACTCCGCTACGGAGAAGGGAGACTGCCTTTTGATCACTGGTGGGATCACTCTGCTATGGAGAGGGGAGACTGCCTTTTGATCACTGGTGGGATCACTCTGTTACTGGAGAGGGGAGACTGCCTTTTGATCACTGGTGGGATAACTCTGCTCTGGAGAGGGGAGACTGCCTTTTGATCACTGGTGGGATCACTCTGCTACGGAGAGGTGAGACTGCCTTTTGATCACTGGTGGGATCACTCTGCTATGGAGAAGGGAAACTGCCTTTTGATCTCTGATGTGATCAGTCTGCTATGAAGAGAGTCGGCCTGCTGCTCTGCCCGGAAAACATCAGCCAGGTTTTCTGCAATTTGGATATGGACTTGGACAATAGACTTTTCTTCAGGTAGGTTTTTATGTTCTGAATTTTTGACCAGTCTTTCTTATTTTTCTTTGCGCAGGGAAAGGGATTTGGACACTGATGTGCCTGCTCCTGTTTTTTTTTCCCTCCCCCTCTCTCTGGAATGAATCAGGAACATGAAGAGTGACAAGGCTGAGAGTGTGGTTGCTGTGTCAGCATGTGCAAACACCGCAGGGAATCATTCTTGAAGCGACTGAGAGTGGGTTGTGGGAGGGAAAGGGAAAGGGAGCGTGAGAGTGCAATATGGCCACAACTTCAGCTGTGTCCTCAAGTGTGTTGCGACGGTGTGGAGGGAGCTTCACTCTGTGTCTGACCCCGGGAGTGAGTGATGGGACAGTGTAGAGGGAGCTTCACTCTGTGTCTGACCCCGGGAGTGTCTGATGGGACAGTGTAGAGGGATCTTCACTCTCTGTCTGACCCTGGGTGTGTGTGATGGGACAGTGTAGAGGGACCTTCACTCTGTGTCTGACCCTGGGAGTGAGTGATGGGACAGTGTAGAGGGAGCTTCACTCTGTGTCTGACCCCGGGAGTGTGTGATGGGACAGTGTAGAGGCAGCTTCACTCTGTGTCTGACCCCGGGAGTGAGTGATGGGACAGTGTAGAGGGAGCTTCACTCTCTGTCTGACCCTGGGTGTGTGTGATGGGACAGTGTAGAGGGAGCATCACTCTTTGTCTGACCCCGGGAGTGTGTGATGGGACAGTGTAGAGGGAGTTTCTGTCTGTGTCTAACCCTGGGAGTGTGTGATGGGACAGTGTAGAGGGAGCTTAACTCTGTGTCTGACCCCGGGAGTGAGTGATGGGACAGTGTAGAGGGAGCTTCACTCTGTGTCTGACCCTGGGAGTGTGTGATGGGACAGTGTAGAGGGAGCTTAACTCTGTGTCTGACCCCGGGAGTGAGTGATGGGACAGTGTAGAGGGAGCTTCACTCTGTGTCTGACCCTGGGAGTGAGTGATGGGACAGTGTAGAGGGAGCTTCACTCTGTGTCTGACCCCGGGAGTGAGTGATGGGACAGTGTAGAGGGAGCTTCACTCTGTGTCTGACCCTGGGAGTGAGTGATGGGACAGTGTAGAGGGAGCTTCACTCTGTGTCTGACCCTGGGAGTGTGTGATGGGACACTGTAGAGGGAGCTTCACTCTGTGTCTGACCCTGGGAGTGTGTGATGGGACAGTGTAGAGGGAGCTTCACTCTGTGTCTGACCCTGGGAGTGTGTGATGGGACACTGTAGAGGGAGCTTCACTCTGTGTCTGACCCTGGGAGTGTGTGATGGGACAGTGTAGAGGGAGTTTCATTCTGTGTCTGACACCGGGAGTGTGTGTTGGGACAGTGTAGAGGGAGCTTCACTCTGTGTCTGACCCTGGGAGTGAGTGATGGGACAGTGTAGAGGGAGCTTCACTCTGTGTCTGACCCCGGGAGTGAGTGATGGGACAGTGTAGAGGGAGTTTCACTCTGTGTCTGACCCTGGGAGTGTGTGATGGGACCGTGTAGAGGAATAATCACTCTGTGTCTGACCCTGGGAGTGTGTGATGGGACAGTGTAGAGGGAGTTTCATTCTGTGTCTGACACCGGGAGTGTGTGTTGGGACAGTGTAGAGGGAGCTTCACTCTGTGTCTGACCCTGGGAGTGTGTGATGGGACAGTGTAGAGGGAGCTTCACTCTGTGTCTGACCCTGGGAGTGTGTGATGGGACACTGTAGAGGGAGCTTCACTCTGTGTCTGACCCTGGGAGTGTGTGATGGGACAGTGTAGAGGGAGTTTCACTCTGTGTCTGACCCTGGGAGTGAGTGATGGGACAGTGTAGAGGGAGTTTCATTCTGTGTCTGACCCTGGGAGTGTGTGATGGGACAGTGTAGAGGGAGTTTCATTCTGTGTCTGACACCGGGAGTGTGTGTTGGGACAGTGTAGAGGGAGTTTCATTCTGTGTCTGACACCGGGAGTGTGTGATGGGACAGTGTAGAGGGAGTTTCATTCTGTGTCTGACACCGGGAGTGTGTGTTGGGACGGTGCAGAAGGATCTTCACTCTCTTCCTGATCTGTATTTGACCTGTTAGGACGGTGTTTATCAAGTAAATAGTTGTGAGCTGAAACGAAATCGGGGCCTGGGACAGCGGTCTGGAACATGGGAGCGGAGTTTGGGAAAGCAGGCGTGGCCTATGTTTTGTGGGCGGAGTCTGGTTGAGTGGGCGGATCCTGTGACATGGGGGCGGGGTCTAGGAGAGCCCCAGAGTGAGCGGGGCGGGACTCCAGTTCACTGTTGGTCTTGAAGTCTCAGCAGAGGCTCAGTCCCCGTGGCCCGGCAAGCAGAACGGAAGCAGCGTGGTACAGGGCGATCCCGAACAGACGGAGGGGGATCCCGCAACCGGTTACAAGAGAGATCGAGTACGCCGGGACAGTGGAAGATCTCATACTCAGCACAGGCAGATCCCAGCGCCCAGAGACGGGGAGACACCACAGCCCAGGCACAGGAGTCCCGGAGGAGAGCTGCCGAAGGTAGACTCGGAGCGCTGGTTTCGAGGGAGGTCGCGACATGCTGATCGCCCAGCGGAGGAAGGAGTAGCAGGCTTGAAGAGAGAGCTTTCCCCCTCTCCCACCCCAGCACCAGACCCTTCGCTCCCACCCCATATTCCGTCCCGTCGTATCCCAAACCCCGGACTCTCCCTCCCCTCCCACTTCGGGACTCTCCTCTCCCACTCGGAGTCCCCCCACCCCAGGCACTCCGGGACTACTCCCCACCACCGCCCCAGGACCTCCTCCCACTCTCCCTTCCCCTCACTCCAGGAGACCCCTCTCCCCTCCGAGAACTCCCGTCTCAACCGGGACCCCGCTCCCGTTCCCTCTCCCAGCCCGGGCGGCCCCTCGATGCTCCGCCGCCCCGCACCTTTCCGGCATGAGATCCCTCCAAAACGACAGCAGAGGCAACATCAGTTTGCAGACGGACTCGTCAGGGAAGGGCGCCTTCCCGCTCATCCCCACCCTCATGTTCGTCTCTGGCGTGGTGGGCAACCTGGTAGCGATCGTCGTGCTTTCGAGGAGCCGCCGCGAGCAGCGGGGAACCACCTTCTACACACTGGTGTGCGGGCTGGCCGTCACCGACCTGCTGGGCACCTGCCTGGCCAGTCCCATCACCATCGCCACCTACCTGCGCGGGGAATGGCCAGGGGACGACGCTCTGTGTGAATATGCCTCCTTCGTCCTGCTCTTCTTTGGCACGGCCGGCCTCAGCATCATCTGCGCCATGTCTTTGGAGCGTTACTTCGCCATCAACCACGCTTACCTGTACAGTCAGCACATGGACAAGCGGCTGGCCGCCCTCACCCTCTGCACCATCTACGCGGCCAACACGCTCTTCTGCGCGCTGCCGTCCTGCGGCCTCGGACACACCGTGCATCAGTTCCCACAAACCTGGTGCTTTATCGACTGGCGAACCAACCACAGCCGGCACGCCGTCTACTCCTACATGTACGCCGGCTTTAACTCCTTCCTCATCCTGGTCACGGTTGTCTGTAACGTACTGGTGTGCGGCGCGCTCATCCGGATGCACCGACAGTTCGTGCGCCGCACCTCGCTGGGCGCCGGCGCCGGCCCGCGGCCCTCCCTCACCCGGCGGCAGGGCAGCTTCAGGCGTCTGGCCGGCGCCGAAATCCAGATGGTCATCTTGCTGATCGCCACCTCCGCCGTGGTGCTCATCTGCTCCAGCCCGCTGGTGGTGAGTGTCTGTCCCGCGCGGTCGAGCCGCCTCGTCTAACTTATCCCGCAGAGTGACCCAACGCATGGTGTGGCCCTCTCCCCCGTGATCAGTGTCTGGTCCACATAGTCTGACCCACTGTAGTGTAACCCGGTCCACGGAGTGATCCACACCCCACTCGGTGTGACTGTCCCTATCCTGGTGTTGAGTGTTTGTCCCAAATGGTCTGTTCCCACCTCTTCCCGGAGTGACCCTTCCTCCCTCTGGTATGACCTTGGTAGCCTGTGTCTGTCCCCAGCGATCTGACCCATCCCACAGAGTCGCCCATCCCCAGTGGTATCTGTCCCACACAGACTGGGCTATTTCCACCACTCCTTGGCATAACCCACACCCAATGTGACCCAGTCTCCAACCATGTCCATCCTACATGTTGTGACCCACACCGTCAGTCTCCAATCCTCACGGTGTAACCCAGCCGACCTCTGCACCACTTTGCCTGGAGGAGTCTCCTCACAAAGGGAAGGAGGTAGCGGCAGAGCCAACAATCCCTGCTCCGGAGAGTCGGATTCCATCCCAACCTCTGCCACTCGCTGCCCGTTCTCCCCTGAGCGCTCTCGTTTCCTTCCACCTTCCAAAAAGAGTGAGTTGTTGGGTTAAATGGCCACTGTAAACTGCCCCCAGTGAGGGACAGAATCTGGGGTGAGTGGGATGAACCAGTACACTGAAGGTTAGAATGGGGCCAGTCTCACAGTGACTCAGGTTCACCAGTCTTGTGTTGGAATGATTTGGGGACAGTTGGTTAAATGAGACCAATCTTCACTGCAAAGAGGATTGATCTCATCACACTGAGCAGTCGGGACAGGCAGGGAGCACATCTGCCCCACTGAGGACGGAAGGATGTTAGGAACAGGGCTCAGCTGCTTAGGACTGAACAGAGTTCCTTCACTCAAGGGCAGTGAACCTTGCAATCTTGCCCCAGATGTCAGTTTCAGTCAGAACAGCCGTCATTCTGTGGCTAACTTTCATAAACACAGGAGATTCTCAAGATGCTGGAAATCCAGAGCAATAGACAAAGAAAGAACGCTGGAGGAAGTCAGCGTCAGATTTAGTATCACCAGCACATGTTGTGAAATGTGTTGATTTGTGACAGCAGTACACGGCAATACATAATAAAAAACAAACTATAAATTACAATTATATAGATAAAAAAGAAAATTAAATAAGTAGTGCAAAAAGAGAAAAAAAGAGTGTTTATGGGTTCATCGTCCATTCAGAAATCTGACAGGGAAAGGGAAGAAGCTGTTCCTGAATTACTGAGTGTGGGTCTTCTGGCTCCTGTACCTCCTCCCTGATGGTAGCAATGAGCAGTGGGCATGGCCTGGGTAATGGGGATGTCACCTTTTGAAGGTGTCCATGATGGAATTAGCTGAGATTTCAACTTTCTGCAGCTTTTTCAGATCTTGTGCAGTGGCCCCTCCACACCAGATGTATCATGTGGAGTAACAAGTTGATACTTTGGGCTGAGAGTTGCCATCAGGCCTCAGCAGGTTTAGTCAGTGTTTAATGGGACCGGGACCACATTATTACAATATTACAGTACCTCATGATATACACTACTTGCATTCCAGTAATCACTACCCAGTATGCACTGCAGCCCCTGTGGCATCCAGGGGACCTGGAACACCCCCCCCCCCGGCCCCCCCCCCCACTGTACCCTTGGACTCTGCGTGCTCCTACCCCAGGGATATGCAGGCTTGGACAGAGCCTCCAGCTGTCCACTGCCTCGCCCTGTGAACGGCCAGGAGGTCCCCGAGTAGCCCCCACCCCTGTTGGGGATGACCGTAGATTAGGAGCACAGGGACAAAGTGCAGCCAGAACTTGCGGAGTCGCCTCTTCAGATATTCTCAGTGGCCACTTTAGTGGAGCCTGATTGGGTGTGCTACTGTAGCCCTTTCACTACAAGCTTCGATGTGTTGTTCGTTCAGAGATGCTCTTCTGCACACCACTGTTGTAATGTGTGGTTACTTGAGTCACTGTTGCCTTCCTGCCAGCTGGAACCAGTCTGGCCATTCTCCTCTAACCTCTCTCGTTAACACTCAGTTTTCACCCAGAGCTCCCACTCACTGGATGTTTTTATTTTTGCACCATTCTCTGTAAACTCTAGAGATTGTTGTGTGCACATTAGCAGTTTCTCAGATACTCAAATCACCCCATCTGGCACCAACGATCATTCCCCAGTCAAAGTCACTTAGATTGCATTTCTTCCCCGTTCCGATGTTTGGTCTGAACAACTGAACCTCCTGACCCCGTCTGCATGGTTTTATGCTTTTGAGTTGTTGCCACGATTGACTGATTAGATGATTGCATTAACGAATGGGTGTATCTAATTAAGTGGCCGCTGGGTGGAATCTGTAGGCTGAGGGGGTCTGGAGATCACTCCAGGAAGATGGTGCTGAGGTCTTGTTGAGAAGTGGACAGGTGGTCAATTCCAAGTCAGCAATCCTCCTCCTTAATCCCTCTCAGGAAGACACACAGAGGCTTCTCCCTCCCCACTTTCCATCTGTTCTTTGCCACGCATCTATGCTTTAGGGGCAAGTTACAGAGGCCTGTAATAAGACCATAAGATATAGGAGCAGAAGTAGGCCATTCACCCATCGAGTCTGCTTTGTCATTCAATCATGGGCTGATCCAATTCTTCCAGTCATCCCCATTCCCCTGCCTCCGTTTGATGCCCCGGCTAATCAAGAACCTATCTATCTCTACCTTAAATGCACCCAATGATTTGGCCTCCACAGCCACTCGTGACAACAAATTCCACAGATTTACCACCCCCTGCCTAAAGTAATTTCTCTGCATCTGTTTTAAATGGTTGTCCTTTAATCCTGAAGTCATGTCCTCTTGTCCTAGAATCCCCGGCCATGGGAAATAACTTTACCATATCTAATCTGTTCAGGCTTTTTAACATTTGGAATGTTTCTATGAGATCCCTCCTTATTCTCCTGAACTCCAGGGAATACAGCCCAAAAACTGCCAGATGTTCCTCATACAGTAACCCTTTCATTCCTGGAATCATTCGTGTGAATCTTCTCTGAACCCTCTCCAATGTCAGTATATCCTTTCTAAAATAAGGAGCCCAAAACTGCACACAATATTCCAAGTGTGGTCTCATGAGTGTTTTATAGAGCCTCAACATCACATCCCTGCTCTTATATTCTATACCTCTAGCAATAAATGCCAACATTGCATTTGCATTCTTCACAACTGACTCAACTTGGAGGTTAACCTGCACAAGAACTCCCAAGTCCCTTTGCATCTCTGCATTTTGAATTCTTTCCCCATCTAAATAATAGTCTGCCCGTTTATATCTTGGACAATGTCTCCCATCCACTCCATAATGTACTGGTTAGGCACAGGAGTACATTCAGCCAGAGACTCATTCCACCGAGATGCAACACTGAGCGTCATAGGAAGTCATTCCTGCCTGTGGCCATCAAACTTTACAACTCCTCCCTCGGAGTGTCAGACACCCTGAGCCAATAGGCTGGTCCTGGACTTATTCCCACTTGGGATAATTTACTAATTATTATTTAATTATTTATGGTTTTATATTGCTATATTTCTACACTATTCTTGGTTGGTGTGACTGTAATGAAACTCAATTTCCCTTGGGATCAATAAAGTATGTCTGTCTGTCAAAGTGCATGACCATACACTTTCCAACATTGTATTTCATTTGCCACTTCTTTGCCCTTTCCCCTAAACTATCTAAGTCTCTCTGCAGGCTCTCTGTTTCCTCAATACTACCTGCTCCTTCACCTATCTTTGTATCGTTGGCAAATTTAGCCACAAATCCATTAATACTGTAGTCCAAATCATTGACATACACTGTAAAAAGCAGTGCTCCCAACACCAACCCCTGTGGAACTCTACTGGTAACTGGCAGCCAGCCAGAATAGGATCCTTTTATTCCCACTCTCTGTTTTCTGCCGACCAGCCAATGCTCCACCCATGCTTGTAACTTCCCTGCAATTCCCTTAGCTCTTATCTTGCTAAGCAGCCTCGTGTGGTAAGTTGTCAAAGGCCTTCTGAAAATCCAAGTACACCACATCTACTACATCTCCTTTGTCTACCCTGCTTGTAATTTCCTCAAAGAATTGCAGTAGGTTAGTCAGGCAAGATTTTTCTTTCAGGAAACTATGCCGGCTTTGGCCTGTCTTGACATGTGGCTCCTGCTACTCTGTAATCTCATCCTTAACAATCGATTCCAACAACTTCCCAACCACTGATGTCAGGCTAACAGGTCTATAGTTTCCTTTCTGCCACCTCCCACCCTTCTTAAATAGCGGAGTAATCCACTGACACCACACATCTTTGGGATGTGGGAGGGAATCTGAGCATCCACACTGTCACAGGGAGCATATGCAAACTCCAGACAGCGCCGAAGGTGGGGATCAAACCCGGGTCTCTGGTGCTGGGAAATAGCAGTACTACCTGTCATTAGAATAGTAACACTATGTCACTAGAACAGTCCATTCCTGCTTTAGTTTCTGGCGAAGAGTGAGCAGTCCCTCCACGAGATGAGGTTCCTGGCATGTTCACTCTGTAGGAACTGAACATGGAGCGCACAGGCCCTTTGCCCATAACATAGTGCAACCCTTTAACCTATTCTTAAGTGCTACTGCTTCCCTCTAATTTTTCAGTTATCCAGAGTTTCAATGTCCTTAATATAACTGTCTACCACCACCCTGGCAAGGTGTTCCATACAGTCACCACTCTGTGTAAAAGAACACTACCTCTGTCAATCCCTCACCCCCATACCAATCACCTTCAAAGTAAGCTCCTTGTATCAGCCAGAAAAAGTATGACTGTCCACTCTATCAATGCCTCTAATTATCTTGTACACCTTTATCAAGTCATCTCTCATTCTCCTTCACTCCAAAGAAAAAAGCCCAAGCTCACTTAACCTATCCCCTTAAGACATGTTCTCTAATCCAGGCAGAATCTTGGTAAATCTCCTCTGAACCCTCTCTAAAGCTTCCACATCCTTCCAATAATGTGGCTCTCAGTGTAAAAAGACTGAACACTGACACCCCCTACTATACTTCCCTCCAATCATGACCTCTCATATTAGCCCTTTTTCTGCCCTGGGGAAAAGTCACTGGGTGTCCACTCTATCTATGTGTCTTATCATTTATTACCTCTCTATCGTCAACATTTAGTTTCCCCACACCACTTCACCAATCTCAGAACTACCCTGCCCTGGGCATCTTCCCCCGAACATTTGGCCTCTTATCTCCCACAGCAGCTGGCTGGGGGCATTACCGGTCCTGAGTCCACTCATCCCTTGTAGACACTGTCAGGGTACAGGGATGTTGTGGTACAGATACAGTAAAAATTGCAGCATTGTCGCAGACACTTATATACAGATAACATGTGCAACGTGATTTGTTTTGAGAGAGGCTGGTAAGTTCCTGATTAGTTGGGTGTCAAAGTTAATGTGGATATGGGGTTGAGAGGGCAAATAAATCAGCCATGATGGAGCAGACTCGATGGGCTGAATGGCCTCATTCTGCTCCTATGTCTTGTGGACTTAGGGTCTCATACATCACGGTAGCAGTACCAGACCCTCCTGACCCAGTGAGCCTGCGATACCCAATTACACACGTGATCAATTAACGTTGTTGAAACGTATGAGGAAACATGGATACAGGGAGATTGTACAAACTCTAAACTTACAGACAGCTGGGAAACTGATCCCGGCTCACTGGCACTGTCCAAGACAGCAAAGCACGAAAGGTTGTGAAAGCCAGAGAAGAGACACACGGTGTAGTTCTCAGTACAGGCGAGATGTTTGTAGTTCTAGTTCTTACACAAGGGGTCTTGGCCAAGAGCGTTGACTGTACACTCCACTCCATCAATGCTGTCTAACCTACTGAGTTCTCCAGCATGTTGTGTCTGTTGCTCTGGATTTCCAGCACTGGCAGAAGCTTTTGTTTGTGACTGGTAATGAGATATATTGCAGGTGCGGAGAGTGTTCACTGGAGCTGGTCACCACCTGCATACAGAGCAGGAGTGATTCTGATATGATGCTGGTAGGACTGGTGCTGAGGTGAACTAGTGACAGGGTGCACCCAATATCTGTAAACACCATGGGCATGGTCATACCAACCGACAGCATCCCAGTGTGTCACTCACTGTGGGTACAGTCACACACACCGACAGCATCCCAGTGTCACCCGCTATGGGCACAGTTACACACACTGACAGCATCCCAGTGTGTCACCCACTGTGGGTACAGTCACACACACTGACAGCATCCCAGTGTGTCACCCACTGTGGGTACAGTCACACACACCGACAGCATCCCAGTGTCACCCGCTATGGGCACAGTTACACACACCGACAGCATCCCAGTGTCACCCGCTATGGGCACAGTTACACACACCGACAGCATCCCAGTGTCACCCGCTATGGGCACAGTTACACACACCGACAGCATCCCAGTGTCACCCGCTATGGGTACAGTTACACACACCGACAGCATCCCAGTGTCACCCGCTATGGGTACAGTTACACACACCGACAGCATCCCAGTGTCACCCGCTATGGGTACAGTCACACACACCGACAGCATCCCAGTGTGTCACCCACTGTGGGTACAGTCACACCATCGACAGCATCCCAGTGTGTCACCCACTGTGGGTACAGTCACACCACCGACAGCATCCCAGTGTGTCACCCACTATGGGCACAGTTACACACACTGACAGCATCCCAGTGTGTCACCCACTGTGGGTACAGTCACACCACCGACAGCATCCCAGTGTGTCACCCACTGTGGGTACAGTTACACACACCGACAGCATCCCAGTGTCACCCGCTATGGGCACAGTTACACACACCGACAGCATCCCAGTGTGTCACCCACTGTGGGTACAGTCACACACACTGACAGCATCCCAGTGTGTCACCCACTGTGGGCACAGTTACACACACTGACAGCATCGGTCTGCGTTCCCACTGTGGGTACAGTCACACCCACTGATAGCATTCTCTGCGTCACCTGCTCTGGCTATGGTCATAACTACTGATCGTGTCCCAGTATCTGTACCCAGCACTTCCAGAATCTGTACTCACTGTTAGCAGAGTCACACCTACTAACAGTATCCCAGTACCTGAACCAAACCCACACTCACTGACAGCACTTGCAGCATCTTCACGCCCCTCCAGGGTCACCACTGCACCTTCTCGGGGTCACAACCTGAGTTTCAGAGAGAGGCTGGGAAGAGAATCGAACATCATCGAAGAGAGGGAAATCTTCATGGATTTACTGGGATGTTGCCCGAGACTCAAGGATCTGAGTTGCTGGGAGAGGTTGGGCAGGATGGGACATTATGGAGACTGAGGGTTGATCTTTCTTTCTTCCTTTAGGGCTGGGGTCCCAGCCTTTTTATGCCATGGACTGCTACCATTAACCAAAGGGTCCGCTGACACCAGGTTGAGAACCCCTGCTTTAGATAGAGTGTGATACAGTCCCCTCCAGCCCAACAGCAACCCACCTATTTAATCCCAGCCTCACCACAGGACAGTTTAAAAGGCACTGGGACAGCTAAATGGATAGAGGAGTGTTTGGATGAGTTGGACCGAGTGGTACACTCAGTGGCGGGGGGGGGGGGGGGGGGGGGGGGAGAGGGCATTAGAATCCTGTGGTGACTCTAGAACAGGCGATCACTGTTTCTCATGGCACAGCTATCTTTGTGCAGCGCAGCTTTATGTCTCTGTGACAGCCAAATCTTGCAGACTCTTATCATCATCATCATGTACACCCCTATCATGTCAGCTCTCCCCCTCCTTCACTCTAAGGGGAAAAGCCCCCTAGCCAGCCTCTCACTGCCTCAGAAGTCAGCTCTATAAAACCCCGGTTCAACCACACTTGGGATATTATGTTCCGCTCTGGTTGCCTCATTATAGGGAGGATGTGGAGGGTACAGAGGGGTTTCACCAGGATGCTGCCTGGATTAGTGAGCACATCTTAGAAGGATTGGTTGTGCGAGCTGGGTCTTTTCTCTTTGGAGTAAAGGATGAGAGATGACTTGATAGAGGTGTACGAGATGATAAGGCTCACAGATGGACTGGACAGTCAGAGACTTCTCCCCAGGGTAGAAATAGCTAATATAAAGGGGTGTAATTTTAGTGATTGTTGGAAAGTGTGTGTGGGAGGGGTGTCAGAGGTTAAGATTTTTCACACAGAGTGTGATGGGTGCATGGAATGCCCTGCCAGGGAGGTGGAAGAGCCAGATACATTCAGGACATTTAAGAAACTCTTATACAGGCACATGGATGACAGAAAAATGTAAGAGGGGTCGGATTGATACAGTTCACATGGGCCAAAAGCACTGAACTGTGTGCAACGTTCTCGGTTCTAAAAACATTTACACACACTGTTGCTGCCTTCCAATTCCCGCATGGCTGCTACCCTGCATCTTGCTCCCTGTCTGCCCTGTATCCTGTCGGAGTACTGGTCCCCCCCCCCCCCCACCTTATTCCAGAACAGGACAGCACAGGCACAGGCTCTTCATCCACAATGCCTGTGCCGAATTAAACTGACCGATAGTATAAACTAACCTGCAAAAGTTGAGGCACTGGTCAGCTAAAGGGTGGTGAATGTTGTGCCTTTATGTTAGAAGGGCTGAAGAACTATGGACCAGTAATGTGGTGGATAGGTTACTGGAGAGGATTGAAGGGTTGGCTTGGAATGACCTATAAGTTAGGGACAGTCAGCACGGCCTTGTGCATGGGACATCATGTCTGGCAAACTTGACTGAGCTTTTTTAAAGAAGGTCAATGATGGCAGGGTGGTAGATGTGATCTATGTAGACTTCAGTAAGGCCTTTGATAAGGCTCCATATGATGATCCGAGGAATGGCAAATGAGAATAATTCAGATATGTGTGATCCATTGCATTTTGGAATGATAAATGATAGTGGGAATTTCAGTGAACAGTCGGGCCTTGGGGAGTGTTGTAGAACTGCGAGTACAAGTGGAGGTTTTCCACATGCATCAGTCAGGGCACTTGAGCATACAGATTGGGGTGGGGCAGATGTTGGTGAGGACAGATTTGGAATACTATGGTCAGTTTCAGTTTAAAAATGCTGTTAAGCAGACAAGCTTGAGTGGTCTGTCCTGGGGTTTTTGGCCTGTCTGTGTGGAGTGGGAGGGTAGGGCCTGCCCTGGGATTGGAGTTCTGTCTGTGATTGGTGTCTGTCCTGGGATTGGTGTCTGTCTGAGATTGGAGCTCTGTCTGGGATTGGAGCTCTGTCTGGGATTGGAGCTCTGTCTGTGATTGGTGTCTGTCCTGGGATTGGAGCTCTGTCTGTGATTGGAGCTCTGTCTGTGATTGGAGCTCTGTCTGTGATTGGAGCTCTGTCTGAGATTGGAGCTCTGTCTGTGATTGGTGTCTGTCCTGGGATTGGTGTCTGTCCGAGTTTGGAGCTCTGTCCGAGATTGGAGCTCTGTCTGGGATTGGAGCTCTGTCTGGGATTGGAGCTCAGTCTGGGGATTGGAGCTCTGTCCGGGATTGGAGCTCTGTCCGGGATTGGAGCTCTGTCCGGGATTGGAGCTCTGTCCGGGATTGGAGCTCTGTCCGTGATTGGTGTCTGTCTGGGATTGGTGTCTGTCTGAGATTGGAGCTCTGTCCGTGATTGGAATTCTGTCTGTGATTGGTGTCTGTCCTGGCGTTGGAGCTGTGTGTGTGTGTGGAGTGGGAGGGTAGGTTCCGTCCTGGGATTGGAGCTCTGTCCGTGATTGGTGTCTGTCTGGGATTGGAGCTCTGTCTGTGATTGGCATCTGTCTGGGATTGGAGCTCTGTCCGTGATTGGTGTCTGTCTGGGATTGGAGTTCTGTCTGAGATTGGTGTCTGTCTGGGATTGGAGCTCTGTCTGTGATTGGTGTCTGTCTGGGATTGGTGTCTGTCTGGGATTGGAGCTCTGTCTGTGATTGGTGTCTGCCCTGGGATTGGAGCTCTGTCCGTGATTGGTGTCTGTCTGGGATTGGAGCTCTGTCCGTGATTGGTGTCCGTCCTGGCGTTGGAGCTGTGTCTGTGTATGGAGTGGGAGGGTAGGGTCCATCCTGGGATTGGAGTTCTGTCTCTGTGTGGAACTGGTGGGAGGGAGGGAAGGGGCTTGTTATTGTTGCTTGTGTTGTTTTGGCTGGACAATGTGGGAATGCTATGTTGGCATTAGAAGTGCGATGAGACTTGCAGGCTGTCCCCAGCATGTCCTTAAGTAGTATTGGTTATTAATGAAAACAACACATCACTGTGTGTTGTGCAACTGATAAATTAATCTGAATCTGAGGAGGCAAAAAAGCTCTTGTCAGGACTTAAGGGACTGAGTTACAGAGAGAGGTGGAGCAGGTTGGAACTTTGTTCATTGGAGCTTAGGAGAAAGAACTGACCCTTAAAATTGCAAAGGGTATAGACAGGGTGAATGCATAGTCATACAGTCTTTTTCCCAGGGCTGGTGGCCAAGAACTTAAGGACACAGGTTTAAGATAAGATAGAAGAGATTTATAGGAATCTGAGAGGCAACATTTTAACCCAGAGGATGGTCAGTGAGCTGTCAGAGGAAGTGGTGGATGAAAGTACAATAAAAACTTTTAACAGATGCTTCAGCAGGTGCATGGATAAGTCCATAAGACATAGGAGCAGAATTAGGCCATTCAACCCATCGAGTCTGCTCTTCCATTCCATCATGGCTGATTTATTGTCCCTCTCAACCCCATGCTCCTGTCTTCTCCCCGTAACCTTTGACGCCCTGACTAATGAAGAACCTATGAACCTCCGCTTTAAATATGACTTGACCTGCACAGCCTTCCATAGCAATGAATTCCACAGACTCACCACCCTCTGGCTATCTTCCTCATCTCTATTCTAAGAAAGGACAAGAAAGGTACGAATCCAATGTAGGCAAAGGGGACTAGTTTAGATGTGAACCTTGGTTGGCCGAGGACCATGTTTCTGTTCTGTTGGATCTTACATCTTGATCTCATTCGCCTGCACATGATCCATTTCCTGCATCATCATGGGTCTGACAGCCTCTGCCTCCAAAACCTAGAGGTCACAGACACAAGAGGGGAGAGAGATCTAAAACGTCACTTCTTAACACAGAGGGTAGTGAGAACACAGAACGCAGGCTTTGTCTGGTTGAGCCGGCTACAATTGCCATACTTAACAAGGACTGTTAGGATGTGGAACAGCTTCTTCTCCCCCCCCAAGGCTGTAAGACAAATGAACTCCCTGCCGGCATCTCGGATGAAGCGCCAGTAGCATTACATTGTTTACTTTGTGACTTCTGTCGCAGATACGCATTATTTCAGATAATGTGTTATAGGTACTGTGTTGTGCACCGTGGTCCAGAGGAACGTTATTTCCTTTGGTGTATACGGTTCAATGACAGTAAGTTTGAACTTGGTCTTGCGTTTGGA
The DNA here is from genome assembly GCF_030144855.1 of Hypanus sabinus. Classification (NCBI taxonomy): domain Eukaryota; kingdom Metazoa; phylum Chordata; class Chondrichthyes; order Myliobatiformes; family Dasyatidae; genus Hypanus; species Hypanus sabinus. The sequence goes on along the minus strand of NC_082712.1, from coordinate 16,043,414 downwards.
TGTGTGAGTTGTGGGCAAGGAGGCTGTAGAGGTCAGAATGGACTTGTTGAGCTATAAAGTCTGTTACTGTCCTGTCCTGTATTTCTCTGACTCTGTGGCACCACCAACCCTGGCAGCCACTTTGGGCATCCCCAATCTCTGTATAACAAAAATTACTGGCCCTACACATCTCATTGAAAGTCCCCGTCCCCATCTTAAATGCATGCTGTCCAGTATCTGACCGTCCTGAGTACTGCAATCTCTCCTCCCCCGTCACCGCTCCCTTTCCACTGACTGCACCCATTCCAAATTCTGCTTGCAAACTTGTTTGATGTGCTTTCATTCCCACTCATTGTTGGAGTGTGTCGAGTTTTCTAAAAGTCAGTTTGAAATCCTCAAAACCGAGCTCCCTTTTGGAGCCAGGCCATGAGGCAAATGGAGGTCCCAGGATTGCTACACTCTTCCAGACAGCTTCAGTGTCACACGGGTGTCATCTTCACCCCCCACCCACCCCATCTCACAGTTTGCCAAAGGAAGGTCACTGATTGGTAGCGAGGTGGTTAGCGCAGCACTTTTACATTTCTGGGGTCACATTTCGGAGTTCAGTTCTGAGGCTCTGGGTATGTTCCTGCCTGTGAACACTGTGGCTTTTGTCCAGTTTCCTCCCACTGTCTAGTAGGTTAACTGGTCATTGTTAATTGTCTTGTGGTTAGGCTAGGGTTAAATAGTTGCAATGCTGGGCAATGCCGGAAGGGCCTGTTCCACGCTGGATGTCTGGACCCAGGACACTTTCCCCATGGACCCCAGCAGCCAAATGATACTGGGGAGCCAGGGGCCATGCCAGAAGCACCAGGGTACTCAGCACCCTGTTGGGCTGTCCTACCCTCTGCCACCACTCCCTATATCCTCAATGCCCTCAACATCAGGGATGGATCATGAGATCAAAACTCAGCTTGTGTGATAGACCACTCAACACCCACCTGGTACCAACCAGTCTGGGGGCAATGGCCCAGATACAACACCCAGCACAAAACGCCCAACCCCAACTCACAACACTCAACCCTCAGCCCAAACACCCGACAGCCAACACCAAACACCCAGCACTAAACATACAGTACCCAACTCCCAGCCTAAACACCCTCAGCCAACACCAAATACCCAGCACTAAACATACAAAACCCAAACCCAACATCCAATGCCCAACCCCCAACCCAAACACCCTACATTCAACACCAAACACTCCAGCTGCCAATGGCCATCCTCAACATCAAACATAAATGTTCCCCGGGCAGGTCCCATATACCCGCCAGAGTGAACTCACGGGCGAACGCACTCTTGAGTACTGTGGTGCTGGGCCTGGGGTGAGTGTAGTTCTTGAGACTCTATTTTAGGCTGGGCACTGTGTGCTTATGCTGGATGTTAAATGCTTGGGCTGCACCTTGGTTATTGGGTGTTGGATCTGGGTGTTTGGGTTAGGCGTTTTAGGCTGTACATTGGATGTTTGATGTCACGTCAACACACACAGCGAGAGCAAGGATTTGATTGTGGACTTCAGGAAGGGGAAGTCAGAAGAATGCATAGAAGTCCTCTTTGAGGTAGTCAGCAATGGAAAGGATGAGTAACATCAAGTTCTTGGGGGTCAGCATCTCAGAGGACCTATCCTATCATTTATCCCCAGTCACTACATAGAAACATAGAAAACCTACAGCACAATACAGGCCTTTCGGTCCACAAAGCTGTGCCGAACATGTCCCTACCTTAGAAATTACCTAGGGTTACCCATAACCCTCTACATTTCTGAGCTCCATGTACCTATCGAGGAGTCTCTTAAAAGACCCTGTCGTATCTGCCTCCACCACCGTTGCCGGCAGCCCATTCCACGCACTCACCACTCTCTGCATAAAAAAAACTTACCCTTGATATCTCCTCTGTACCTACTCCCCAGCACCTCAAACCAATGTCCTCTTGTGGCAACCATTTCAGCCCTGGGAAAAAGCCTCTGACTATCCACACGATCAATGCCCCTCATCATCTTATACACCTCTGTCAGGTCACCTCTCATCCTCTGTCACTCCAAGGAGAGTTCACTCAACCTATTCTCATAAGGCATGCTCCCCAATCGAGGCAACATCCTTGGAAATCTCCTCTGCACTCTTTCTATGGCTTCCACATCCTTCCTGTAGTGAGGTGACCAGAACAGAGCACAGTACTCCAAGTGAGGTCTGACCAGGGTCCTATAAAGCTGCAACATTACCTCTCAGCTCTTGAACTTAATCCCACAATTGATGAAGGCCAATGCACCGTATGCCTTCTTAACCACAGAGCCACCCCCTTCTCTGCAGATTGTGGACTCTCTGACCATCTGCTCCTCTCTCTTCTAGGTGCGGGTGTTCATCAACCAGCTCTACCGGCCGCCAGTGGTGCAGGACCTAGAACTGAACCCAGACCTTTGGGCTATCCGCATCGCCTCCATCAACCCAATCCTGGACCCCTGGATCTACATCCTCCTGCGCAAGGCCGTGCTCAATAAGCTGGCACAGAGGCTCAAGTGCCTGTTCTGCTGGTTGGGGGGGCGGCATTCCCCCGGGAGGGTCCACTTCCGCCACTTCTCCTCCCGTCAGGCGTCCATCCAGCTCTTTAAGGAACCGGGCAATGGCCACACCACACATACCCTGCTACCGCTGATGGAGATTGCGGGTGGCACTGGGGAGGGGCAAACCCTGCCCAGGACACACCATGCCCCGGTAAACCATTCAGACAAGGAACCCCTGGGGGGAGGTGGCCCTCTGAGGGTGATCTTCACTGCTCAGCAGGCAGGACAGTTGGCGGAGAGGTGCATTTAACACAGACTGGAGGGAGAGTGTCTGTATCTAGGGGTCTGAGTGATAAAAGTGTGGGCAGAAATGTGCCTGTGGACAGTAGCAGGGATTATGCCCCCTGGGGAAGGCGCAAAGAGAGGAGCAGAGAGCTGGCATTGTTGGGGGTTTTCTGTCCCCTCCCATCTCCCTTTGCCCACCCTCTCTAACTTACTCCCCCCTCTTCCTTCCTCCCTTCCTCATTTCCCTTTACTCTCCCCACCCACCACCGCGCGTGGCAGGCAGCCCGAGGTAAATGCTCTCTTGGTTGTGAGAGGGTCTGGCCGGAGTAGTCTGGAACACTGGATGGAGGGTGTGGGGGGGTTTATGCACCCCTGCCCAACCCCACGGTAGGGAGTTTACCTTTGATGCTGTGGGGGTGGGGGTGAGAAGGCTCTTCTCTGTGAGAAGGATAGATTTGCGACGGTCACTGTGTTAACGCCGCTCAAAACTGTCACGTTGGTTCTTTGAATCATTAAAGGCAACCCATAGATTGAACCTCCCCCCCCAGTGTGTGTATTCACTTGGGTGGGGGGTGGAAGCACTGAACCTCTCCGTGTTTGTTCTGGTATGCAGGCTGGGGAGGAAGGAGAGCGACTGGATCACAGTTCACCCCTCCCCCCTTCGATGCAAGTTGTGTGGGGGGGGGGATGGATCACTATTCCATTACTCTGCGTATACTGTGTTTTATTTATATATTTAGATATAGTGCAGAACAGGCCCTTCGAGCTGTGCCACGAGCAACCCTCAGATTAATCCCAGCCTAATCATAGGACAATTTACAATGACTAATTAACCTACCAACTGGTACATCTTTGGACAGTGGGAGGAAACCAGAGTGCCCGGGGAAAACCACTCATGCAGAGGATGTACAAACTCCTAAAAGATGGTGTCAGAATTGAACTCCGATGCCCTGAGCTGTAGTGGCACTTTGCTACATGTTACACTACTGTAGCACCCAGGGCTTTAGTGTGGGCACCCCCTTCACAGAGATTCTGGAAACTCCCAGCAGGTCAGTCAGCAGACCATTCTTCATTGATATTTCATGTCAGTGGTTTTACACCAGAGCTGGGAGTGGTTTGAGACAGATAGGTTGCACAGAAAGGGGGATGGAGTTGGGGTAGGAACAGTGTCTGTTCATGACAGAGTAAAGGTGTGAGGTTGGACAGACTATAGAATCCCTTCCAGCACTTGGGAATACCAGGCATAAACAGAAATGACATGAAGGTAGATGGCGTTGTGGATAGTGCATAAAGTTGTCGAAGGTTACTGCAGGGCACTGACAGGACGCAGAACTGGGCTGACAAGTGCGGATGGAGTTCAATCCAAAATTGTGGTGATTCACTTTGGAAAGTCAAACTTGAAGACAGTATACAGGGTTAATGACAGGACTGTCAGCAGTGCAGATAAACAGAGGGATCAGGGTCCATGTCCATGGATCTCTCAAAGTTGCCGCAGGCGTTGATAGGCAGATAGTGTGCTGGCCTTCATTAGTTGTGAGACTTGAGTTCAAGAGCTGTGGCATGTTGCAAATCTATAAAACCCTGGTTAGAGCACACCTGGAGTATTGTATTCAAATCTGGTTGTCTTATTAGGAAGGATGTGGAAGCTTTGGAGAGAGTGCAGAGGAGATCTATCAGTTTGTTGCCTGGATTAGTGAGCATATCCTCTGAGGATAGATTGAGTGAGCTGGAGCTTTTCTCTTTGCAGTGAAGGAGGATAAGAGGTGACTTAATAGAAGTATATGAAATAGGGGCAAAGACAGTACTTAGCTAGAATATTTTTCCAGGGTGTAAGTGGCTAATATGAGGGAATGTAATTTTAAGGTGATTGGAGGGAAGTTTTTTTTTACATAGAGAGTGATGGGTGCACGGAATGCACTGCCGGGGGTGGTGGTAGAGACAAGCATATTTTGAGGATACTTAAGAGACTTAGTTAGGCACACAGATGGAAAATAAATGGAAGGCTATATGGGAAGGAATGAAATTAAATCAAAATCAGAAATCAAATCGTCTAATTATCCTTCAAACCATACAACTGAAAGAGACAACTGGGACCAAAGTGCAAAGCATTCAAAATAGCAAGCAAACATTCAAAAATAGCAGATAGTGTAATTCAAAATATCGAGCAAAGAAGTAAATTCACTCTACAAAAACATAAATAGTCCAGGACCTGAGTGACAATGTCCAGCGATCGATGGTAGAGTCTCCCGGCAACATGATTCCACAGCTCAAACACAGGGGGCAGCAATGACAGGCCCACAGCCGAGTGCGGACGCCATGCTGTAGCACTTCCACGTCTCTCACCTGGTCTTCAGCAGCCGGCTAGCTCAAGGCTTGAGGCCTAGTTCTCACTACAGCTGAGGCCACACAGCTCCCATGTTGCCTGTCCCACCACCAGACAAGGGTAACAGGCCTGTGGCAACTTACATTATCACTGTCCAACGGTGTCCTGCGATATCAAGTGTAACGTCCGAGGCAATTTCCCACGGTTTTACTGCACCAAATCTGACGTTTCTGAGTAGCGGGCTGCAACATGGACTGCAGCCAGGTCAGCTCCTCTGGACCCAAACTGGCTCCTCCTCAGTCAGCCCCTTTGACATCTTGGAAAGCCCTGCTGCCAACACCAGTCCAGATACTCTGATCAACAAGCAGCTCACTGATGGAGCCCTGCAGTACCTGATGTTCTTGGTGTAGGATTGTCTTTGGATCATAAAAATCACATTTTATAAAGAAAAAAGCACCTTTGGATAGCCCCCAAGTGGCCACAGCATTCACACATACCGCCATCTTACCAGAAGAAAGCGTTAGGTTGATATTGAAGGAGGTTATTTCATGGGCAGGAGGGCCTGTACTGTTAAATGTTTGATGAAATCACAAAATTCCATGTCTAGTCCCAAGGGCTGTAACTTTGCCCAGTCAAAAGGTGAGATGCAGCTCCTACGACTGAGGAAGGAGCAGGAGATGGGGTCAGAGTGGGAATGGGATAGAGCAATAACATCACAAGCAACTGGTCATCCCTGAAGGGTGAAGAGTTGGTGATGATCAGATGTGGATAAATGACCACATGGATCTCTGTTATAAATGGACATCCTCTATTCTGAGACTATATCCTCCAGTTCTAGACTCCCCCACTTTAGGAAACATCCTCTTCACATCCACTCTGTCTAGGCTTTTCAATGTTTGATAGGTTTCAATGAGACCCCCACCACCCCATTCTTCTAAACTCCAGCAAGTACAGGCCCAGATCCATCAAATGCTTCATACATTAACCCTTTCATTCCTGGGATCAACTCGTAAACCACCTCTGGGCCTGGGCACATCCACGGGAATTTGGGTAAGGATGGCGATGCTTGGAATCCCATATCACGGAGGGTTGCAAAGACTCAATTGTTGAGGATATTCTGGTCAGACGGTGAAAAATCTTACTTGGAGAACATGAGATTAGTGTAACAAAGGGTCAGCCATGAGGATGTCCCAGTAAACTTGCTCTTGGGGCTGGCCAAGACAGTTAACCATGGGTCCTGGAAACAGGCAGAGGGTTCAGCGAGCTCAGCCCATGTCCGGGGTATGTCCCTACCTGGGTGTCCCAGCAAAAGGAACAAGTGGTGTGCACTGGTACACTGGAGATGTTCTGGAATCTTTAGGCAAAGTCATCCTAGAGATGGGAATATTTAAGTTCAGGTGGTGTTAGTCACTTATTGTCTCTGTGGTTGCTACAGTATTGTACAATTGTAATTTGCAATAAACACCATTTTGTAAAAAAAACACATTCTGATCGAAGAATCCAGAACTAGAGGGCCGTATAGCTTCCATGGCTGCTATTTCTTACTTTTGTCCTAGAGCTTGGTTTATGACAATGATCCCAGGGACGACAGCAATATTCTATGAGAGCGTCTGACGGCTTTGAGCCTGTATTCTGGAGTTCAGAACAATGGCTGGGGGGGGGTGGGGGGGCTCTCATTGAAACCTACCAAATATTGAAAGGCCTAGATTGACTAGATGTGGAGAGTATGTTTCCTAAAGTGGGGAACTCTAGGATCAGACAGCACAGCCTCACAATACAAGGATATCCCTTTAGAACAGAGCTGAGGAATAATTTCAATAGGCAGGTGGTGGTGAATCTGTGGAATTCATTGCTACAGAAGTCTGTGGAGACCAAGTCATTGGGTATATTTAAAGAGGTTGATAGGTTCTTGATTAGTCAGGGCGTCGAAGGTGGAATGGCAGAGCAGACTCGATGGGCCAAATGGCCTAATTCTGCTCCTGTGTCTTATAGTCTTCAAAGGGTTGGCAAGCTGGAAAGGACTGACATACACCAGGTCCACAGACAGGCAAAGCTTTATTGTACGCATGAGCTGCAGACACCAATGTGCCACTCGACCAGCCCAGGGTTCCCAGGGGGGCACACAAAACCTCGGGAAGTAGCAGCACCCCCATCTCCCACCTTGGGAGAACATCCACAAACTGAGGGGCTTCATTCTCCGCCTGAACACTCTGACCTTGACAGGAATTCCCGGGCTGGCCTGATGATAACCCGTTGAACCGGATGCATGTTGAGAAGAATAGGCCAGCACATAGTCCCAACATCGAAGCAATGAGGAATGGAACTAGTCCTTTAGGGGCAGGGCCCCAAGGGAGCAGGGTCCAGCAAACTGCCCATGGAGAGGGATGTCCTGTTCCTACTCCCCGTAGCTGCCACTACCGGGCCTGGACAAAGCCTCGAGCTTGCAGGCCGAGGCCCGCCCCACTCCTTGGCGCCTCCACATACACGGGGCTGCCGGCCGGGCAGGGCTGCCTGTCTCGCTCGGCAATAGCCGCGCACGCCTCCACCAGCTCCTCGCTCTCAAAGTCGTAGTCAGGCAGGTCAGCGGCGGGGGCCTGTCTCTGCTGGGCAGCCTGGCTCAGCTCTCGCTGCCTCCTCCGTAGCTCCACGGCCCAGCCTAGATCGTCCTCCCACAGTGAGCTCTCTGCCGGGAAGGTGTGCACTGCCTGCTGGAAGCTCCTCAGTGCCTGCAGACACAAGGGGAGGGAGGAAAAGGCTGAAGTGAGACTGAGCACTGAGAGGTGGGGGGGTCTAAATATACTACCTCACAAACCTATGGAAGAGCAGCAGATCTCCTAAAGATGAGGGGATACCCAAGAAGTTCCTGATACCCTTGGAACACTAAAAATATACTGGTACAGCACAAGAACTGTCCATTTGGCCCACAAGGTCCAAGCTCAACACAATACCTAACTAAGCTAATTCCATTCTGCCTCCACTTGATCTACAGTATATCCTGCCATACCCTGCATATTCAGGTGTCCAACAGCCCATTGAATACCTCTATGGTATCAATCTCCACCACCATCCCATCTCTATGGTATCAATCTCCACCACCATCCCATCTCTATGGTATCAATCTCTACCACCATCCCATCTCTATGTTATCAATCTCCACCACCATCCCATCTCTATGGTATCAATCTCCACCACCATCCCATCTCTATGGTATCAATCTCCACCACCATCCCATCTCTATGGTACCTCTCTCTACCACCATTCCACCTCTATGGTATCAATCTCCACCACACCCCATCTCTATGTTACCTCTCTCTACCACCATCCCATCTCTATGGTACCTCTCTCTACCACCATCCCATCTCTATGGTACCTCTCCCTACCACCATTCCACCTCGATGGTATCAATCTCCACCACACCCCATCTCTATGGTATCAATCTCCACCACCATCTCACCTCTATGGTACTTTTCTCTACCAACATCCCACCATTATGGTATCTCTCCCTACCACCATCCCACCTCTATGGTATCTGTTCCAAACACGATCATCCCAGGCAGTGCATTGCAGGAATTAAGCGCCAACAGAACTTTGCCGATACAGCTCCATTAAACTTTCTCCCCTCAGCTTAATGAATGCCTTTGGTATTCAACATTTCCTCCCTGGGATTCTGACTGTCTACCATATCTAAGATTATAATTAATTATCCTGTGTCAGATCTCCTCTGAGCCTCTGCTGCTCCAGTGAAAACAACCCAAGTTTGTCCAGCACATGCTCTCTAATCCAAGCAGCATCCAGGTAAACCTCTTCTGTACCCTCTCCAAGTGTGGACTAACCAAAGCTTGATAAGTTGCAACAGGACTTCCACCTAACGCCTGACCACTGAAGGCAAGAATGGCATACAACATACAAAATTCTAGATCTCTCGATGAAGGCTCCTGGCTCAAACATCAACTCCAAATTCCTCTCCATTGATGCTGATCGACCTGCTGAATTCCTCCAGTATATGCAGAACATTTTGTGTTTAAGCATGTTGAACACCTCTAACACCCTACTGACTTGCGCCCCAGCTGCTTTCGTACATCCATGGTGTTAAGGGTCCTGCATATCCTTCAATTCCTCTAATATCCAAAAGTAAATCTGTTCTAAATGCATTTATGACTAATCTCCACACCTTCTGGGGTTAAGATTGGTCTTATTTGTCACATGTACATTGAAACACACAGCGAAATGTATCGTTTGTGTCAATGAGGATATGCCGAGGGCAGCATGCAAGTGTGGCAATGCTTCTGGCTACAAAACAGCGTGCCCACAACTTACTAACTCTCACTGGTATGTCTTTGAAGTGTGGGAGGAAACTGGAGTACCTTAGGTAAAGCCACACGATCACAGGGAGGACACACAAACTCCTTCCAGACAACGGCGGCACGGAACCTGGGACAATGGCACTATAAAACATTATGCTAACCGCTACGTGACTGTGCCATGAATCCCAAAGATTCACTTCTGCTGGATTTAGAAATTTCTTATCTTTGTCCTCACAGCTGTGGTCTTATGCTGGAGAAACACTCTGCATCCAACCTGTCAAGCCCTGTGAGAATTTTGTTAGGTGTCTGTGAGATTTCCTCTCATTCTTTTGACCTTCAGATGTAGATTCACACTATTCTATTCCTGAAACCAATCTGGTTAATCTCTGCAATACTCCCTCTGTCACGAGTACATCTTATAAAACATTGCTTGTCCATTTCCCCCTCCAGAGACAGTTCAACGCACTGAGTTCCTCCAGCAGTTTGCTGTTGCTCCAGATTCCAGTATCTGCCATCTGTCTTGTTTCCACATAACTTAGCTCGGGAGATCCAAACTGTACACAATACGCCAAGGGCAGTCCCACATTCATATTTAACTGTATGAAGCTATCCTCTTATCCTTAGCCCAATACGAGACCTAGACTGGGTGGAATGCACCCAGAAATATTTGTTAAAGCAGCTTGCGGTGATTCCTATCTCTCATTTCAGGACTGAACATGAGCAAATAGTGGGTGTCTGCGGATGAATCCTTGTAAGCACAATTCGGTCAGCCAGTCACTAAACACTACAGCACAGAAACCTGTCTTAAGACCCATCCAGTCTGTGCCGAACTATTAATCTGCCTGGTTCCATTGACCTACACCCTCCACACCCCACCCATCCATGCACCTGTCCAAATTTCTCTTAAATGTTGATATCAAATCTGCACCCACCTCTGTCGCTGGCAGCTCGTTCCACATTCTCACCACCCTCTGAGTGACATAGTTCCCCCTTATAGAGTCATAGAAAAGTACAGCACAGTAACAGGCCATTTGGCCCATCCAATCCATGCCAAACCATTAAAACTGCCTCCTCCTATCACCCTGCACCGGGACCATAGCCCTCCATTCCCCTAACATTCATGTATGTACCTATTCAAACTTCTTTTAAATATTGAAATCCAACTTGCTTGAGTCACTTACACTGGTGGCTCATTCCACACACTCATAACTGAGTCATGTTCCCCTTAAACTTCTCACCTTTCACCCTTAACCCATTACCTCTAGCTGTAGTCCCACCCAACCTCAGTGGAAAATGCCTACTTGTATTTACCCATCTGTATCCCTCATAATTTTGTATACCTCTACCAAATCTCCTCTCAATCTTCTACGTTCTGGGGAATAAAGTCCTTGAAGTAACCATGGAAAAGGATAATGTTGAATCTAGAGTTAGGTATTATAACAACACTGGGCTAACTTCCAATTATGTGAGACTAAGTCTGGTGAATGCAGGATTGGTGCGATTGCCAGAGGGGAAAATAGTATCTGACCATTGGGAGGTGTTCAAAATCAAGAGCTGACATGTGGAGGTTGTTAAAAGACTGACTGCAAAGAGTAGAGAACAGGTATTTTCCAGGCAGAAGGAAAGACAAGGAGGGAAAGGTAAAAGAACCTTGGATGTTGAGAGAGGTGATACATTTAGTCAAGCAGCAAGAGGAAACATGTGTAAGGTTTAGGAAACAGGGGCCTTGAAGATGAAAAAGAAGCCAGAAAAGAATTCTAGCCAGAAAAATTTAGCAAGTTTTCAGAAGATACAAAGATTGGAGGTGTTGTAGATAACTGGCAGAGGATACAGTGGCATATATCAGTTGCAAATGGAGTTTAACCTGGCCAAATGTGAAGAGTTGCACTTTGTGAGAAAGTACACTGTTAATGCCAAGACCTTTAACAGTGTTGATGTGCAGAGGGATGTTGCGGTCAAAGTACCATAGCTCCCAGAAAGTGGCTACAGAGTTGATCAATGGTAAAGAAGGCATATGACATGCTTGCCTTTATTAGCCAAGGGTTTGAATTCAAGCATTGGAAAGTTATTCCAAATTTTTAAAACACTAGTTAGGTCACATGTGGAGTAACATCTCCAGTGCTAGATGCCCCACTACAGAAAGGATGTTGAGACTTTGGAGAGGATACAGACGAGGTTTACCAGGATGCTGCCTGGACTAGAGGGCACGTGCTTTAACAAAAGTTGTTTTCCCTGAAGTGGCGGAAGCTGAGGAGAGATCTGATAAAGGTTTATAAGATTATGAAATGCATCGATAGAGTAGACAGACAGGATCTTTTTCCCCAGAGTTGAAATGTCTAATACCAGAGGTGAGAGGGGGCAAATTCAAATGAGATGTGATGGGCAAAATTCACACACTGCCTGGCATGCACTTCCAGGAGTAGTGGTGGAAGCACATATGATAGAGATTGTTCAAGAGGCTCCTGGATAAGCCTTCATTTTGGTATGGGTTTATTATTGTCACATATACCAAGATGTAGTGAAAGGCCTGTCCTGCACCTTGCTCCTGCAGATCAAATCACTACACAGTACTTCACCATGGGCCCTAGCCCCTGAATTTCTGGACTGCAAAGATCCATTAATCAGGATGCACATTATCAATTATAGCTCAGTATTCAATACCATCATCCCCTCAAAACTAATCAGTAAACTCCAAGACCTGGGCCTCAATATCCCCTTGTGCAATTGGAACCTGGATTTCCTCATTTGTGGGCCCAGTCAGTTCAGATTGACAAAAGCCTCTCTTTCACAATCTCTATCAACACAGGAGCACCACAGGCCCTGACCAATCAAGAAACTTTCAACCTCTGCCTTAAATATACTTAGACTTGGCCTCCACAGCTGCCTGTAGCAAAGAATTCCACAGATTCACCACTCTCTGGCTAAAGAAATTCCTCCTCTTCTCTGTTCTAAAAAGACACCCTTCTATTCTGAGGCTGTGTCCTCTTGTCTTAGACTCTCCCACCACAGGAAACATCCTCTCCGCATTCACTCTGTCAAGGCCTTTCACCATCGGATATGTTTCAATGAGGTCACCCCTCATCCTTCTGAATTCTAGTGAATACAGGCCCAGAGCCATCAGACACTCTGCATATGACAAGCTGATAGGTGGTGTCATACCCCACCCTGTTCAGGGACCGATTTTCCAAAGATGGCTTCTTTAACCCCTCTATCAAACCACCTGACCTCCCTGTCCAAAATGTGCACATTGTTATCGTCAAAGGAGTGTTCCTTGCCCTGTAGGTGTAGATATTCAGCCAAGTGTTCACCTGAGACGTCAGCCCTTCTATGCTGGGCAATCCATTTGTGAAGTGGTTGTTTTGTCTTACTGATACACAGATCTGTGCCGTTCTCATTGCATTGGATAGCATATACAACTGGCTACATCTCAGCCTGGTATGGAAACACAACTTCCCTTGAACAGAAAATCTTATAAAATGTAGTGGATTCAGCCCAGTACATCATGGGTAAAACCTTCCTGACAACTGAGCACATCTACATGAAATACTGTCACAGGAAAGCAGCATCCATCATCAGGGACCTCCACTACCCAGGACGTGCTCTCCTCCCACGGTTGCCATCAGGAAGATGGTTCAAGAGCCTCAGGATCCACACCACCTGGTTCAGGAACAGTTACTACCCCTCAACCGTCAGGCTGTTGAACCAAAGGGTATAACTTCACTCACCCCATCATTGAAATGTCACAACCTATGGACTCACTTTCAAGGATTTGTCATGTCATGTTCTCAACATTTTTATTGCTTATTTATTTATTATTATGGTTTCTTTTTTTTTGAATTTGCAGTTTGTTGTCTTCTGCACTCTGGTTGAACATCCCAGTTAACGGTCTTTCACTGATCCTTACTCTACAGATTTGTTGAGTATACGCACAAGAAAATGAAATTCAAGGTTGTATATGGCAACATACATGTACTTTGGTAATACTTTGAACTATTGCAAGAAACATAAGGTTGTAGGTAAATTTAACTTTCCACATATTGACTGGGACTCACATCCTGTAAAAGAACTAGATGGAATGGAGTTTGTCAAATGTGTTCAGGAAAGTCTCTTTAATCAGTACGTAGAAGTCCCAATGAGAGAGTGTGCAATACTTGATCTGCTATTAGGGAATGAGAAAGATTTTCGATGAAAGCCGTTCATTGGAGGACTGCACAGACACAACAGAAGTGTTCCTGTGCAAGTCCAGAAAAACAGCTTTAAAAAGCAGGAAGTTTTTCAGCAGGAGTTGTTGATTGGAGTACTGTGCAGACGAAATAGAAGAGTTCCTGCGCAGATCAGCAAGGAGTCTTAAGAACCCAGTCTCTATAAAAGAGAAGTAACTACCTAGTGGAGCAGTCATCGTGGAAGCAGTTGTCATCAGAGTAGCCTGAGTCAGAGTAGTAAGAATTTGGCTCAACAAGGTTTCAGCAAGAACAAGCAGAGGTAAGGTAAGTAGGTAAGTTCATTTCTTATTTAACTCGAGAGAAAAGGGGGTATGTCTACAGAGCCTGTGTTCTGTTCTGAGTGCCAGATGTGGGATTTCCAGGAGACTCCCAGCTTCCCCAAAGGACACATCTGTGTCAAGTACATTGAGAGACCATGTTAGGCAACTGAAGCTGCAGCTCAATGACCTTCAGCTTGTTGTGGAACAAGTCATGGTATATAGATAGAAAAAGGGAGGAGGTCCTGAAAAAAAGAATACAGGGAGTTAGGAAGGAAGCTGAGAAGCAGGACCTCAAGGGTAATAATCTCAGGATTGTTGCCTGTGCCATGTGACAGCAAGGATAGGAATAGAATGCATGATAGAAGGCAGATAAATGCATGGCTGAAGAATTGGAGTAGGGGAGGGATTCAGATTTCTGGATAAATGGGACCTGTACAAAAGGGATGGGGTTGCACTTGAATCCAAGGGGGACCATATTCTTGCAGGCAGATTTACTAGAGCTATTGGGAATGGTTTAAACTAATATGGCAGGGCGATGGGAACCAGTAAGATAGAGCTGAGGATGGACCAGCAGGTTTACCAGTAGATGATGGACGTAACATGAATGTAAGGAATGACAAGCCAATGATGGGTACAAATGCAGACAAAGCAAAGAGTTCAATTGTACCACAGAGGCAAAATTCAAAAGGGCAATGAATGAAGGACTGAAGGTGTTGTACTTAAATGCACATAGCATTCGTAATAAGGTGGATGAACTCATGGTGCAATTACAAATTGGTCAGTATGACATTGTGGGAATCACTGAGTCGTGGCCGAAATGCGGCCGCAATTGGGAACCTAACATCAAAGGATATACTTTATATCAAAAGGGCAGGAAGGCAGAGGTAGTGGTGTGGCTCTGTTGGTAAGACATAGAATTACATCTTTGGAAAGAGATGACATAGGGTCAGAGAATGTTGAATCTTTGTGGGTGGAGTTAAGAAATTGCAAGGGTCAAAGAACCATTATGGGAATCATATATAGTAGCCAAGATGTGGGGTTGAGATTGCAAAGGGAGGTGGAAAAGGTGGTAATGACACAATTGTAATGGGGAGTTCAATATGCAAGGGGATTGGGAAAATCAGGTTGGTGTTGAATTGCAAGAAAGAATTTGCTGAATGCCTATGAGATGGCTTTTTAGAGCAGCTTGTGCTTCAGTCTATTCGGGGAAAGGTTATCTTGGTGTTGTGTAATAACCCAGATCTTCTTAGGGAGCTTAAGTTAAAGGAATCCATAGGAGGCAGTGATCATAATATGATTGAATTCATACTGCAATTTGAGAGGGAGAAGCATAACACACACATATCTGTATCACAATAGATTAAAGGGAATTACAGAGGCATGAGGGAGGAGCTTGCCCAGGATTCCAGTGGGGATGACGGCAGAGCAGAGATGGCTGAAGTTTCCGGGATAGTTCACAAGGTGCAGGATAGATATGACCTACAGAGGAAGAAGTTCTCAAATGGCAGGGGTAGGCAGCCATGGCAGACAAAGAAAGTTAAGGACTGTATAAAATCCAAGTAAAGGGCAAATAAGCTACCAAAAGTGAGTAGGAAGTTGGATGATTGGGAAGCTTTTAAAATCCAACCAAAGCCAATTAAAAAAGCTATAAGAAGGGAAAAGATTAAATATGAGGGCAGACTAGCCCATAATATAAAGCAGGATACCAAATGTTTTTTTCAGTTATATAAAGAGTAAAAGAGAGGTGAGTGTTCAAATTGGATCACTGGAAAATGATGCTGGTGAGATAGTAATGGGGGAGAAAGAAATGACAGATTAATTTAATGGGTACATCGGTCTTCACCGTAGATGACACTAGCAGTGCGCCAGAGGTCTGTAAGTGTCAGGGAGCAGGAGTGAGTCCCACTGCTATTACAAAGGAAAATGAGCAAGGCAAACTGAGTGGTCTTAAGGTGGATAAGTCACCTGGGCCAGATGGACTTCATCCCAGAGTCCTGAGAGAGGTTGCTGAAGAAATAACGGATGCATTGGTCATGATCTTTCAGGAATCACTTGATTCTGGCAAGGTCCCAGAGGACTGGAAAATTGCAAGTGTCCAGTCTTAAAGAAGGGAGGAAGGTAAAAGAAAAGAAATTATAAACCAGTTAGCCTAACGTTAGTGGTTGGGAAAGTGTTTGAGTTTACTTGAGGTTTCAAGGTACTTGGAGACTAAATTAAATCAAAGTCAGAATGGTTTCCGTAAAGGGAAATCTTGCCCGACATATCTGTTAGAGTTCGTCAAGGAAGAAAAAAAAAGGGTGGACAAAGGAGAGGCAGTGGATGTCACTTACTTCGACTTTCAGAAGACATTTGATAAGGTGCCACATGAAGCTGTTTAACAAGATAAAATTGCATGATGTTATAGGAAAGTTACAGACATAGAGGAATGGCTGACAGGCAGGAGGCAATGAGTGGGAATAAAAGTGGCTTTTTCTTGTTGGCTGGCCAGCTGGTGGTGTAGTGGCATCAGTGCTGGACTTCGGAGTAAAAACTCCCAAGTTCGAATCCAGCCAGCTCCCTTGCACGCTTTCTATCCGAGCAACACACACAAAATGCTGGTGGAACTCAGCAGGCCAGGCAGCATCTATAGGAAAAAGCACTGTTGACATTTCGGGCCCAGACCCTTCATCAGGACTAACTGAAATAAAAGATAGTAAGAGATTTGAAAGGAGGAGGAGGAGGGGGAAAACTGAAATGTTAGGAGAAGACCGGAGGGGGTGGGGTGAAGCTAAGAGCTGGAAAGGTGATTGGCAAAAGGGATACAGAGCTGGAGAAGGGAAAGGATCATGGGACGGGAGGCCTAGGGAGAAAGAACAGGGGAGGGGAGCACCAAAGGGAGATGGAGAACAGGCAAAGAGTAATGGGCAGAGAGAGAGAAAAAAGAAAAAAAAGGGGGGGAATAAATAAATCAGGGATGGGGTAAGAAGGGGAGGAGAGGCATTAACTGAAGTTAGACAAGTCCATGTTCATGCCATCAGGTTGGAGGCTACCCAAACGGTATACAAGGTGTTGTTCCTCCAAACTGAGTGTGGCTTCATTTTGATAGTAGAGGAGGCCATGGATAGACATATCAGAATGGGAATGGGACACGGAATTAAAATGTGTGGCCACTGGGAGATCCTGCTTTCTCTGGCGGACAGAGCAAAGGTGTTCAGAGAAATGGTCTCCTAGTCTGTGTCGGGTCTCACCAATACATAAAAGCACCGGACGCAGTATACCACACTAGCCAATTCGCAGGTGAAGTGTCACCGCACCTGGAAGGACTGTCTGGGACCCTGAATGGTGGTAAGGGAGGAAGTGTAAGGGTAGGTGTAGCACTTGTACCACTTACAAGAATAAGTGCCAGGAGGGAGATTGGTGGGAAGGGATGTGGGGGGGGGGGAACGAATGGACAAGGGAGTCGCGTTGGGAGCAAGCCCTGCGGAAAGCAGAAAGGGGGCAAGGGAAAGATGTGCTTGGTAGTGGGATCCCGTTGGAGGTATTTCTATCTGTGCTGGGTTGAGTGTCAAGCTAGCAACTCGGCCTCGTAAAAACAAGAAAGACTGCTAATAAAAACGCCGTCACAACGGTGTCCCGATGACTCCACTCGGAGTTAAAGGCTTTCTTCTTGTTGGCTACCAGTGACTAGAGGTGTTCCTCAGTGGTCAGTATTGGGACATACTTTTCACATTGTTTGTCAATGATTTAGGTAATGGAATTGATGGCTTTGTGGCAAAGTTTGTGGATGATATGAAGATTGGTGGAGGGGTAGGTAGGGCTGAGGAAGCAATGCAATTGCAGCAGGATTTAGGCAAATTGGTAGAATGGGCAAAAAAAATGGCAGATGGAATACAGTGTTGGGAAAAGTACAATAATGCATTTTGGTAAAAGGAACAATTTTGCAAGCTATTATTTAATTGGGGAGAAGGTTCAAACATCAGAGGAGCAGAGGGACTTGGCAGTCCTCGTGCAAGACTCCCAGTACGTCAATTTATAGGTTGAGTCTGTGGTAAAGAAGGCAAATGCAATGTTGGCATTCATTTCAAGAGGACTAGAATATAAAAGCAAAGATATAACGCTGAGCCTTTATGAGATACTAGTCAGGCTGCACTTGAGTATTGTCAACAGTTCTGAGCCCAGTATCTCAGAAAGGATGTGTTGCTGCTGTGTGGAGAGGATTGGGAATTAAATACCCAAGGACATCAGGTAGTATGGAAGGATAGGCTGGAAGGTAAGGGAGGAGGGGAAGCACTCTTAATTAATGATGAATCCATTAGAGATTAGGTAGAGATTAGGAATAGTAAAGGAAAATAAATCACAGGTGGGAGTTGTTTATCGGCCACTGAATAACAACATTACAGTGGCAGAGTCAATAAACAGAGAAATATCTGAGGCATGTCAGAACGAAACAGCAGCTATCATGAGGGACTTTAACTTGTACATAGATTGGGTGAATCAAGTTGGTCGAGGCAGTCTTGAGGAGGACTTCACAGAATGCATGCATGAAGGCTTTCTTGAACAGCATGTTACTGAACCTACAAGGGAACGTGCTATCTTAGATATGGTCCTGTGCAATGAGACAGGTAAAATTAGTGATCTTGCAGTTAGGGACCCTCTTGGAAAGAGGGATCACAGCATGATTGAATTTCTCACACAAATGGAGAGTGCAATAGTTTGATCTAAAGCCAGTGTATTATGCCTAAACAATAGAGACCACAATGGGATGAGGGAGGAATAGGCTAATGTAGACTAGGAACACAGGCTGTATGGCGGGACAGTTGTGGAACAGAAGACTTTCAAAGAGATTTTTCATGGTGCTCAACAAAAATATATTCCAGTTAAAAGCAAGGACGGTCAGGGTGGGGAGAGCCAGACTTGGATAACTGAGTAAATAAGAGAAGGTATTAAACTAAAAGCTCATGCATACAAAGTTGCCAAGAGTAGTGGGAAACTGGAAGATTGGAAAAACTTTAAAAAACAACGAAGTACCACCAAGAAGGTAATAAAGAAAGGAAAGCTATATTATGAAAATTAACTAGCACAAAATACTAAAAAAAATGGATAGTAAAAGTGTTATATAATTATATAAAACTGAAAAGGGTGGCTAAAGTGAATGTAGGTCCCTTGGAGGCCAAGGAGGAGGAATTGATATTGGGTAATGAGGAAATGGCCGAGGGTTTGAATGACTATTTTGTGTTAGTCTTCATAGTGGAGGACACATCTAACATGCCAAAGAGAAATGTTATGGATGCAATTGCAGGTGAGGACCTCCATACAATAAGCTATCACTAAAGAGGTAATGCTGAGCAAACTTGTGGGCCTGAAGATAGATAAGTCGCCTGGTCCTGATGGAATGCATCCCAGATACTGAAAGAAATGACAGAGGTTATAGTAGTGGCTTTGGTGATGATTTACCAAAATTCTCTGGATTCTGGGCAGGTCTCAGCAGATTGGAAGAAGGCGAATGTCATGCCACTGTTCAAAGAAGCATGTAGGCAAAAGGCATGCAACTACAGGCCAGTTAGTTTAACATCTGTAGTTGGGAAAATGCTTGAAACTATCATTAAAGAAGAAATAGCGAGGCATCTGGAAAGAAATGGATCCATCAGACAGACGCAGCATGGATTCAGCAAAGGCAGGTCCTGTTTGACAAACTTACTGGAGTTCCTTGAGGATATAACAAGCACAGTGGATAAAGGGGAACAGATGGACTTTACTTACTTGGATTTCCAGGTGTTCGATAAGGTGCCATATCCATAAGGTAAGGATGAATAGAGTTGAGGGTGATGTACTAGCATGGATAGATGATCAGTTAACTAATAGAAAGTAAAGAGTTGGGATACACGAGTGTTACTCTGGTTGGCAATCAGTGGCGAGTAGTGTCCTGCAGAGGTCGGTGCTGGGCCCGCAACTGTTCATGATATACATTAATGACCCGGAAGAGGGAACCAAGTGTAGCTGATGATATTAAATTGAGTGGAAAAGCAAATTGTGCAGGAGCTACAGAGAGTCTGCAGAGAGATATAGATAGGTTAAGTGAGTGGGCAAGGGTTGGGCAGATGGAGTACAATGTTGGTAAATGCTTTGGAAGGAAAAATGAAAGAGCAGATTATTATTTAAATGGTAAAAAAAATTACAGCATGCTGCTTGTGCATGAATCACAAAAGGTTGGTCTGCAGGTGCAGCAGGCTATCAATAAGGCCTTCATTGTAGAGGGATTGAATTTAAGAGCAGAGAGATTATGCTGCAACTGTACAGGGTGCTGATGAGGCTGATGAGGCCACACCTGGATTACTGCATGCAGTTCTGTTCTCCTTACTTGAAGGATATACTAGCTTTGGAGGCCTTGGAGTTGGTGCAGAGGAGGTTTTCTAAACTGATTCCAGTGATAAGGAAAGATCGAGTCACCTGGGACTGTACTCATTGGAATTCAGAAGAATGAGAGAGGAGATCTTATAGAAACATATAAAATTATGAAAGGGGTGGTTAAGATAGAAGCAGGAAAGTTGTTTCCACTGGTAGGTGAGACTAGATCTAGGGGACATAGCCTCAAGATTCTGGGGAGCAGATTTAGGACGGAGATGAGGAGGAACTGCTTTTCCCAGGGAGTGGTGAATCTGTGGAATTCTCTGCCCGATGAAGCAGTGGAGGCTCCCTCAGTAAATATATTTAAGACAAAGTTGGATAGGTTTTTGCATTGTAGGGGAATTATGGGTTATGGGGAAAAGGTAGGTAAGTGGAGATGAGTCCATGGCCAGATCAGCCATGATCTTATTGAATGGCAGAGCTGGCTCGACAGGCCAGATGGCCTACTCCTGCTCCTATTTCTCATGTTCATCTTTGGAGAAACTCCCGAGAAAGTTCACGAGGATGATTCCGGGAATGAAGGGGTTTGGCAGCTTTGGGCCTGTACTCACCAGGATTTAGAAGAATGCAGAGGGATCTCATTAAACCCTACTGAAAGTTGAAAGGACTAGATAGGGTGGATGTGGAGAGGATGTTTCCTCAGGTGGGGGTATCCAGAACTAGAGGACACACTCAAAATTGAGGGGCTACCCTTTAGAACAGATGTAAAGAGGAATTTTGTTAGCCAGAGAGTAGTGAATCTGGGGAATGCTCTGCCACAGACTGCTGAAGGCCAAGTCTGTGAGTATATTTGAGGCAGAAGTTGATAGTTCCCGATTCCTGATTGGAGACTGCATCAAAGGTTATGGGGAGAAGGCTGGGGAGTGGGGCTGAAGAGGGGGAAAAAAAGTATCAGCCATGATTGAGCAGCAGATACTAGAGAGAGAGTGCAGAGGAGATTTACGAGGATGTTGCCTGGATTGGAGAACTTGCTTTATGAAAATAGTTTCAAAATGGCCTTTTCTCCTTGGAGCGATGGAGGATGAGAGGTGACCTGATAGAGGTGTATAAGATGATGAGAGGCATTGATTGTATAGATAGTCAGAGGCTTTTCCCCAGGGCTGAAATGGCCAACGCAAGAGGACACAGTTTTAAGGTGCTTGGAAGTAGGTACAGAGGAGATGTCAGGGGTAAGTTTTTTTATGCAGTGAATGGTGGGTGTGTGAAATGGGCTGCCAGCGACGGCGGTAGAGGCGGATACGACAGGGTCTTTTAAGAGACTCCTGGATAGGTATGTGGAATTTAGAAAAATAGAGGGCCATGGATAACCCTAGGTAATTTCTACGGTAAGGACATGTTCGGCACAGCTTTGTGGGCCAAAGAGCCTGTATTGTGCTGTAGGTTTTCTATGTTTCTATGAGGTAGTAAATTAGATTAGACATTGGCTTTGAGAGAGAAGCTAGAGAATGGTAATAGATTATTGCTTCTCTGACTGGTGGCCTGCGGCTAGTGCAGTGCCACAGGGATCGGTGCCGGATCCATTGTTGTTTGTCATCTATTTCAATGATCTGGATGATAATGTGGTTTACTGAACCAGCAAGACTGGGGATGTAGAGGACATTGAGAAAGGTTATCCAAGCTTGCTGCGGGATCTGCACCAGCTAAAAAATGGCAGATGCAATTTAATGCAGACAAGTGTGAGGTGTTGCACTTCAGGAGGACAAACCAGGTTAGGACTTATAAGGTGAGTGGTCTGGCACTGAGGACTGCAGTAGAACAAAGGAATCTGGGAATATAGGTCCATAATTCATTGGAAGAGGTGTCACGGGTAGATAGGATCGTAAAGAAAGCTTTTGGTACATTGGCCATAAATCAAAGCATTGAGTACAGGAAATGGGAAGTTCTGTTTAAGTTGTATAAGACGGCAGTAAGACCTAAAGAAGGTTGAAGGAGCACAAAGAAAATTTATAAGAGTATTGCTGAGACTGGAGGACCTGAGTTATAAGGATAGATAGAAAAAGTATGAATTTTATTTCTTTGAAACGTACAAAATTGAAGGGAGATTTGATATACAAAATTATGAGGGGTATAGATAGGGTAAATGCAAGCAGGTTTTTTTCCCCACTGAGGACGGGTGGGAATACAACCAGAGGTCATGGGTAAAGAGTGAAAGATGAAAGGTTTAAGGGGAAGATTAGGGAAAACTTCTTCACTGAGGCTTCTGAGAGTGTGGAACGAACTGCCAGGACAGGTGGTGCATACCACCACAATTTCAATGTGGAAGAGAAGTTTGGACAGGTACATGGAAGTCAGGTCTGTGGAGTGCTATGGCCCCGGTCAGGTCAAAGGGAGTTAGGTTTAACTGGTCCAGCATCTTGATGGGCCGAAGGGTCTGTTTCTGTGCTGTACTTTTTTGTATGACTCTAAAATCAAAAGCATGTGAGGTTCCAATTATCATTCTAAATATGAATATTTAAAGTGCCGTGCAGCTTTCAGGCTCTGTAACATTTCCTGATCGGAGCAATGGTTGGTCCGCGCAGAGGGAAAATTGTTTCTCAACAGTCCCAGTGAGAATAGATAGACCCAGCCCATAAATTCCCTGCTTCTCAGTACAGCTCCGAAAGTGTTCAAGTTTCAGTTGAAAATAAACCTATTACCATATACAACTTTGATGTTCATTTTCTAGCAGAATTTTACAGAAAAAAATAGCATTTTACAAGAAAAAATAGATAAACATACAACTGGCAAACAACCAAGAGACAAACTGCGCAAATATAAAAAATACTGAGAATATTCATCACAAAGTCTTTGAAAGTAACTACATAGGTTTAGTTTAGAGTTGTGCTGAGTGAAGTTATCACACTGGTTCAGGAGCCTATTGGTTGCAGGTTATTAACTGTTCCTGAACCAGGCGTGTCAGCCCTGAGGCTCCTGTACTTTCTCCCTGATGGCAGCAGTGGGAAGAGAATATGGCCTGGGTGGTGGGAGTCTCTGATGATGGATGCTGCTTTCCTCTGACAGTGTTTCATGTAGATGTGTCAATGGTTGGGAGGGCTTTACCCGTGATATACTGGGCTGAATCCATGGCCTTTTGTCAGAGTTTCCACTCAAGGGCATTGGTGTTTCTGTATCAGGCTGTGATGCAGCCAGTCAGTATACGCTCTGTATAGAAGAGCTCAATGGCGCGGGGAGGGGCCTTTGGCTGTGATGGGTCTGCAATGGACCCACCACTTTCTGTAGTTCCCTGTTCCAGGCAACATTAAGGTGGATCTTTTATGCAGTCTTTGTAATGCTACCACATCTTTCCTGTAGTGTGGAGACAAGAACTGTAAACAGTACTCCAAGTGTGGACTGACCAATGTATTGAACAGCCACAAGGTTACGTCAGAAACTGTCTCTGCCAAAGGTTCATTAACAAAGGGTACAAAAACATGTGTGCGCACACACACACACATCGCACAGTGTAACAAACTCCACACGTACACACACAGTGTAAAGAACTCCACACATAGTATAACGCCGTCAACACGTACACACACACATATATACAGTGATACTACTCCACATACATGTGCATAGTGCAACACCACTCCGCAGATATGCACAGTGTGACACACACACACTTTATTCTCTTTTGCACTCTGGTTGAATGATCAAGTTGGTGCAGTCTTTCATTGAATCTGTTATAGTTACCCATTATAGACTTACTGAGTATGCCTGCAAGGAAATTAATCTCAGGATTGTATATGATGACATACATGCATTTTGATAATGAATTTACAGTCGGCCCTCCATATCCACAGGCTCCACATCCGTGGATTCAACCAACCGCGGATCGGGATCAATAAAAAAAAAACCTGGAAGTTTTTTCTTCTTATTCCCTAAACAATACAGTGTAACAACTATTTACATAGAATTTCCATTGTACAGGTTTCCCCTGCTATCTGAAAGTAGAGCATTTCTGAGCTTTCCCAGACCTAAAAAATAACCTACCAAATCCTATCAAGTAACACATAAAACCTAAAATAACACTAACATATAGTAAAAGCAGGAATGATATGATAAATACACAGCCTATATAAAGTAGAAATGATGTATGTACAGTGTAGTTTCACTTACCAGAATCAGGAAGACAGCGAGCACACTGGAAGGTTCATGCATTTTTCTATCATACAGTTCTTTGTAAGCACTCAAATCATCCTAAACCTGCCCTAAACCTACGTGCCCCTTCAAAATTAAAGTCATACTTTTCTGCAATCATTGCAGCACTGTCAATCATAGCTAAAATCTCACACAGTTCAAAGCTATGGCGCCTTGAACCTGAGATGCTGAGTATTTATTTTGCTGACAGCAGAACAAACACTGAACACTATTTTTGCTTTTCGCCTCTCTCGCTGCTCGGGGTGCGCACTGCCTCTAAAAAGGCTCGCTGCAGAACATTGAACGCTATTTTCGCTTTTCGCCACTCTCACTGCTCGGGGTTCGAGGACGAGCTACGATGGCAGCGTCTGTACTGAACATGTACAGACTTTTTTTTCTTGTCATTGTTCCCTAAACGATACAGTATAACAACTATTTACATAGCATTTACATTGTATTAGGTATTATAAGTAATCTAAAGATGATTTAAAGTATACAGGAGGATGTGCATAGGTTATATGCAAATACTACACCATTGCGCATCTGCGAATTTTGGTATCCACAGGGTTCCCGGAACCAAACCCCCACAGATACGGGGCACCGACTGTACTTTGATAAACATTGTGTGGCAGCAGATGCAGTGTACAACACCATCGCACTACATGCGCACACTGCACCATGTAGGGAAGAGAGAGAGAGAGAGTGTGTGTGTGTGTTATGCAATAGTACTGGGGGGCCTGTTACTCTGTAGTATTGCTGACTCAATGAAGCTGTTGACACTCTAATCATGAGAATGAAAGGTCAATGTTCTAGGACTTACCCTGTGTTTATGTGTTCCAGCTGTGTGTCTGCACTTTGCCACTGTACTACGTTGCCAGAGTATGACCCTACTGGCTTCAAACGTTAAATAAGTGGCAGATTATTAAACACATTTTTTCAACTTCATAACTTATAAACACCCTGCTGAGACTACAGCCTCTCCTGGAGTAACTGCAGTCATTCCCGTCAATGACGCACACAAGGAGGGTGTGCCCTTGCTGCGAGTCACGGCAATGGATTGAACTGAACTGAGTATGGCAAGGCTCTTTCAATGTCTTTGTGATCTGTATTTTGTATTCTATGACTGTCGCTTGTTTCGTGCCATTTGTTCTTTACTTGGTCATTGGGGGGGTTTGATGTTTCTCTTTAAAATGGTTCCATGGCTTCATTTCATGGAAAGATGAATCTCAGGGTTGTATACTGTCCACATACTTTGATGATAAGTGTACTTTGAATCTTCGAAAGCAAGAGTTAGATTGCAGCTCAGTGCCTGCTGAACTAAAGAAGAGTGCTCGGGGTAGAACCGAACCCTGATACACCCTCAAACCACACTGTGGCTTCCTGCTTCAAAGACACTTCCCAGGTGAAACACAAGAAGGTGCAGAGACTAGAGGACTCAGCCCAATACATCACAGACACATCCCTCCCAACCATCAGTCGTAGCTACAGGAGGCACTGCCGCAAGATGGCAACATTCATCATCAACGACCCCTACCATCTGTGCCATCCCATCTATGATCAGTTCCCACCAGGCTGGAGATACAGAAGCCTGAAGTCCCATACCACCAGATTCAGAAACAGATGCTTTCCTTCGACATTCAATTCTTGAACCAACTTACAAACCCTAACCACTACAGTTTAGCAACACTGTGGCACTTCACACTAAAATGGACTTTGTTTTGCTCGTTCACGTAAAATTGCACATAATTTAAGTGTAATTGATGTTTTTCTTGTGAATGCTGTCTGATGCTCTGTGCCTGTGATGCTGCAGCGAGTGAGTTTTTCACTGTACCTGTGCAAATGACAGTAAGCCCGACTGCAGGTGCTGCAGTCTAGAGAAACAGACAAACTGATGGAGAAACTCAACAGTTTAGGCAGCATCTACGGAGGGAGGAAAATAGACAAAATTTCAGATTGAATCCAGTCCTGATGACGGGTTCCAATGCAAAATGTTTCTTGTCCTTTCCCCTCCCCACACAGTTGCTGCCTAGCCCACCGAGTTCCTCCAGCATCTTCTCTGTTGCATTCAGTGATCACACTGAGGCACCTTGCATACCAAGGATATGTTTGGTCCATTAGGGACCAGGCTGGGCCTCACACATTCTCCATCCCTCTGACAGATTGCATCACTGGTCTGGTAATAGAGGGGCCAATGCACAAGGCCAGAAAAAGCTGCAGAGGGTTGTGAACTCAGCCGGCTCCATTATGGGCATTAACCTCCCCACCATTGAGGACATCTTCAGAAAGTACCTCAAGAAGGCTTCATCTATTGTGAAGGAACATCACCAACCAGGACATGCCCACTTCTCATTAATACCACCAGGGAGGAGAATACAGGAGCCTGAAGATGCACACTCTATAATTTAGAAAGAGCTTCTACCTCTCCAACATCAGATTTTTGAATGGACAATTACCCAATGAACACTACCCAACTATTGTGTTCTTTTTTGCATTACTTAATTCTTTTTTTAAAATGTTTATTATTGGCATTTAGTGATATGGGGATTATCCAGACTATGTACCTTTCTCCCAGCTGTTCCAACAACATTGTTCAACAATCTGAATTATTTAAGTTGCCTGATGGGAAAGATATGGAAGTTTTAGAGAGAGTGAAAAAAAGATACTAAGAGTTTTTTTTTAAACATATGAAGAGTAAAAGAGTGACATGGACAGATATAGGACCGATTGAAAATGATGCTGGAGAAATTATAATGGAGAACAAAGAGATGGCAGAGGAACTAAATGAGTATTTTGCATCAGTCTTCATAGTGGAAGACATTAGCAACATACCTGATAGCCGGAGGTCTCAGGGAATAGAATTAGGTACAGTCAAGATTACCAGAGAGAAAGTGCTTGGGAAGCTAAATGGACTAAGGATAGATAAGTCTCCTGGACCAGATGAAACGCACCCACGGGTTCTGAAGGAGGTGGCTTTGGAGATTGTGGAGGCATTGGAAATGATCTTCCAGGAATCAGTAGACTCTGGCATGGTTCTGGAGGACTGGAAGGTCACAAATGTAGTTCTGCTGTTTAAGAAAGGAGGGAAGCAGCAAAAAGAAAATTACAGACCTATTAGTCTGACATCAGTAGTTGGAAAGTTATTGAAGTCGATCCTCAAGGACGAGGTTAAGAAATACTTCGAGGTGCATGACATAGGCCCAAGCCAGTATGCTTTCATGAAGGGAAGACCCTGCCTCACCAACCTATTGGAATTTTTTGAGGTAACCTCAAATAAGATTGACAAGGGAGAGGCTGTGGATGTTGTGTATTTGGATTTTCAAAAGGCCTTCGATAAGGTGCCGCATAAGAGTAAGATGCTTAGTAAGATGAGAGCCCGTGGAACTACAGGGAAGATATTGGAATGGGTGGAGCATTAGCTGATAGGCAGAAAGCAAAGGGTGGGAATAAAGGGATCCTATTCTGGTTGGTTGCCAGTTACTAGTGGTGTTCCGCAGGGGTCAGTGCTGGGGCCTCTTCTTTTTACACTGTGTATCGATGATTTAGATTATGGATTAAATAGTTTTGTGGCTAAGTTTGCGGATGACACCAAGATAGGTGGAGGAGCAGGAAGTGTTGAAGAAACAAAAAGTTGCAGAGAGACTTGGGTCAGTTTTGGAGAGTGGGCAAAGAAATGGCAGATGAGATACAATGTTGAGAAATGTACAGCTGTACATTTTGGAAGAAGAAATAATCGAGCAGATTATTATTTAGATAGAGAGAAAATTCAAAAATCGGAAGTGCAAAGGGACTTGGGGGTCCTCATGCAGGATACCCCAAAGGTTAACCACAAGGTTGGATCGGCAGTAAGGAAAGCAAATGCTATGTTGGCATTCATTTCAAGAGGAATAGTGTATAAGAGTAAGGAGGTGTTGATGAGGTTCTATGGGGCACTAGTGAGACCTCATTTGGAATACCGTGTGCAGTTTTGGGCCCCCTATCTTAGAACAGATGTACTGAGAGATGTACTGGAGAGAGTTCAGAGAAGACTTACAAGGATGATTCCTGGAATGCAGAATGCAGGGGCTAACATATGAGGAGTGTTTGTCAGCTCTTGGACCGTATTCATTAGGGTATAGAAGAATGAGAAAGGATCTCATAGAAACATTTCGAATGTTGAAAGGGTCAGATAGAGTAGATGTGGAAAGACTGTTTCCTTTGGTGGGTGAGTCCAGGACAATAGGCAAGTCTTAGAATTAGAGGGTACCCATTTAAAACAAAGGCCAGAGGGTCGTGGATTTATGGAATTCGTTGCCACATACAGCTGTGGAGGCCCGATCATTGAGAGTGTTTAAGGAGGAGATTGATAGGTATCTAATTAGTCAGGGTATCAAGGGGTATGGGGAAAAAGCCGGAAATTGGAACTAGACAGGAGAATAGTTCAGCTTATGGAGGAGTGGCGGAGCAGACTCTTTGGGCCGAATGGCCTACTTCTGCTCCTTTGTCTTGTGATCTTGTGAGTGCAGAGGAGGCTTACCAGGATGCTGCCTGGGTTAGAGGACATGTCTTACAAAAATAGGTTGAGTAAGCCAAGGCTTTTCTCTTTGGAGTGAAGGAAGATGAGAGGCAACTTGATAGAGGTGTATAAGATGATAAGAGTTCAAGTGGACAGCCAGAGACATTTTCCCAGAAATGGCAAATATGAGGGGCAGAATTTTAAGGTTATTGGAGAGGAGTATGGAGAGATGTTAGAGGAAGGTTTTTTTAAAAACAGATTAGTGGGTGTGTAGAACACCCTGCCAGGGATGGTGGTGAAGGCAGATACATTAGAAACATTTAAGAAACTCTTGGATCATCATAAAGATGATAGAGATAAATGGAGAACCATATGGGAAGAAAGCATTAGATTGATCAGAGTAGGTTAAAAGGTCAGCTCAACATTGTGGGCAGAAGGCCTGTACTGTGCTGTGCTGTTAATGTTCAATGTGGTTATTGTGACGAAGACATGCTTCTGTGAATATCCTGTTCCTTTTAAATACATTAGTGGTGACCCTTGGGACTGAATCCAGCCAAGAGGATATTGATTGTTCCCGCCAAGGGTTTGTGTGAGAGAACAATTCCTGTCTCCACATACCGACACAACCTAGCAGACAAATTCTCATACATTTGTATCTGAGGGCATAGCTCCACACACACACAGAATAAAAAAGTGGTCTGACAACACGCACTGAGGTCAGAGGACTGAAGCTCTTGGTGTTCAAAGGTGGCCTGTCCTGGGGTTGGAGACCCAAGGTTGATAGGTCTAGTGGTCAAGTGCCCTGACGTGTTTGGGGGAGGGGTTGGAGGGTAAGAAGGGATTTGATTTTGCTGTTATTAACGTTTCCGTTTTGTTGTATGTTGGTTGTATGTTGTTCTGCTGGGCACGACAGACATGCTATGTTAGCGTTAAAACTGTAGGGTCACTTGCAGGCTGGCCTAGTACATCCTTCGTTGTTACCAAACAACACATTTCACTATGTTTGAATATATATGTGATAACTATATCAGAGGTTACAGCAGGACATTGATAGGATGCAGAACTGGGCTGAGAAGTGGTAGATGTACTTCAACCTAGATAAGTGTGAAGTGGTTCATTTTGGTAGGTCCCATTTGAAGACAGAATATAATGTTAATAGCAAGACTCTTGGCAGTGTGGAAGATCTGAGAGATCTTGGGGGTCTGTGTCCATAAGACACTCAAAGCTGCTGTGCAAGTTGACAGTGTTAAGGCGTATGGTGTGCTGGCATTCATCAACCATGGGACTGAGTTCAAGAGCATGAGATAACATTACAGCTAGACAAGACCTTGGTCAGACCTCACTTGGAGTACTGTGTTCAGCCCTGGTCACCTCACTACAGGAAAGATATGGATACTATAGAGAGAGTGCAGAGATTTATGAGGATATTACCTGAATTGG
Organism: Hypanus sabinus; assembly: GCF_030144855.1. NCBI lineage: Eukaryota > Metazoa > Chordata > Chondrichthyes > Myliobatiformes > Dasyatidae > Hypanus > Hypanus sabinus. The sequence continues at coordinate 16,013,072 of NC_082712.1, read as the reverse complement.
AGGGCGTACCTTATGAGAATAAATTGAGTGTACTTGGCCTTTCCTTCTTGGAGCGACAGAGAATGAGAGGTGACCTGATAGAGATGTATAAGATAATGAGGGGCATTGATCGTGTGGATAGCCAGAGGCTTGCTCCCAAGGCTGAAGTGGCTAAGACGAGGGGGCACAGTTTTAAGGTGCTCAGAAGTAGGTACTGAGGGAATGTCAGGGGTAAGTTTACATCACTCTACTCTTTAAGAAAGGAGGAAGGCAACAAAAAGGAAACTATAGACCAGTTAGCCTTACCTCAGTGGTTGGGATGACATTGGAGTTAATTGTTAAGTATGAGGTTATGGATTATTTAGTGACACAGGACAAGATAGGACAAAGTCAGCATGGTTTCCTCAAGGAAAAATCTTGCCTGATGAACCTGTCGTAATTCTTTGAGGAGATTACATGTAGGATAGATAAAGGGGATGCAATGGATGTTGTATATTTGTATTTTCAGAAAGCATTAGACAAAGTGCCACACATGAGGTTGCTTACCAAGTTAAGAGCCCATGGTATTACAAGAAAGTTACTGGCATGGTTAGAGCATTGGCTGATTGGTAGGAAATAGTGAGTGGGAATAAAAGGATCCTTTTCTAGTTGACTGCCAGTGGCTAGTGGTGTTCTGCAGGGGTCAGTGTTGGGAATGCTTTTTTTTTATGCTGTATATCAATGATTTAGATGATGGAATAGATGGCTTTGTTGACACGTTTGCAGATGATGTGAAGATTGGTGGCGGGCAGGTAGTATTGAGGAAACAGGCAGGCTGCCAAAGGATTTAGACAGATTAAGGGAATTGGCAAGAGAGTGGCAAATGAAATACAATGTTGGAAAATGCATGGTCATGCACTTTGGTAGCAGAAATAAATGTGCAGACTATTTTCTAAAAGGGGAGAAAATCCAAATATCTGAGATGCAAAGGGACTTGGGAATCCTTGTGCAGAACACCCTAAAGGTTAGCTTACAGGTTGAGTGAGTAGTGAGAAAGGCAAATGCAATGTTAGCATTCATTCCAAGAGGTCTAGAATACAAGAGCAGGCACTGGTGAGGCCCCACCTTGAGTATTATGTCTTATAGTCATTTTTATCTCTGCCATGGACAGTCCCAAGCCTGTCTGCAAAGGGAGGAGGACTGAGCATGGGGCTAGGAACACCATTCCGTAAAACTTCAGAGCTACACAAATATACACTGAAGGTTCAAAGACCTCATCCCTGGGAGAGGAATGATCTTCGTTTAGAAGATGTTTGAAAGATGGACTACAACTTGAAAATCTGGCCAGGATCCTGGTGAGCTGCTTTTGGCAGCCCATGCCCCAGATGGGGTTATGGGTTTAAGAGGAGCAACCATTTCTCAAGGCACATGAACAGGACGAGGAGAGGTTTATTATCACCAGCATGTGCCCCCAACTGTAGTCCAGATTGTGGTCTTCCAGTTAGGAAGTTGAGGATCCAGTTGCAGAGGGAGGTACAGAGGCCCAGGTTCTGCAACTTCTCAATCCGGATTGTGAGAATGATGGTATTAAATGCTGAGCTATAATTGATGAACAGCATCCTGACAAAGTTGACTGTGCTGTCCGGGTACACCCTATCCTCGTTACATGCGGGGAATACGTTCCTCGCATTCGATGCTTAGTATGGAAAACACATCATGTGAATAATTATTTAAATGGAGAAAATAGGGATGCATCCTGGAGGGCTTCCTAAATATGTTTTATCTGTAATTTATTCACATTTTCATACCAATACGACACAAAAGCAGTACCACAAGGCAACACTGGTATTATATTCCATCAATTTAAGGTAATATTCAATGTAATAAATCATAGAAAGTTAACACATAGGAACACATAAGCAGAGTCAACCTATCCTCTGCTGCCTTGAAACCTGACATAGTTTTTCCATCCTTACTTACGTAAGTGCGTTTCAGCATACACTTCCAAAAAAGCCCGGTCTCGTCTGCATTAAACACCTGCTTTGGTGTGATGCCTGACTCAGCTATCATAGCCCGCAACTGCACAGAGTAGCGTTCAGCAGCTTTGTGGTCAGCATTAGCCTGCTCACAACACCCAGTTAAGTTGTGAAGCCTGTGACAATGAACAAACTTAGAAAACCATCCCCTACTTGCATTAAAGCTAACAATATCACTTGACACTTCCTCACTAGCCTGAACAAAGGCGACCATAAATTTCTAAAGCTTTCACATGAAGATGATCGGAACTGAGTGTTATTTATTACTTTGTTTCATACTCAATGTACAAACTCAGCATTTTCTCCATTTTTGTCATAATCGGGTTACGCACTTTGGTAACAATCTTTGAAGACACTTGTGATGAATCAATCACTGCACTTTATATTCTGTCAGCACTTTTCTTTATGTTTCTGATTGTGGACTCACCCAGGCCAAAGTAATGTCCCAGAGCTGTGTTACCTTCACTTGACACAGCCCTGTTTGTAATTCCCAACTTTTTTCAAGTGTTAAAGCGGTTCTCTGCTGCTTGGCTGATGACCCAGGACTTGACATAGGACTCTTAGGAGGCATATTTAAATATTTCAAGCACAAAGTTAGTGCACCGTAAATAATAACAACAAAACTTTAAGAGTGCAAGATCACACATCCACACGCTGCCAAAACCAATGTGAGATTGGCGGGAGTGAGACTGTGAGGCGTGCGCACGTGATTTGTATTGACAGGAAAGCAGTGCTTCTCGTCCCAAAGCCTCGCATAACTGAGAGTTTTGGACACACATAAGGAGAAGTTGGGTAGAAATAGGTTCAACGCACAACTGTGAAACCACATTGTCTGAAGATGCATATAATGAGGATAAGGTGTAGTCGAAAGCCGTGCGGAGAGCCAGAGATTGCGTCTGCCGTTGACCTATTGTGGTGATAGGCAATTTGCAGTGGGTCCAGGTCCTTGCTGAGGCAGGAGTTCAGTCTAGTTATGATCAACCTCTCAAAGCATTTCACCACTGTCGATATGAGTGCTACCAGGGGATAGGCATTAAGGCAGCTCACATTATTCTTCTTTGGCACTGGTATGATTGTTGCCTTTTTGAAGCAAGTGGGAATTTTCACCCGTAGCAATGAGGGGTTGATAATGTCCTTGAATACTCACACTAGTTGGTTGGCACAGGTTTTCAGAGCCTTACCCTGTACTCCATCTGGACCTGCGAGGGTCCTGCTTTGCGAGGGTTCACTCTCCTGAAAGACAGCCTAACATCAGCCTCTGAGACAGAGATCACAGGGTCACCAGGTGCAGCAGGGATCTTCACAGCTGTAGTTGTGTTCTCCCTTTCAAAGCGGGCATAGAAGGCATTCAGTTCATCTGGTAGTGAAGTGCCACTGCCATTTATGCTATTGGGTTTCGCTTTGTAGGAAATAATGTCTTGTAGATCCTATCAGAGTTGCCAAGCATCTGTTATCACCTCCAAACTCATTCAAACTTGTCTCTTCACCCTTGAAATAGCCCTCTGCAAATCATAACTGGTTTTCTGGTACAGGCCTGGGTCGTCTGTCAGATCTAGTCTTCAGCAAACGATGAACCTCCCGGTTCATCCATGGCTTTTCGTTTGGGAATGTACTGCGAGTCTTTGTAGGCACAAACTCATCCACACAGGTTTTAATAAAGTCTGTAATAACTGCAGCATACTCATCCATGTTTGAAGATGAATCCCTGAATATAGTCCAGTCCACCGATTCAAAGCAGTCCTGTAGGCACTCCTGTGCTTCCCTTGACCATACCTTCTTGTCCTCACTACTGGTGCTGTAGTCTTCAGCCTCTGCCTGTACTCAGGGAGTAGAAGTACAGCCAGGTGATCAGATTTTCCAAAGTGAGGGCGTGAAATAGTATGGCAGGCATTCCTGATGGTGGTGTAGCAATGGTCTAGTGTGTTGTTTCCTCTGGTATTGCAGGTGTTCTTTCAATGGTAGTTGCTTAGTGATTTTTTTCAGACTGGCCTGGTTAAAATCTCCCAAAAGGATGGTGAAGGCATTAGGCTGTGCTGTTTCATGCATGTTAATCCCATTGCTCAGATGGGCCTGAGGTGGAATGTACACTACTACCAAAATCACCCCGGAAAATTCCCGTGGTAGGTAAAAAGGACGGCACTTAACTGCTAGATATTCCAGGTCTGGTGAACAGAATTCAGACAGCACTGATATAGTTGTGCACCAGCATACAGGCAGATGTGCAGTTTGGGTCAAAGAGCCTCTTCCTCTGCTGTGCTCTTCTCTGAACCAAGTGTTAGAAACCACAAGCAAAGAGATTAAAGTGCAAGTGAATTGTGAATTAATGTATCAGCTCACTGAGAGATCAGGGCCAGCCGTGTACTGAGTGTAGATGTTCTGCAAAAGAGTCATCTGACCCACATTTGGGCTTCTCTAGTACAGAGATGAGGAGTTATATCAGAAGAGTTTTTGTGAGCAGTTTGGCTTCCTTATCTAAAAGATGTTTGTCATCTATATCAACAATGTGGATGATAAAGTGGTTAACTGAAACACCAAATTTGCAGATGCCACCAAGACTGAAAGTGTAGTGGACAGTGATGAAGACAATCAAAGCTTGCGGTGGGATCTGGACCAACTGAAAAATAGCAAGATGTGATTTAATGCGGAGAAGTGCGAAGTTTTGCACTTCAGTAGGACCAACCAGGGTAGGTCTTACCTAGTGAATACACAGCATTCTGACAGGCTGCATCACTGTCTGGTATGGGGGTAGGTGGAGAGGTACTGCACAGAACCAAAAGAAGCTACAGAGGGTCGTAAATTTATTCGTCTTCATCTTGGGTACTAGCCTACAAAGAACCCATGACATCTTCAAGGAGTAGTGTCTCCGAAAGGCAGCGTCCATTATTAAGGACCTCCAGCACCCAGGATATGCCCTTTTCTCACTGTTACCGTCAGGTAGAAGATACAGAAGCCTGAAGGCACACACTCAGCGATTCAGGAACGGCTTTTTCCCCTCTGCCATCCGATTCCTAAATGGACATTGATCCCTTGAACACTACTCACTTTTTAATATATTTATTTATTTTTGCATGATTTTTTAATATATTCAATATACATTTACTGTAATTGATTTACTTATTATTTTTCTTCTTCTAGATTATGGACTGTGCCACAGGGATCAGTGCTGCGTCCATTGTTATTTGTCATTTATATCAATGGTCTGGATGATAATGTGGTAAACTGGATCTGCAAATTTGCTGATGATACAAAGATCTGAGATCGGACAGTGAGGAAGGTTTTCAAAGCTTGCAGAGGGATCTGGACCAGCTGGAAAAATGGCAGATGAAGTTTAATACAGACAAGTGTGAGGCATTGCACTTTGGAAGGAAAAACCAAGGTAGAACATACAAGGTAAATGGTAGGACACTGAGGAGTGCAGTAGAACAGAGGGATCTAGGAATAGAGAAACAAAATTCCCTAAAGGTGGCGTCACAGGTAGATAGGGTAGTAAAGAGAGCTTTTGGTACATTGCCCTTTATAAATCATAGTATTGAGTATAAAAGTTGGAATGTTATGGTGAGGTTGTATAAGGCATTGGTGAGGCCGAGTTTGGAGTATTGTGTGCAGTTTTGGTCACTGAATTACAGGAAGGATATTAATAAGGTTGAAAGAGTGCAGAGAAGGTTTACGAAGATGTTGTCAGGACTTGAGAAACTGAGTTACAGAAAAAAGGTTGAATAGGTTACGACTTTATTCCCTGGAGCGTAGAAGAATGAGGGGAGACTTGATAGAGGTATATAAAATTATGATGGGTATAGATAGAGTGAATGCAAGCAGGCTTTTACCACTAAGGCCAGGGGAGAAAAAAATCAGAGGACATGGGTGAAGGGGGAAAAGTTCAAAGGGAACATTGGGGGGTGGGCTTCTTCACACAGAGAGAGGTGGGAGTGTGGAATGAGCTGCCAGATGAAGTGATAAATGCTGGCTCACCTTTAACATTTAAAAAAAAACTTGGACAGGTACATGGATGAGAGGTGTATGAGGGGATATGGGCCAGGTGCAGGCCAGTGGGACTAGGCAGAAAAATGGTTTGGCACAGCCAAGAAGGGCCAAAAGGCCTGTTTCTATGCTGTCATGTTCTATGGTTCTATGGTATTGCATTGAACTGCTGCTGCTAAGTTAACAAATTTCACAACACATGCCAGGGATAACAAACCTGATTCTGTACGGTAGGGCACTGAAAAGTGTGGTAGACAAAGGTACCTTCCATACTTTCTTTACTCTCCTGCTTTAGTCAGTTTTCAAGATATAAACTTAACTTTCATAAGAGTGAACTTTTTCCTTTGAATAATTTTGTATTAGTTTATACTAACTTTCCTTTTAAAATTGTAAGATGAATTTACTTATTTGGGCGTAACAATTACTAGGAATTATAAATCCCTTTTTAAGGAATTTTTTTTATACTTCTGAATTATGTTAAGAAAGCACACTATCAAATTGGTCACCCCTCTCTTTATCATTGATTGGCTGTATTAATTCTATTAAAATGAATATTTTGCCTAAATTTTTATATTTATTTCAGGCCTGTTTTTATTCCTAAATCATTTTTTGATTCTGTGGATTCTATTATATCTTCTTGTATATGAAAAAATAAAATTTCTCGATTAAATAAAGTTCATCTTCAAAAAGCTAAAAAGAATGGAGGTTTAGCCTTACCCAATTTTAGGTTTTATTACTGGGCAGTCAATATATGATCTTAAGTTTTGGTTATATTATATTAATTGAGAGGACTGTCTGGTTTGGGTTTCTTTAGAAGCTAACTCTGTTACCCAATTTCCCTCGGGATCAATAAAGTATGTCTGTCTGTCAATAAATTTTCTATCATTTCTCTTTTCAGATCCTCAATTCCTTCATCTTTAAGTTATTTAACTGATAATTTTGTAGTTAAACACGCTTAGAGGATTTGGGTACAAGTTAGAAAATATTTTGGTTTATTGAGCTTTTCACTTTCAAGTCCCATTTTTTTCTAACTGTATTTTTTAAACCTTCTATGACTGATGTAGCTTTTAAAGAGTGGAATAGATTGGGCATTAAATGTTGCTTGTTGGAGATAGTCTCTTCATTTGAACAACTGTCAGCTAAGTATAGGCGACCCAAAACCCACTTCTTTCGATATTTACAAATTAGAGACTTTTTGCGTTCTCAAATACATACTTTTCCTAAGGTCCAGATAAGAATTTACTTGATACAATTTTTAATTTGAAACCCTTCCATAATGGATCTATATCTAATATTTATGATATGTTGTTGGGACTAAGAAATATTCCTTTAGACAAAATAAAAAATCTCTGGGAACAAGATTTACAGATTCCAATTTCTGAGGATACTTGGAATGAAATTTATAAATTGGTTAATACCTCATCATTATGAGCCCGTCGTTCCCTTCTACAATTTAAAGTGGTTCATAGGGCCCACATGACTAAAGATAAGCTGTCTCGTATTTATTCTGATATATCTCCCTATTGTGATAGATGCAACAATGGAGAAGCTTCACTAATTCATGTTTTGGACTTGTCCAAGTCTTGAAAAATATTGGAAGGAAGTATTCCAAATTTTTTCGGTGCTTTTTAAAGTAAATTTTAAACCTAGTCCTTTGACTGCCTTATTTGGTATTGTTGGAGGAAATTATATTATTTTGGAGACACATGATTGTTTGAAAGGGAACAGAGAAAATTTACAAGAATGGTGCTGGAACTGGAAGACCTGAGTTATAAGGAAAGATTGAATAGGTTAGGGCTTTATTCCTTGGAATGTAGCATGGAGAGGAGATTTAATAGAGATGTGCAAAATTATAAGGGGTATACACAGGCTTTTTCCGAGGTTAGGTGGGACTACAACTAGAGATTATGGGTTAAGGGTGAAAGGTGAAAAGTTTAAGGGAAACATGAGGGAAAACATCTTTACTCAGAGGGTTGTGAGACTATGGAACAAATGGTGTGTGCGAGCTCAATTTCAACTCTTAAGAGAAGTTTGGATAGCTACATCAATAAGGGTTTGGAGGGCTATGGTCCCATGCAGGACGATGGGAACATCAAAAGTTGCAGGGAGAAAGGAGGAGACTGGGATTGAGAAAGAAAATAAATCAGCCATGATGGAATGGCAGAGCAGAGCCAAATTCTGCTCCTAAGTCTTATGGCTGTAGGACTATGTTAGATTGATCTTAGAGTGGGTTAAAAGGTTGGTACAACATGGTAGGCTGAAGGGCCTGTACTGTGCTGTGTTCTGCATTGTGAACACACAGGACTGGAGGTAGTGCGCATTTATCGCTGCTTTGGTTGGAAAGGCTTGTTGGATTTGAAACAAAAACCCTGACTGCTGTTCCCCACCCTGGGGACTTAAAGATTAGAACTCCAGCAGTGAGTAGAGAATGAAAGTTGAGTGATCCGAGACATGGGCATCAATGTCACCACAAATCACCACAAACAATTTACCATCTTTCCTTCCATCAACTCTAGGATAAAGACGGGGACACAATTCCTCTGCACTTGGGAAACAGAACAGCTTCCTGTGCTGATAACCCCACAAAGCACAGCCCAAATCATCCAAACAGCTGGAGGTCATCTGGCACATCACAGGTTAATAATCTGTGTGGTTGCAATCTGACTGCCTCTCCACTTGGCCTTGGATCACCTGGACAATAGCAATACCTATGTCAGGCTGCTCTTTATTGATTACGACTCAGCTTTCAACACAGTCATAACCTTCATTCTAATCAACAAGCTCCAAAAACCCAGGCCTCTGTATGCCCCTCACAGGTGGCCCACAGTCTGTGTAGATCAGAAATAGCGTCTCCTCCTCACTGACAATCAACACTGACGCACCTCAGGGATGTGTACTTGGCCCACTGCTTTACTTTCTCTATACCCACGACTGCGCGGCAAAATACAGCTCGAACATAGTTTATAAATTCTGATTGTGAAACCAGCCTTACCCCCCCTGATCTGGGCATACCACTTGCCTACACCATCTCCCCAACCCTTTCTGCAGACAGCTCCAACCCCCCAACGGGAAAGGAGAAGGTGCTCCTTCCAGGGGTCCCTGTGGGTAACAGGCTTACTCTACACCAGGGGTCGGCAACCTTTTTGCCTCTGTGGGCCGGATTGCTTATTAATGAGCAGGCGGTGGGCCAGATAAATGTCATAAAAAAACTTGAAATATAGGAATTATCCATTTAAATACATCTAGTTATGATTTGCCTCAAATTAATGAATAATGCATGAATGATGATAATAATGAATAAAGCAGCTCTACTTCAACAGGTAAATTCAAAGAGGCTCACATTCCCATTCTGGTGTGTCTGTCCATGGCCGCCCCTACAGCCACGATGAGGCCACGCTCAGGTTGGTGGTATAACACTTCGTTGTCCATCTGTGTAGTCTCTAACTTGATGCCGTGAACGTAGCTTTCTCCAGCCTTCAGTAATTTCCTCACCTCCCCCTTCCCTCTTCTTCAGCTCCCATTCTGGCTCAGCTCTTGCCTCTTTCTCTTCTCCTCACTTGCTCATCATGTCCCTCTGGCACTCCCACCTCCTTGCCTTTCTTTCAACAAGATAAAGGATCCTTAAAGTGAGAACCATTTGACCCGTGCTCTTTTCTTGCTGCAGCCTTCAGGTAGAAGATACTGGAGCCTTGGGACTCACACCACCAGGTTCAAGAACAGTTACTACCCCTCAGCCATCAGCCTCTTGAACAAAAGGGGGCAACTACACTCATTTAAGGACACTTATCTGTTTATTTCAGACTCATTATTTATTGCTATTTATATCTGCATTTGCAGTTTGTCGTCCATTGATCCTATTTCAGTTACTGTCCTATAGATTTGATAAGTATGCCCGCAGAAAAAGAATCTCAGGGTTTATATGGTGACATGTATGTACTCTGATAATAAATTTTACTGTGTGCATTGAGACCATCAGTTATGGGAACACCAGAAATAGGATGAGTGTAGTTATCACCTTTTGTTCAACAGCCTGATGCTTGAAGGTTGGTAATTATTCTTGAACCTGGTGGTGAGTGTCCTGGGATACTTGTACCTTTTACCTGATGGCAGCAGCGAGAAAAGAGCGTGGCCTCGGAGATGAGGATCTTTGACAGTGGTGGATGACAGGTGGTCTCAGGGAAGGGGACCAGATTCTCTCTTTGCAATTAGACATCAGCACAGATATAAATATAAATACAAATATAATTATCTACATGGAATGCTATTGCAGGAAAGCAGCACATACATTCTCCTCTCATTGCTGCCATCAGGAAGTAGGTATAGAAGCCTCAGGACTCACACCTCCAAATTCTGGAAGTTATTACCCCTCAACTGTCAGGCTCTTGAACCAGAGGAGATAACTTCACTTGCTCCATCACTTAACTGTTTCCACAACTTATTGACTTACTTTCAAGGACTCTTCATCTCATGTTCTCGCTATTTATTGCTTATTTATTATTTATTTTTATTTGCAGTTTGTCATGTTTTGCACACTGGTTGTTTGTCCGTCTTGTGTGAGGTTTTTGATTCTATTGTGTCTTTGTGAATGCCTGCAAAAAAATGAGTATCAGTGTAATGCTCCAGCTCATATTTTTACTGTTATGCTGTAGGTATTTCATTTTGGCAGTTGTGTAACAGCAGCCTGTTCTGTTTTCATGCTTGTTTGGGTTACCGCTTGTTATGATCCCAGCCCCCTCCTTTGTGAGAATCGCAAGAGAACCAGTCGGGGGGGGGGGGGGGCAGTAGACCCAGTAGGAGAGAGAGAGAGAGAGAGAGAAATGTGCCGAATTGCACGTCCCACCTGGGATGCAGAATAAGACGACAGCGACTATTGTCTCATGGAGACCACGTGAAAAGCCCTCGGGCAAGGTGGGCTGGTTGAGAGAGAGATTGCATCATCCCAACCTGATTGACACTTGCGACCCCGTGAGGAAGTATAAAGGAGAGTCTCAGGGGGACAGCCTCTTCAGACGCACCAAGAAGACAAGAGAGAGTGAATCCGCAGCAGCGGGAAGCCATTCTGAAGGAAGCCCACGTGCGTTAGATTCCGGGATTGGAATTTGTGGCTGGAATCACAGAAAACCGCTTTTAACTAACATCGGGGAGAGGGAACCAACGCTCCCCCGATTTCACGGAAGCTTCATCAAGACTCGGCAAGTTCTTTCTCTTCTCCCCAATCTCTCTCTCTCGGTCACCCCACGTGAAACCCAGCGATTCTCAAAAGGCTGAGGCCTGCAGACTTCTGAGTGACTTTTATATTTCCAACGGACAATCTATTAACCCCTAGACATCAGTAGAGCTCACTTCTTAATGATGATTATTACTATACCCACACTTTAGATTGAGTATTGAAGATGTGCACTATCTGAATGTTTGTATTAACCTTACTTTTGTGTCCCTTTATAAATAAAAACGTTTGAAAATAGTGACATCAGACTTCAACGGACTTCTCTATCTTTGCTGGTAAGTTATCCAGTTACGGGATACGTAACAACTTGGGATTCTCGTCTCAGGATTTGACACCAAATTAGGAGGCCAGTGAATCGGGCTTGTAAGTCCAAAACTTGAATCTGGTTATGCGGGTAGCCAGACGGGAAACCAGCAAAGATGGACGTGGGTGAATTTATGAAAAAAACCGACCACTAGAGGCGGCCACCAAATCAGACTTGTTAAATTTGGCGAAGGGGTTGAACCTCGCAGAAGTGCGGTCGTCCATGAAAAAGCGGGAGGTGCGAAGGGCCATAAGTCAGTATTACGTTGGGAAGAATGTGTTTGAAGATGAGGTATTGGAAGATATCCCTGAAAAGGCACCATCAAGTGGGACAGTTCAGTTAGAGGTGGAGAAATTAAGGTTGGAACGTGAAATTAAGTTAAAAGAGCTGGAAGCGGCTGAGAGAGAAAGGGAAAGGCAAAGACAGCATGAAATTCACCTAAAGGAGCTAGAAGCAGTCGAGAAAGAGAGGGAACGGGCCGAGAAAGAGAGGGAACGGGCCGAGAAAGAGAAACAGAGGCAACATGACCGGGAAATTGAGAAGATGAGGAACGTGCGAAGAGATCAAGGGTTAGACCAAGCGGAGCAGTTTAATGTTAGTAGGGAGTTGAGATTGGTGCCCCCGTTCGAGGAGAGAGATGTCAATAGTTATTTCCTGCTTTTTGAAAAGGTGGCAGTAAATCAGAAGTGGCCAAAAGAGCAGTGGGTGGCATTGTTACAAAGTGTGTTAAAGGGGAAGGCCCAATGAGCATATGCGGCGTTGTCCCTGGAGGAGGGAGGAGCGGAGAATTATGATGAGGTAAAGAAGGCCATTCTCCGGACTTACGAATTGGTACCTGAGGCCTATAGATAAAAGTTTAGAAATTTAAGGAAAGGGTGGAATCAAACGTATACCGAGCTAGCCCATGAGAAGGGGGTGCTCTTGGACCGTTGGTGCACCGTGGAAAGGGTGGACGAGGATTATGGGCGTCTCAGGGAGTTACTTTTGATTGAGGAATTTAAAAGTTATGTTCCGGAGGAGATCCGGATGTATTTGAATGAGAAGCCGGATAAGTCCATGTCAGAATTTGCTAGGTTTGCGGACGAATATGTCCTAACCTACAAGACAAAAACTTCCTCGAATAAAGGTCCCCAGAGAGACCGTGGGAACGATCGAGAAAGTCCGACGAGGGAAGCAGAAGTCCCACCAGGAGCTAGCGGTAAGGTTGAGGGGGAAAGGCAAGACGGCCAGAGGTTTCCGGGTTTGACCTGTTTTTATTGTGGAAAGGAGGGGCACATTGCATCTCGATACTTTGCTCCGAGAAAGGAGATAGGAAGAGGGAAAGCCACAGTCCCTATCGGGTGTGCCGTGGTAATCAGTAAATCGACCAGAGAGCCGAGGGTAGACAGAGTACGAGAAGGCTCTGAGAGTTGTCTGTTACACGGAACCGTGTCTGTGACGGAGGGAGACACACCAGTTCCCGTACGAATCTGGAGGGACACGGGAGCTGAACTGTCTCTTGTTAGCCGTAAGGTACTAGAATTTGGTCGGAAAATGGGCATGGTAAAGATGGAAGGAATAAATAAAAGGATAGAAGTGGTGTCCTTATATAAGGTCATTCTGGATTGTGAGCTGGTGTATGGATTAGTTGAAATAGGGGTGCCATCAGAATTCCCGAGAGCTGACGTGGACATCCTGCTGGGAAACGACTTAGCAGGGGGTAAGGTTTGGTCAGCAATGCTGCCGACCTGGCGACAGGCGAGTGTGGTGGCCCCGCCGCGAGTGCCCAAGGACCATCTCGCCAGCGCGGTCACTCGCAGCATGTTGAGAGAGGCAGCTGAGAACGAGAGCAGTTTAAATCTGGCCAGTTTTGATTTGGCCAAGACGTCTTTGCTGACCCTATGCCACGAGGGTTTAGAGGGTGGTAAGATGAAGAGTAGTAAAGTAAAAGGGGGTAAGGGAGAGGAGATAGATCTGCCCTTAGCGAAGAGAAAGGTCCTAAAGGTAGAAAATAAAGATGAGAAACAGATAAAACTGTTAAAAGGTCCAGAGTTGGACATGGATGATCTGTCTGGTTTGGCAGAATTGTTTGAGGAACTTGAGAGTTCTAAAGGTGTTCCCGATAATGAGGTGAGGGCAGTCCTAGATGGAAAGGATACCCTTGCCTCGAAGGAGTCTGCTGAAAAGGCCGAGGAGGTTGTTTCAGCTCACAGGGTTGCGCCTTCCCCAGGTGGGAGCTGCCCAGAGAGTAACTGGGAGGATCGGGGGGGAGTTAGAATTTGAAAAAGGTACAGGTGTTGAAAGCCTGGAAGAGGCAAATGTCCGGTTTGAGTGTGTCCGAGATGGGGATGCACGTGGTGCTGAACCTGGTAACGGAGCTCAGAAGAAGTCTGAGGCATCTGATTCAGTGGAACGGGGCGGCCGTCCTTGTGGGTCAGATGGACTTGGTTCAGTGGGAAAAGGGTTAACCTTGGTAACCGGGGGAAGTGTGAGTTCCCCGGTGTTAGTTCTCGAAGGTGGGTTCAAAGTTAACGCAGAATTTAAGAATGGGGGGGGATGAAGATTGTTGTTGAAGGAAATGGAAAGTCTGTAGTTTCCAAATCGAAGGAAGAAATCTTAAACCTGGCAGATCGCTCACAGAGTGAGCCGAGGGATAGCGGGGCCCCCCACTCTATTGTTATGCCAATAGACCCAGTAGGAGAGAGAGGGAGAGAGAGAAATGTGCCGAATTGCACGTCCCACCCGGGATGCAGAATAAGACGACAGCGACTATTGTCTCATGGAGACCACGTGAAAAGCCCTCGGGCAAGGTGGGCTGGTTGAGATGGAGATTGCATCATCCCAACCTGATTGACACCTGCAACCCACCCCCCAAGTTGTTACGTATCCCGTAACTGGATAACTTACCAGCAAAGATAGAGAGGTCCGTTGAAGTCTAATGTCACTATTTTCAAACGTTTTTATTTATAAAGGGACACAAAAGTAAGGTTAATACAAACATTCAGGTAATGCACGTCGTCAATACTCAATCTAAAGCGCGGGTATAGTAATGTTCATCATTAAGAAGTGAGCTCTACTGTTGTCTAGGGGTTAACAGATTGTCCGTTGGAAATATAAAAGTCACTCAGAAGTCTGCAGGCCACAGCCTTTTGAAAATCGCTGGGTTTCACGTGGGGCGACAGAGAGAGAGAGATTGGGGAGAAGAGAAAGAACTTGCCGAGTCTTGATGAAGCTTCCGTGAAATCGGGGGAGCGTTGGTTCCCTCTCCCCGATGTTAGTTAAAAGCGGTTTTCTGTGATTCCAGCCACAAATTCCAATCCCGGAATCTAACGCATGTGGGCTTCCTTCAGAATGGCTTCCCGCTGCTGCGGATTCACTCTCTCTTGTCTTCTTGGTGCGTCTGAAGAGGCTGTCCCCCTGAGAGTCTCTTTTATACTTCCTCACGGGGTCGCAAGTGTCAATCAGGTTGGGATGATGCAATCTCTCTCTCAACCAGCCCACCTTGCCCGAGGGCTTTTCACGTGGTCTCCCTGAGATAATAGTCGCTGTCGTCTTATTCTGCATCCCGGGTGGGACGTGCAATTCAGCAGATTTCTCTCTCTCTCTCTCTCTCTCCTACTGGGTCTACTGACACCCCCCCCCCCCCCCGACAGGTGCTCTTGCGATTCTCACAAAGGAGGGGGCTGGGATCATAACACCTCCCCTCTTAAAACGTTTTTACCAGCAGTTAAATCGGAGTGGTACATGTGTAACAGCAGCCTGTTCTGTTTTCATGCTTGTTTGGGTTACCGCTGAAGATAAGAGATAGGAGAATGTATGTCATCCAGTTGGAATAGTCAGATTCAGGTGAGATTTCTCTGGTGAGGGACGCTAAGGTTGGACTTGGGCTTTTGTTCAAGAGATGAAGAGACACGACACTGGGGACACTGGGAGAACCAGTCATAGCATGCAAATCAGTGAGAGACCCCTCTGTTCGAGATGGATTGTGAGCGACATTTGGAACATGGTGTGTGCTTACAAGTTGACCGAGAGCGCAGTGCAAAAGTGACAGAGAAGTTCGAGATAAGCTCCAACTTGTGTACATTTGTCTGTTTAACTAGAATGGTCCATTTTCTTTTTGTTTTTTTCTTTACTAACCCTTTAGTTAAGATTCATAAATATAATTCCTTTAATTGTACGCAGTTTACCATCTTTTATTTCGCACAGTCATAAGCGTAGTTTGTCACCTTCTAACTTGTGTTCCTTCACCTCACCCCACCCTCTTATTCCGACATCTTCCCCCTTCCTTTCCAGTCCTAATTAAAGGTCTTGGCATGAAACGTTGACAATTTATTCCTCTCCATAGATTCTACCTGACCTGCTGAGCTTCTCCAGCATTTTGTGTGTGTTGATCAGGAGTTCCAGTATCTGCAGAATCTTGTGTTCAAACGTGCAGAGTTGTGGACACAGCCCAGTCCCTCACACAAACCATCCTTCCCCCTACACCTTGCTGCCTCAGGAAAGCACCGGCATAATCAAAGACCCCTCCCATTCCAGACAATCTTTCTCCTCCCCTCTCCTATCAGGCAGAAGATAGGGAAGCCTGAAAGCACAGGGACAGCTTCTATCCCACTGTTATCAGACACTTGAACAGACAGCTCACACACTGAGAGAAATCTTCAACTCCTTGTGGCCCATGCAACTTACCATCTGCCTTCGCTGCACCTTCTCTATAAGAGTGATGCTAAATCCCCTAGTCAGCTTTTTTTGTACGGCCTCAATGTCCTGATGTCTGAACGGTATGCAAAGATTTTTGACTGTATCATGGTTCACATGACAATCATAAACCAATACACTCCAGCTGAAAGGCACAAAGAGTCTTGAACACATTTACCTAGCAACCTCCATCCCCTCTGCAGCAGAGTCCAAGTTGTATTCGTAGTGACAAGCTGGATCATCCATGCATGTAAACTGCACTTAGTGATCTGAGACTGCCTGCTGTCAGAGGTCAATAGCTGCACTCTTAAATCTTCTCACATGTACATTGAAACATACAACAATATGCATCACTTGCATCAACAACCGCTGCTGTCTGAGGAGAGTGCTGGGATAGCCCACAAAGTGCAGCCAACATAGCATGTCCATAATTCACTGACCCGAACCCACGTCTTTAGAATGTGGGAGGAATTCAGAGGAGAATGTAGAGACAGTGGTGGGAAGTGAACCTTGGTCTGGTCGTTGGTCCTGCACAGTGTTACATTAACCACTGTGCCACCATGCTGTCCCATACCCGTACTTCCACTTTACTACCTCTCTCAGTTATTCTCAGCCCTACTGCAGAATGCCTGGCAATCTTTGCTGCTTGTTGCTGTAAGTTATACAGTGTACCTCCTAATAATAAAATAGTCACGGATGGTCCCAAGCTTGGCTGAAAAAAGAGGGGCTAGCAAACCCATCCTGTAAAAACCCAGGGCTACAGAAACCTCAACAGAAGCTCCAAAGACCTCACCCCTAGGAGAAGGAGGATCTTCGAAGATGGGCTACGCTGGGGACAACTTGAAAGACTGGCCCAGGACAGAGCACTTTGGTGAGCTGCTGTTGGCAGCCTATGCCCCAGTGGGGGTGATGGGCTTAAGACGACGACACTACTCTGTCAACTGGGCAAGTAAAATATTTCATTGCAAATCCAGAGTGAGAAGGCCTGATGATTGAAAACCAATGTTGGCGAGGCTGGCGGTCACGGGTCTGAAGGTCAAGTCTGCCAATCTGGTTCAGGGACTGGATGTTGTGAGTCTGATAGTTCAAGCCCAAGGACTGGGGGCCCAGAGGAGGCTTGCCTTGAGGTTGAAGCTTGTCTGTGTGTGAGAGTGTGGGACAGGGGTTTGTTTTTTGATACGTCTTGTTTTGCTCTGTTTCTGTTGCTGCTTGTGTTGCTCTGCTGAACACTATGAATGTGAGACACTTGGGGGCCCCCCCCAACAACACAATTATTTTATTTTATATATTTATTTAGAGATACAGCACAGAACTGCCCCTTCTGGCTCACCAAGCCCTGCCACCCAGCAACCCCATGATATAACTTTCGCCTAACCACAGGACAATTTATAATGACAACTAACTGGTAAGTCTTTGGAGTATGAGGGGAAACTATGTGGACAAGGGCAAGAACGTACAAACTTTCTGACAGAGGACACTGGAAATGAACTCCAAACTTTAACGCCATTAGCTGTAATAGTGTTGTGCTAAACTCTACGCTACTGTGTTGGTTGCTAATGTAAGCGACGCATTCCAATGTACATGTGATTAAAAAAAAATCTGAAACCCGAATCAGAGACTCCATAACCCTGAGCTCCCCGCACTGTCAGCTACACACCCACAATCTGAGGTACACAGTCCTTACCAAAGCCACCTCACCGAGGCTGAGTTGGGCCCGGCCCAGGGTCTGCCAAGCTTCCCACCACTGAGGGTTTAGGTGGACAGCCGTCTCTGCTGCCTGCACTGCCTGGAAGACCTCATTCAGGATCATCAGCACCTGGTGGATGGAGAGAGGAACCAGGGTTAGTCCATAGTCTGTGATGGGCAGGTCAGTGCTACGAGCAGGCTGTGGAAGAATGTCATGCTAGGGTTACGCAGCTGGCTCATCAGCACAGAGAAAGGCCTTTAGGCCCAACCAGTCCACACCAACCACACAGCATCTTCCCTGCAGTTGCCCTTAAGGTCAGAATGAATGGGGTGTCACCTCTAGTAAAAAGGGTTTCACATGTCCATTGCTCACACATCTTTGGTCTCCACCAGACACTCAACTCTCACGTCTGTCACCAAGTAGCTGTTTGCATGCAATAGTGGCCACACCTTGGTCCACCGCTTAGACAGGCAGTCGAAACCAGGTGAGAATAGTCAGCGAGCCTCATACCTCAGTGTAATAGAGACATGGTTGTCCTAGCATGCACAGTCAGCTCTGGTGGACTGGACAGAGAAGATCTACAGTGAGATCCAACAGCCAGGAAAATGGTTCTGTTATGCACCGTGGAGAGTGAAGGGCAGGACAAGGCATCATGGTCATCCACTGCAACCAAGGAAGCCCTCAGTTTGTGATGACTACTTGTACCTAAACTTCCGAGGTAGGGAGAGAAGAACTTCTCCAAAGCAATGGCTTTTCCACTTTAAAAACTCTCCCAGACAGATCTCCCGTCATCGTCAGACACACCAGACAACCAACATTCATTAGGCTAACAGTTTATTTATCCGAAGAGCTGAGGATTGATGTTTCCACAACAGCCCTTCATCTGGTGCCACCCTAGTGACCTAGATGATTTTCCAACAGGTTTGAACATGGGCCAGAGGTGCAACCTTGGATGGGAGTATTGGCTGGCACAGACTAGGTGGGCCAAACTGCTGATTTCCATTAGACATAGCAGCAGAATTAGGCCATTTAGCCCAATGAGCCTGCTCCACATGCCATCATGACTGATTTATTATCCCTCTCAGCATCTTCTCCTACCTTCTCCCTTAAAATGTCAAATTAGCAGTTTCACAGCTGAAAAGGTGATAGATATTACATACAAGAGGGATAAGGACACAATACAGCCTGTGGCAGCAGTTACAATAACCATGTTTGGCATCATAACCCATGCACTCTGTTCAACCATGGGCAACTTGATTGTGAATGCCAGCCGCAGCAGCAATCACTAAATCACAGGAATTATTGAACAAAAAGCCAAAACCTGTGGCACTCTAAAACATCCCAATTTTACTGAGGGAGGGTCACACTGAAGGAGGGTCACACTGTGGGAGGGGTTTACCGAGGGAGTGTCACACTGTGGGAGGGGTGGTACTGAGGGAGGGTCACACAGTTGGAGGGGTGGTAGTGAGGGAGGGTCACGCTGTGGGAGGGGTGGTAGTGAGGGACGGTCACGCTGTGGGAGGGGTTTATTGAGGGAGGGTCACGCTGTGGGAGGGGTGGTACTCAGGGTCACACTGTGGGCGGGGTTTACTGAGGGAGGGTCACACTGTGGGAGGGGTTTACTGAGGGAGGGTCACACTTAGAGAGGTGGTACTGAGGGAGGGTCACACTGTGGGAGGGGTTTACTGAGGGAGTGTCACACTGAGGGAGTGTCACACTGAGGGAGGGTCACACTGTTAGAGGGGTGTTACTGAGGGAGGGCCACACTGTGGGAGGGGTTTACTGAGGGAGGGTCACACTGAAGGAGGGTCCCACTGAGGGAGGGGTGGTACTGAGGGAGGGTCACACGGGAGGGGTGTTATTGAGGGAGGGTCACACTGGGACAGGTGTTACTGAGGGAGGGTCACACTGAGGGAGGGGTGGTACTGAAGGAGGGTCACACGGTGGGAGGGGTGTTACTGAGGGAGGGTCACACGGTGGGAGGGGTGGTACAGGGAGGGTCACACGGTGGGAGGGGTGTTATTGAGGGAGGGTCACACTGAGGGACAGGTGTTACTGAGGGTGGGTCACACTGAGGGAGGGGTGGTATTGAGGGAGGGGTGGTATTGAGGGAGGGTCACACTGTGGGAGGGGTGTTACTGAGGGAGGGTCACACTGAGGGGTGGTACTGAAGGAGGGTCACACGGTGGGAGGGGTGGTACTGAGGGAGGGTCACACGGTGGGAGGGGTGTTATTGAGGGAGGGTCACACTGAGGGACAGGTGTTACTGAGGGAGGGTCACACTGAGGGAGGGGTGGTATTGAGGGAGGGTCACACTGTGGGAGGGGTGTTACTGAGGGAGGGTCACACTGAGGGAGGGGTGGTACTGAAGGAGGGTCACACGGTGGGAGGGGTGGTACTGAGGGAGGGTCACACGGTGGGAGGGGTGTTATTGAGGGAGGGTCACACTGAGGGACAGGTGTTACTGAGGGAGGGTCACACTGAGGGAGGGGTGGTATTGAGGGAGGGTCACACGGTGGGAGGGGTGTTACTGAGGGAGGGTCACACTGAGGGAGGGGTGGTACTGAGGGAGGGTCACACTGAGGGAGGGGTGGTACTGAGGGAGGGTCACACTGAGGGAGGGGTGGTACTGAAGGAGGGTCACACGGTGGGAGGGGTGGTACTGAGGGAGGGTCACACGGTGGGAGGGGTGTTATTGAGGGAGGGTCACACTGAGGGACAGGTGTTACTGAGGGAGGGTCACACTATTAGAGGGGTGGTACTGCGGGAGGGTCACACTGAGGGACGGGTGGTGCTGAGGAAGAGTCACACATGGGGGAGTTGTGGTGGTGGGGGAGAGTCACATCATGGAAGGCTGTTGTATAGAACATTGCTGAAGTATTTTAAAACCTGAGCTACAATTCTTTTGCAGTTTTGTGAAATGTCTCTTGGAAATGCTTGTGTTTCTTTTGGTGATAACATGAGAACAACACAGTAACAAGACAGGAAATCAGTCCATAATTTGTACCACCTGTTTTCTCATGAAGATCTCATTGAGAAACCGGGTGCCAAGAGCAGCAACTTCCATGAACACCAGTAATCAATCATGTATGCAATCTGCGTTGCACTGTGCTGTTCCAGACTTCAGGACCACTGTTCTTCAGGATCAGTCAATCCCCTCCCCACTGCTCCTCGAAGCAGTATGGACTGCTCTGGTCCAGTTGCAGGTTGATGGCACTAGGAAGAAACGTGGGCCACCATGAACTAGACGAGTAGAAAGGCCTTGTTCTTGTGCTGTAGTGCTCTTTGACTATGACAATATTTATCTCCTATCCAACATTCTGAAATCAGACAGTCTTTGGTCATTATGAGTGAGATAGACCTGCTGGTCGAGTGACATCACAACTATCTCTCAGTCAACTTCAGTCAGACCAAGCAATAAATTGTGGACTTTAAGAAAGGAAAGTTAGAAGAACTCACACCAGTCCTCATTGATGGTTAGGCAGTGGAAAGGGGGAGCAACTTCAAGCCTCTGAGCCTCAACATCTACAAAGATCTTTCCTCAGCCCAACACTTTGATGCAATCACAGAAAAAGCACATTAGCAGCTCTGCTTTGGTAGGAGTTTGAGAAGATCTGGTATGTCACTAAAGACTCTTACAACTTTCTGTAGAAGTACAGTGGAAAACATTC
This sequence comes from Hypanus sabinus, assembly GCF_030144855.1. Lineage (NCBI taxonomy): Eukaryota > Metazoa > Chordata > Chondrichthyes > Myliobatiformes > Dasyatidae > Hypanus > Hypanus sabinus. The sequence goes on along the minus strand of NC_082712.1, from coordinate 15,991,537 downwards.
TAACTGGTTACATCACTGCCTTGTATGGAATACCAAATGCACAAGACATAGACTCAGATTGCAAAACCCTCCCTACCATTTTTTTTTTTATTTACTTGTTTTTTTTTTAACTTTTTTTATTGAGTTTTCAAATAATTACAGAAATAAAAGAAAATATGAAAAAATATATATATATACCCTTCCTCCCTCCCCCCTAACATCCCTATAGAAAAAAAAGAAAGAAAGAAAAAAAAAGAAAGAGTGCCTGGATATTGGAAGATCCCCACATGCTCCACGGAGTTCGTAATAACTTTAGTATATATATTTATTTATTTCCCCAAATAACCAATTATTTCATCTTCAGAGCACTTATATATTTAAACCTGTCTTTTGTAAATAAGGGCGCCAAATTTTCAAAAATGTTTCATATTTATCTCTTAAATTATAAGAAATTTTTTCAAATGGAATACAGCCATAAATTTCTTTCTTCCAACGATCTATACTTAAGTACATATCCTTTTTGGCTACTGCGAACCCCTCCCTACCATTGAGGAGATCTTCAAGACGCAGTACCTCCAGAAGGCAGCATCCATCTTTAAAGGCCCTCATCATCCAGGACATGCCCTCTTTTTATTACTACCATCAGGGAGGAGGTACAGGAGCCTGAAGATACACACACAATGTTTCAGGAACAGCTTCTTCCCCTCCAGTTTCTGAATGGACAAGGAATTCGTGTACACTACCTCACTATTTTTTTTGTTATTTAATTCTTTTTGTACTACATAATTTAACCAGAAGTGGGGATGTTTTCTGATGATCCCTTCGTAACTCCTCAGCCAATGAAACTGTACACACCCTAACCCAGACAACACTCAGGCTGGGCTCCTAACTTACATGTAACATTCAAGTCTCAAAAGTGACAGCAATGGCCCTCTCCTGGAGGATCTAACCACCTTCCTTTGAACACATGTCAGCAGCTATACTTCATTGGGAATTGAGGAGATTTAGTATGTCATCAAAGTTTATTACAAATGTATACATGGCAAGCAATACTGCCTGGTATCGGCAGAATTGAAAAAAGCTGCAGAAAGTTGCAAACTCGATCAGCTCCATCATGGGCATGAGCTTCCCCAGCATCAAGAACACTTTCAAGAGGCAGTGCCTCAAGGTGGCAGCATCCATTATATTAAAGACCCTCAAAATCTATGACATGCCCTCTTCTCATTACTACCATCAGTGACCACAACAAATTACAGAGAGTTGAGGACACAGCCCAGTCCTCAGAGAAGCTAGCCTCCTCCCCATGGATCCTGTCTATAATTCCCAATACCTCAGGATAACAGCTAACATATTCCAACACCCCTCCCACCTTGCTCGTTCCCTTCTTTGCCCTTCCATAAGACAGAAGGTACAAAAACATGAGAACAAGTACTACCAGGATCAAGGTCACCATTTCAGTAGGTATATTTAATGTCAGTGAAATGTATACAATATACATCCTGAAATTCTTTTTCGTTGCAAACATCCACAAAAACAGAGGAGTGCCCAAAGAATGAATGAGTTAAACTTTAGAACCCCAAAGCCCCCGTCCATTGTTATCAGAAAGCTTGATCTCTCAATCTACCTCATCATAAGCCCTTAAGATCTTCAGACATATGAGCAGAATTAGGCCATTCAGCCATCAGGTTCACTCTGCCATTCCAGCATTTCACCACTTCCCTCTCAGCCCAATCTCCTGCCTTCTCCCTGTAACCTTTCATGCCACCTCAACCTCAGTCTTGAATGCATCCAATGAACTGGCCTTCACAGCCATCTGGGCACCGAATTCTAGAGAATTTCTAAAGAAACTCCTCCTTATTTCTGTTCTAAATGGACACCTCTTTATTCTGAGCCTGCATCCTCTGGTCTTAGACTCCCCTACTATGGGAAACATCTTCTCCATGTCCACTCTATATAGGCCTTTCAGCATTCAATACGTTTCAATAAGATTCCCCCCCCCCCCACATTCTTTTGAATTCTAGTGACTACAGGCTCAGAGCCCAACATTCTTCATACGATAAGCCTTTCATTTGCAGAATCATTTTCATGAACCTCATTTGAACCATCTATCACGTCAGCACATCCTTTCTTTAATTAGGGACCCAAAGCTGCTCACAATGCTCCAAGTGAGGCCATACCAGTGCCTTTTAGTCTCAGCATTACATGCTTGCTTTTATATTCTAGTCTTCTTGAAATGAGTGCTAATGTTGCATTTGCCTTCCTCACCACCGACTCAACCTGCAAGTTAACCGTTAGGGAATCCTGTACAAGGATTCCCAAGTTCCTTTGCACCTCAGATTTTTGAATGTTATCCCCATTTAGAAAACAGTCTACGCTTTTATTCTTCCAACCAAAATTCATGACCATACACTTCCTGACACTGCACTCCATCTTCCATTCTCCAAATGTGAGTTTCTAACCTGGGGTTCATGGACCCCTTGCTTGATGGTATTGGCCCATGATATAAAAACAAGTTGGGAACCCCAGGTTAAGTTCTTCTGCAGCCTCCCTGCTTCCCCACCACTATCTGCCCCTCCACCTATCTTCATATTGTTCGCAAACTTGGGCCACAAAGCCAACAATTCCATCATCAAATCATCGACATAGAACATAAGAAGAATCGGTCCCACACCAACCCTTGTGGACCACCACTAGTCACTGGCCACGAATCAGAAAAGGTTCTCTTTATTCCCGCTCTTTGCCTCCCGTCAATCAGCCACTGCTTTATCCATGCTAGTATCTTTCCTGCAATACCATGGGTTCATAGCTTGTGTTAAGCTTCATGTGTGGCACCTTGTCAAATGCTTTCTGAAAATCCAAGTACACAACTTGGATTTATTTACAGATACAGTGTGGAATAGGCCCTTTGGCCCTGAGGCCTAACTGTGTCCAACTACCCTCACTTAATCACGTGACAATTTACAATGACCAATTATCCAATCCAGTACTTCTTTGGACTCTGGAAGGAAACCATCTGGAGAAAACCCACGCATTCCGCAGGGAGGACATACAGACTCCTTACAGATAACGCAAGGAATGAAATCCAAAATCTTGATCCCGAGCTGTAATAGCGTCACGCTAACTGTTACGCTACCGTGACACTCATTTCGTTATTGTTTCTCCCTTGTACCTCGTTAATGCAGTTATGTGTGGAATCATCTGTCTGAGTGGCATGCCAACAAAAGCTATTAACTGTGTCTTGGTGCAACAATGAAACAATTACCAGATGCTTCCTGACCCACTCAATATTTACAGCATTGTTTTTCTTGGAAGATGAGTTACAGAGCAGGGAAACAGGCCCCTCAATTCAGCTGACTCGTGAAGGAAGCCACTGGTATCTAGCGCAAGTTGCAACCATCACTCTGGGTGAACCATCTCACCAGAGTTAAAGAACTTGAATCAGAACAGAGATACAGGAGCAGAATCGGTCCATTCAGCCAATCGAGTCTTCTCCATCATCCCATCATGACTGATTTATTATCCCTCTCAACTCATTCTCCTGCCTTCTCCCTGTAACCTTTGACTAATCAAGAACTTATCAGCCTCCACTTTCACAGCCATCTGTGGAAATTAATTCCATAGATTCACCACCCTCTGGCTAAAGAGATTTCTCATCTGTTTTAAAGAGATGTCCTCTGCCTTACCCATGGCATCCCCTCCATCATCTGGTCAGGAAGTGGAGGTCTCTGCACCCTTCTCCTTTGCAGTTTTAGCAACGGTCAGTCATGGGGTCTGAGCTGTTGAAGCCCACAGGTGCAAAGTGATCACGTCAAACATATCGAGCCTCATCATTGCAGTTTGGCACAGCAACTGCTCTGCCTGTGACGGCCAGAAACGGCAGAGTTGTGGTCACACTCAGAACTTCACAGAAACCTACCTCCCCTCCATGGCCTCTGTCTACACTTGTCACTGCCTCAGTAAAGCAGAGACATTCTCTCTTATCTCCTCACCTATGAGAAAGCATCCACAAGGCTCGAGGACAGCTTCTATCCTGTTTCAGACTCTTGAACTAATACGATAAGACAGAATCCTGACCTCACAACCCCGTTGTGACCTTGCACTTTATTGTGCTTATCGTGCTTGGACACTTTATTCTGCATTGTTGTTGGTTTACCTTGTTCTACTTCAGTGCACCGTGTAGGAACAGTATGCAGTAAAACAAGGTGTTCACTGTACATGTAACAATTAATAAACCAATATCGACGTCAAGGACCAAGGATATGTTCTGGGCATCCCACAAGTGTCACCATGTTTCGGGCACCCACAAAGCATATGCACTACTCACTAACCCTAACCTGTACACCTTTGGAATGTGGGAGGAAATGCAGTCATGGGGAGAATATACAAACTCCTTACAGACAGTACTGGGAATTGAACCAGGATCACCAGTGCTGTAGAACATTACGCTGACTGCTACACTACCTTTTTCCCTCAATTCACTATGAAATCATCTGTATGGATGGTGTTCAAGACAAAGTTTTTCACTGTACTCTGGCCCGCATTGCCAGCTTTGTGGAGCAGAGGAAGCAGTAATTAGCTTGTAGTTAAAAGCTGGATCTAAAGTCAATTAAATTTCTCACAACACTAAGACTGCAGCCATTCACAAAGAAAACAAAACGTTTCCAGTAATCACTGATTATTTCGGCCTTATTGCCTGCACTAACTTGGCTAAAAGTTTTAAATCACAATCATAATTCTTCTAGTTAGCCTCACTGTTATGTTAGCTCAGATCGTCAGGCAGGAATCCACTCCAACTGCAGCAATAAATCAAAGGTGACAAGTCACCCCATTACTGAAGACGGATCACACTGTGGGAGGGGTGGTACCAAGGGAGGGTCACACTGAAGGAAGGGGTGGTGCTGAGGGAGGGTCACACTGTGTGAGGGGTGATACCGAGGGAGGGTCTCACTGTGGGAGGGGTGGTACTGAGGGAGGGTCACACTGTGGGAGGGGTGGTGCTGAGGGAGGGTCACACTGTGGGAGGGGTGGTGCTGAGGGAGGGCCACACTGTGGGAGGGGTGGTGCTGAGGGAGGGCCACACTGTGGGAGGGGTGGTACCGAGGGTAGATCACTCCGTAATGTGCTGACTTTCCAGAGACATAGTCCCAGTTTCCAATTCAAACCAGGAGTCCAATGTCATGCAGTACCTGTGCCTTCATCTCGTAGAGGGCAGCACAGTCCGGTGTCAGCTGAATAGCTTCATCCCACCGACCAATCGCCTCCCAGTACCTGCAGCAAATAGAAAATCTCACCTTTATTGGGCATGGTGCAGGGATGAGAGAAATTTACACCAAGTCAGTCCAGGACAAACTCTGCAGAAACAGATCTATTATCTATGAATTAGAGCATATGTTGTGAAATTCTTATTCTTCAGTTTCCTACTCTGCATCCTCCTCCTTCCTTCTCTTCACCTTCCCGGTGCATGTCCCCTTTCCCTTTCTCCTATGCTTCACACTCCTCTATCAGATACTTTCTTCTCCATCCCTTTGAATTGCCTTTGTTACTTACAACCTTCATATACATGAGAAGTAAAAATCTTTACATCTAAATGTGCAATGTGCAATTGATAGTAATTTGTAATAAATAGTATGTGCAACAGGGTAGTCAATATAATATAGAAATACAGTTGTGTCAGCACGAGTCAGAAAGCCTGGTGGAAGAAGCTGTCCCAGAGCCTGTTGGTCCTGGCTTTTATGCTGCGGTACCGTTTCCCAGATGGTAGCAGCTGGAACAGTTTGTGGTTGGGGTGACTTGGGTCCCCAATGATCCTTCGGGCCCTTTTCACAAACCTGTCTTTGTAAATGTCTTGAGCAGTGGGACGTTCACATCTACAGATGTGCTGGGCATTCCGCACCACTCTCTGCAGAGTTCAGCGATTAAGGGAAGTCCAGTTCCCATACCAGGCAGTGATGCAGCCAGTCAGGATGCTCTCAGTTGTGCCCCTGTAGAAAGTTCTTCGGATTTGGGGGCCCACACCAAACTTCCTCAAAATGTCTGAGGTGAAAGAGGCACTGTTGTGCCTTTTTCACCACACAGAGGTATGTAGAGACCATGTGAGGTCCTCAGATGTTTATGCTGAGGAACTTAAAGTTGTTCACCCTCTCAACCCCAGATCCATTGATGCCAATAGTCTGTCTCCATTCCTCCTGTAGGCCTTACCTGACCTGACCCGCTGAATCCCTCCAACATTTTGTGTGTGGTGAAATTTGTTGGTTTTGCAGTAGAAAAGACATAAAATTACTATCAATTAGTGAAATATAGTAGAGGGTGGTATGACAGTGTTACAGCACCAGCAACCAGGTTCAATTCCTACCCCTGTCTGTAAGGAGTTTGTACATTCTCCCATGACCACATGGGTTTCCTCTGGGTTCTCCAGTTTTCCCCACACATTCCAAAGATGTACTGGTTAGGGTTAGTAAGTTGTGGGCATGCAATGTTGGCATCAGAGGCATGGTTACACTTTCAGGCTGCCCCCAGCACATCCTTGTTCTGTGTTGCTCTTTGATGTGAATGACGTATTTCACTTTACGTCTTGATGTTTCAATGTACATGTTACATGAATATCTGCAGCAGTTCATTCCCCACACATCTATGCACTAATGTATGGGGCATCAGGGAGGGGTAGCACCTCTGGTGGGGGAACATGTCACATCCTTTTCAAGGCAGTCTGTCCAACTTTGGTCCCCACCTAGCACTCAGCTCTCACCTGTGCTCCCCATAGCTGTTTGCACGCGACAGCGGCCACACCCCGGGCAATGGCTTCAACAAGCCAGCAAAAACAGATGAGGGTAGCCAATGGGTCTCAAACCCTGGTGAGATAGGGAGATACCTATCCCAGCAGGTGAAGACAGACTCTGGTGGATTGAGCGGACGAGACCAATGGAAGGTCCAATGGTCAGGAAGGCAGTCTCTGCAAGCGTCGTGGAACGTGCAGAGCACAACTAGACACAGAAGACATCCTGGTCATCAGCTGCGCCTAGTCCCATCTCCAGCCGTTTCGACTCTTGTCTTGCCACTGGATCCAGATGGGAATTGGGACGAGAGAGTGAGGCTGATGCTGCGCAACTCTCCCTCACTTAAACCCAAATAAAGCACTAGTCTCGACACCATCATTGCAGATGACCTATATCCTTCACTTCCACAAGCTGGAGGCATTAAAATATCACACTGGCATCAGCTAAAACCAGAGTGTTTGTGTTGTGAAACACTGACAGCAGCCCAGGCTCTTGAACTTGTTCAGTGGCAGAAACCACCAGTCTGTTGGTCACTGGCAAGGCAAACAGACCCTGCAGCTTAACTGGTCCATGCTGACCAAGGTGCCTCCCTGAACTACTCCCATTTGCCCATATTTGCCCCATATCCCTCCCAACCTTTCCTATCCATGTACGTTGTTAATGTACCTGCCTCAATCAAATCACTTCCTCTGGCAGCTCATTCCACACAAGTCATCGGTGTCAGATTATTGCTTAATGACCACATCTCCGCCTTCAGTACTCCATGCAAGTTTATCAAACTCTGGATCCTGGGAGTTAACACCTCCCTCTGAAACTAGATCCTTGACTTTCTGACTAACAGACAATAATCAGTAAGGAGGGGCAGCAACACCTCTGCCATAATTATTCTAAACTCTGGTGCTCCACAAGGTTACGTGCTCAGCCCCTACTCTGCTCCCTGTACACTCAGATTCCACTCCAACTCCAGCTACAGGTTTGCAGATTTAGCTTGTATCTCAACTGATGATAGTTTGAGTACAGGAAGGAGATAGAGCTTAGTGACATGTTGCCATGACAACTAAACAAAAGAGCTGGTCATTAACATCAGGATAGGCAACAGTGCACTTGCTCCTGTCTACATCAACAGTGCTTCAGGTTACTCAGTAGCCTGACCTGGTTCAACCCTGTTGGTGTTACAGACCAGAAGGACAGTTACACCACTACTTCCTCAGGAGGCTAAAGAAATTCAGAGTGTTCTCATAGATGCTTAACAATTTTTAACGACACACTGAATGCTCTGTCCATGACCACAAGAAACTGCAGAAGCTCAGCACATCACAGACACCAGCTCCCACCTCCCTAGACCGTCTACACTCATGGTGGCTGCTAAAGCAAGGCAGTGAGAAAACTCTCTTCCCCTCTCCCATCAGGCAGAACAAACAACAGCTTGAAAGTGCATACCACCAAGCTCAAGGACAGCGATCCCACTGTGAAAAACACAAAATGCTGGCAGAACTCAGCAGGCCAGACAGCATCCATGGGAGGAGGTAGTGACGACGTTTCAGGCCGAAACCCTTCATCAGGAGTGAAGTAACATGGGATGGTCGAGGGGGGATAAGAAGTGGGGGGGAGGGATAAAGTAGAGAGCTGGGAAGTGATAGGCTGGAGGGAAATGGGCTGGGGGAAGGTGGAGAATTATGGGAAATAAAGGAGAAAGAAAGGTAGGGCTGGGGGGGGGAAAAGAGAGAGAAAGAGAACCAGACTAAAATTATAGATAGGGATGGGGGTAAGGGGGGGGGGGCAGGGGTATCAACAGAGGTCTGTGAGTTGGATGTTCATGCTGGCAGGTAGGAGGCTACCTAGGCGGGAGATAAGGTATTGCTCCATCAACCTGCTTGTGGCCTCATCTTGACGGTAGAGGAGGCCATGGACAGACATGTCGGAGTGGGAGTGGTCTGTGGAATTGAAGTGTGCGGCCACAAGGAGATCCCGCCACTGCTGGAGGACTGAGCGTCGGTGTTCGGCGAAACGGTCTCCCAGTCTGCGGCAGGTCTCCCCAATGTATAAATAGCCACATCGGGGCCACACGGGGCCATGGGCATTTTCTAGCACCTTTCTGTATATATGTCCTTGATGGTGCCAGTGATGTGTTGGGCACTTGTCCACTGCAGTGGAGTTTTCAGACCAAGCAGAAATGCAAATTGTAAGGATGCTCTTTAATGAACAACTGTAGAATGCGCGAGTACAGATGTGCATAGTGCAGTTCTCTCTCGAGCTTCCTCAGAAAATAGAGGCATTGGTGAGCTTTCCTGACAGAAACATAGAAAACCTACAGTACAATACAGGCCCTTCAGCCCACAAAGTTGTGCCAAATATGTCCCTACCTCAGAAATTACTAGGCTTACCTATAGCCCTCTATTTTACTAAGCTCCATGTACCTGTCTAAAAGTCTCCTAAAAGCCCTATTGTATTCACCTCTACCACCGTTGCCGGCAGCCCATTCCACGTACTCACCACACTCTGAGTAAAAAACTTACCCTGGGATCTCCTGTACCTACTCCCCAGAACCTTAAACCTGTGTGCTCTTGTGGCAACCATTTCAGCCCTGGGAAAAAGCCTCTGACTGTCCACACAATTGTGTATGTGTTCTGAGAGCACGAGATATTGAGCGAGATGTGCAATCCCAGGAGTTTGAAACTGTCCAGTTTCCACTGCTGTGGTGATGTAAATTCTCTGGAACAGACATTTGTATGATAAGATTAACTCCTGGCTTTCACAATCTACTCCACTACAATCTTTTATATTATTGTTTACCTGCACTGCATTTTTTAGTAGGTTTTCCACTTTATTCTCAATTGTTATTGTTATTTGTTCTAGCTGAATGCTCACTGCCCGTTATACCACTGCATTTAGGGCAGTGATAAAGATCCTCCGTCTCTCTGTATAGAAGGATTCTTCATTACTGTTTCCATAACAATTGCTTTTTGACCCATCAGGGTTGTTGGCCCTGAGCTGAATCCCCAAACCTGGAGGAATAGTGGACCACTCTTAGTCTAACCTTTACCTTTTAACTGTTTGGCATGTGTGACCCTACCAAGAGCCCACGCACAAGATCCCAACTCCAGCCAACATAGCTCTCTGGGTCATTGTGACATGTGAGCCTCCAAACCCCACTACAAGGCTGAGGTCTTCTTAGAGGCCTGCTGAATACACTGTGCATAACTTCTGTATGAAGAGTATGCAAGTCAAGCTTTTCACTGGACCTTGGTACATGCGACAATAACAAACTAATTACAAAAATATTCAATATCTGTGTAATAACACTCCCCCTCAAGTTCCTATTTAATCTCTCCCCTCTCACCCTAAACCTGTGCTCTCTGGTCCTTGATTCTCTAACCCCGGGGACAAGACTGCTCATTCACTCTATTTGTGCCCCTCATTATTTTTACAGAATTCACTAAGGCCACCCTTCTTTGGCTTACTTTCCAAAGTAAGCCCCAATCTGCACAACCACTCTCTGTAGCTCAGTCGCTCGAGTCCTGGCAACATGCTTGTAAACCTCTTCTGCCATCTCCAGTTTAGTAGCATCCTGACTCTGCAAATACCTATTCAGCCAATCATATGGCAGCAACACAATGCATAAGAGCATGCAGATATGGTCAGGAGGTTCAGTTCCTGATGAGACCAAACATAAAATGGGGAAGAAATGTGATCTAAGTGACTTTGACTTTGGAATGATTATTTGTGCCAAACGAGGTGGTTTACAGAGAAACCGTGCAAAAAAAACCCAACAAAACCATCCAGTGAGCAGCAGTTCTGTGGGCATAAATGCCTTGTTAATGGGGAGAATGGCTGGACTGGTACAAACTGACAGGAAGGTGACAGTAACTCAAATAACCACACATTACAAGTGGTGTGCAGAAGAGCTTCTCAGAATGCACATGAACCTTGCAGTGGATGGGCTACAGCAGCAGAAGACCACAAGCATATACTCAGTGGCCAGTTTGTTAGGTACTGGGGGTATCTAATAAAGTGGCCACAGTATACACTACAGGAATACCTGAAGTACTAATTACTAGTATATTGCTTTGGGACACCTAAGGTTCCTACCAGTACCCACTCTAACTTCAGCACAGAGTCTGCCTCAATGCATGCAGGGACAACAACTGCAACAGATTCGCTCCACACCACTATCTTGAGCCAAGAGGTAAATTACAAACACAAGAGATTCTGCAGGTGCTGGAAATATGGAACAACAGACACAAAATGATGGAGGAACTCAGCAGGTCAGGTATCATCCATGGAGAGGTATAAAAAGCAGAAGAGGTAATGAGCACACTAAACACAAACATGTTGTCCCAGAAAAGCAGCGTCCAGTATCAAAAACCCCACAACCCAGATATGCTCTCTTCTTCCTCTGCTGCATCAGGAAGGAGGTACAGGAGCCTCAGGACCCACACCACCAGGTTCAGGAGCTTATTACCCTCAACTATCAGGCTCTTGATTCAAAGGGTATAACTGCACTCATATTCACTTTGCCCATCACTGAAACGTTCCCACAACCTATGGACTCAGTTTCAAGGACTTTTCATCTCATGTTCTCAATGTCTATTGCTCATTTATTATTATTTCTTTTTTCATATTTGCACAGTTTGATTGTTTTGCACACTGGTCAAATGCCCAAGTTGGTGTGGTCTTTCATTGGTTCTATTATGGCTGTTATTCTATTTTGAATTTATTGAGTATGCCCACAGGAAAGGAATCTTAATGTTGTATATAGTGCCCTGTATGTACTTTGATAATAAATTTACTTTGAACTTTAGACAAATATGTCACTGCCCTGTTGTATACCTTCCCTTCTTATTCTGGCCTCTTCCCCCTTCATTTCCTGATGAAGGGTCACAGCCTGAAACGTCGCCTGTTTATTCCTTGTCAGATGCTACCTGACCTGCCAAGAGCCCCCAGCATTTTGAGTGTGTTACATGAGCCAAAAGCCGCAGGGTCAGCTAGACCACGTCCAAATGACCTGTCACTGGGGGCGTAGCAAGCCGCCAGAGGACCACAACAGTCTGCAAACCAGACAAGGGAACTGAAAACATCCTTCGCCACCACACCTAATCCTGTACCCACAGAGAGCAAGAAGCCATCATAGAGTATCTCTTAAAGATTACAGATGACCCTGGGCCAGTATTCACTGCAGTTTAGAAGAATGATGGCAGAGCCCTAGATAGAGCGGACACAGAGAGGATGTCTCCTACAGTGGGCAATCTAGGACCGGGATTGGGGGGGAAGGCACTGCCTCAAAATAGAGGGAAGTCCATTTAGAATGGAGGTAAGAAAGGATTTCTTTAGCAAAAGGGTGGTGAATCTGTGAAATTCATTGCCACGAATGGCTTTGGATGCCAAATCATCAGGTATATTTAAAGGGGATGTTGTTAAGTTCTTGATTAAAGCATCAAAGATTATGGGGAGAAGGCAGGAGAATGGGGTCGAAAGGGATAATAAATCAATCATGATGGAATGGTGAAGCAGACTCGATGGACCGAATGGCCAAATTCTATACGTCATATAGAGTGACTCTTGTCTTCTAGTTCTGGTGAGATGATTCTGTTTTGGTCTTGCTTACAGATGTCAAAGATAAAAGTAAATAATACAATAAACTTAAACATATTAGAACCAGTCTTATTTCTAAACACAATATTCATTATTGGGCCAAACCACACAATCCTAAAACAGATGTTGCTATTAGTCAATCGTCTGAATGCGGGAAACCTTTCCTCCAGTCATCCCATTACCTAATGTAGTCCAGTCAGGGACCAGGGCAAGGCCAGAGCTTGTTCAGGATTGACATCCTGTCCCTTAGATCCAGCTTCAGAATCTCACAGAGGCTTTATCCAACTGAAATCCACATGGATTTCACTCTCCTCATCATCCAGTCCAGGGCAGGGGTCCCATGCCACACTGCACAGCTCTTCTGGGCAGCCGGTAGCATGGAGGTCAGCATAACATTATTACAGTGGCAGGCGCCTGGATTCATTTCCCAGTGCTGTCAGTAAGCAGTTGGTACGTTCTCCCCATACCCAAGTAAGCTTCCTCCGGGCGCTCGCTTCTTTTCACATTCCAAAGACATACAGGTTGGGGCTAGTAAGCTGCTACGATGGCGCCAGAAGCATGGTGACACTTGTGGGCTGCCCCCGGAACGTCCTCAAATTGTGTTGGTTGTTGAGGCAAAAACAACACATTGCAGAGTGTATTTAATGTGCACGTGGACAAAACACAAGTGTAAAGGGGACAAAATAATTGTTACTCCAGATCCAATGCAGTAAAAAAAGCACAAGTTATAGAGCAAATAATAAAAAACACAATAATTATAAATATGTAAGATAGCTTATGTACATAGATTGATTGTATGTCCATAAAGTGATGCTAAGCACAGGAGTGTCTGTACATAAGGTGAGCAGTGGAATTGGTGGATGGAGGTGTTGATCAGCCTTACTGCTTGGGAAGGAACTATTTCTGAATCTGACGGCCGGGCCTGAATGATACATAGCCTCCTCTTTGATGGGAGTGGGACAAACAGTCTATGAACGGTGGGCCCTTCATGACACTACTGGCCTTTTTCCAGCACCTTTCTGGATATACAGTGGCATGCAAAAGTTTGGGCACCCCTGGTCAAAATTTCTGTTACTGTGAATAGTTAAGTGAGTAGAAGATGAACTGATCTCCAAGAGTCAAAGTTAAAAATTACACATTCTTTTCAACATTTTAAGAAAGATTAGTGTATTATTTTTGTTTAGTACAATTTTAGAGTGGGGAAAAAAGGAAAGGAGCACCATGCAAAAGTTTGGGCACCCCAAGAGATTTGAGCTCTCAGATAACTTTCACCAAGGTCTCAGACCTTAATTAGCTTGTTAGGGCTATGGCTTGTTGACAGTTATCACTAGGAAAGGCCAGGTGATGCAAATTTCAAAGCTTTATAAATACCCTGACTCCTCAAACTTTGTCCCAACAATCAACAGCCATGGGCTCCTCTAAGCAGCTGCCTAGCTCTCTGAAAATTAATATAAATGATGCCCACAAAGCAGAAGGCGGCTATAAGAAGATAGCAAAGCGTTTTCAGGTAGCTGTTTCCTCAGTTCGTGATGTAATTAAGAAATGGCAGTTAACAGGAACGGTGGAGATCAAGTTGAGGCCCGGAAGACAAAGAAAACTTTCCGAGAGAACAGCTCGTAGGATTGCTATAAAGGTAAACCAAAACCCCCATTTGACTGCAAAAGACCTTCAGGAAGATTTAGCAGATTCTGGAGCGGTGGTGTACTGTTCTACTGTGCAGCGACACCTGCACAAATATGACCTTCATTTAAGAGTCAACAGAAGAAAACCTTTCCTGCATCCTCACCACAAAATTCAGCTTCAGAAGTTTGCAAATGAACATCTAAACAAGCCTGATGCATTTTGGAAACAAGTCCTGTGGACTGACAAAGTTAAAATAGAATTTTTTGGCCACAATGAGCAAAGGTACGTTCGAAGAAAAAAGGGTGCAGAATTTCATGAAAAGAACATCTCTCCAACTGTTAAGCACAGGTGTGGATCCATCATGTTTTGGCCTTATATTGTAAACTGAAGGTTGTGCCATGGCCCTCACAATCCCCCGACCTAAACATTATCGAAAATCTGTGGATAGAGCTCAAAAGAGCAGTGCAAGACGGCCCAACAATCTCACAGAACCAGAAGCCTTTTGCAAGGAAGAATGGGCGAAAATCCCCCAAACAAGAATTGAAAGACTCTTAGCTGGTGACAGAAAGTGTTTACAAGCTTGATACTTGCCAAAGGGGGTGTTACTAAGTACTGACCATGCAGGCTGCCCAAACTTTTGCTTTGAGCTCTTTTCCTTTTTTGTTATTTTGTAACTGTAAAAGATGGAAATTAAAAAGTAATCTTGCTTAAAATATTAAAAAAATGTGTCATCTTTAACTTTATGCCTTTTGAAAATCTGGTCATCTTTTACTCGCTTAGCTATTCACAGTAATAGAAATTTTGACCAGGAGTGCCCAAACTTCTGAATGCCACTGTATATCCATGCTGGCAGGTAGGCTAGTGCCAGTGATACGATTCGTAGAGCTTACCTGTCCACTACAGCGCAGTTTCCATACCAAGCAGTGACTCACCTTGTTGAGATGCTCTCTACTGCGCATCTGTAGAATGATGCACCTACAGATATGCATGGTCCGGCATTTTAAGAAGATTTGATAAATCACCAAAGACTCTTACAAATTACTACAGATGTACCGTGTGGAGCATACTGACTGGTTGCATCACCGTCTGCTATGGTGGAACCAATGTACAGGATCGCAAGAAGCCGCAGAGGAGTGTGAACTAAGTCAGATCCATCATGGGTACAACCTTCCCCACCACTGACACCTTCAAAAGGCGATACCACCCTCTTCTCATTGTTACCATCACAGTGGTGGCACAGAAGCCTAAAGACACACATTCAACATTTTAGGAAGAGCTTCTTGCCCTCTGCCATGAATGGTACCTCTCTGCTCCACTTCTCCATTACTTGTATATTTTTGTCATTTATAATATTTAGGTATTACACCATCATGCCACAAATCAACAAACTTCACAATGCAGGTCACTGATAATAAACTAGAAATTAAATGTGTAACAAAATGAATTCCTTCTGCCTTCACAATGTTCATATCACTTCATTCTCTGCACATTCCTGAGTCTTTTAAATACCTCTATCGTATTTTTTACATGTAACACCACGGTCCTGAAAAACGTCTCATTTTTACTGTGTACTGTACCAAGAGTTATGGTCAAAATGACAATAAAAAGTGACTTGACCTAACTTGTATCTGCACCAACCATCACCCCAGCAACATTACCAGAGGGCGTAATTTCAAAGGAGACCCTGTGGCTTGGAAAGAATATTGGCTGACTGGCAAGAGGCAAAGAGTAGGAATAAAGGGAGTCATTTCTTGGCTTCCAATAACTAGTGGTGCTCTGCAAAGGTCGTTATTAGGACCGCTTCTATTTACATTGTATGTCAATGATTTGGATGATGGAATTGATGGTTTTGTGGCCCAGCTTGCAGACAATACAAAGATAATATTGAGGAAGCAGGAAGTTTGCAAAAGGACTTCGATGGGAGAATGGGCAAAGAAGTGGCAGATAGAATATAGTGCAGGGAAGTGTATGGTCATGCGCTTTGGTTGAAGAAATGAAAGTGTAGATTATTTGAGGTGCAAAGAGACTTCGGTGTCCTTGTGTAGGATTTCCTAAAGGTTAACCTGCAGGTTGAGTCAGTAAGGAAGCAGAAGCAATGTTAGCATTCAGTTTGAGAAGGCCAGAATACAAGAGCAGGGATGTGATGCTGAGGGTTAACATACAAGGAGCACTTGATGGCTCTGGACGGACTTGCAGGAGTTTAGAAGAATGGGGGGTGGGGGGGTGAGAACCTCATTAAAATCTATTGAATATTGAAAGGTCTAGTTAGTATGTGGCAAGGATGTTACCTGTATTGCACAAGTCCAAGACAAGAGGGTACAGCCTCTAGAGCAGGGGCTCCAAACCTTTCTTATGGCATGGACCCTTACCCTTAACCAAGGGGGTTCTGTGGACACCGGGTCGGGAACCCCTGCAGTTGAGGAGGAATTTCTTCAGTCAGAGGATGGTGAATCTGCAGAATTCATTGCACAGACGGCTGTGGAGGACAGGTCACTGAATATATTTAAAGCAGAGGTTGACGCTTTGTTGATTTGTCAGGACATCAAAGGTGACGAGGAGAATGCAGGTGAATGAGGTTAAGAGAGATAATAAATCAGCCACGATAGAATGACAAATAGACTCAATGGGCTGAATGGCCTCCTATATCTTGCAGTCCTATGGAGATGTAAAGGTGGTGGTGGGGGGGGGGGGGGGGGGGTCTTTTTTTGTTTTTGCACAGAGTGGTGAGTGCCTAGAATATTCTGCCTGGGTGGTAGAGGCAGACACTTTAGAGACTTTTAAATGTTTAGATGTGAAAAATAGAAGGATATGGAAATTGTGTAGGCCAGTGGTCCCCAACCACCGGGCCGGGGATCAGTACCAGGCCGCAAGGAAACGATATGATTTGTCGATATGAAACGATACAAGTCAGCTGCAACTTTCCTCATTCCCTGTCACATCCATTGTTGAACCTGAATGCACGCGAGGTCATTACGCATGTGAAGTCATCAGTTGGGTGCCCTTGTGTAGGACGTCAGTAAGTCATCAGTTGATCCTCGCACCGTGGATCACTGGTTGGCCTTGGGTAACCGGCGGCCTTGCGTGGCCGGCGAGAAGTGCCATTGCTACCGGCCTGGAGCGTGGACAGATGGGCTAAACCTGTTTAGCACACCAAATATTCGTGGGGAACCTGGTACTAAAATTTTTGCAGACGACCTAATTCAGGCTCAGGATTTCGTAAGTAGCAGGGCAGCTACCTCGCTGCCATCTACTGAAAGTCATCCCTCGAGCCAAACTTTTGTCGGCCGTTAGATCCTACCTACCTATAGGGGGGAGGGGCGGGCACCCGCCCTGTCACACTCTGCGCTCAGTCAGTCCCTCTCTCTGGACTGCTCCTGCTGTGGCCCTGGTATGCAGACCTCCGGCCCTTGTCCTCTCACTGGTGTGTTGCAATGATTTTATATGTTCATATGAGGAAAATATGCGCTGAGTGTTTAATATTAAATTCATTAGATAAGCCGTTTTGGAAACAAAATTGAGTGTATTAGCCATTTATAAGTGACATATAGTTGACTTACCACCTATATTCTGGTTGATATTAACACCCACAACGACCCCCCCCCCACCCCCACCGGCCAGTCCGCAAGAATATTGTCAATATTAAACCGGTCCACAGTGCAAAAAATGTCGGTGACCCTGGGTGTAGGCAGAAGAGATTAGCTGGCTATTTGATTACTAATGTAATTGGTTCAGCACAACATTGTGGGCTGAAGGGCCTGTTCCTGTGCTATACTGTTCTATGTTCCATGTTCCAAAGCATACGGCAAAATTTCAAGCATTTGTTGCTGCATAGACAGCTGGGACAAACTTGAGCTGAAGGGAAGGATATCTATAGAAAGACTTGTGGGGCATTCTTCATTCACTGCCCTTCCTCTGGGTGCATTCTGCTTCACGGAGCACACACTCCCTCTGCTGGAACACCCGTATATGATAGAATGCATAGCACAGAACAGCAGAGACAAGGAGAATAATAACAACTGACTTATACTGCATTTTTATGCAAACAATGTTCACCAGAAGGAGAAACAGATATTCATGCCATCAGGTTGGAAGTTATCCAGACTAAGATGTTGCTCCTCTACCCTGAGAGTGGCCTCTTCTTGTGCCAAGATGAGTCCATGGACTAACATGTTGGAACAGGAATGGGAATCAGAATTAGTACGTTTGGCCCCCGGGAAGTTCCACTTTTGATAGATGGTGCAGAGGCAATGAGTCTCACCAATGCTGAGGAGGCCACATCGGAAGCACTGGACACAACAGATGACCCCAGCAGATTTGCAGATGAAGTGTTGTCTCACCTGGAAGGACTGGTTGGGGCCCTAAATGGATGTGGGGGAGGTGGTGTATGGGCAGATGTAGCACTTAGGCCACTTGCAAGATTAAGTGCCAGGAGGGAGATTAGTGGGGAGGGAACGAATGGACAAGGGAACCGCAGAGAGAGAAATCCCTGCAGAAAACGGGGGGGGGGGGGGGGAATAGGGAGATAAAGGATATACTTAGTGGTAGCATCCCTTTGAAGATGGCAGAAGTTGAACAGGATAACGTGTTTGATTGGAGGTTGATGGGGTAGTAGGCAAGGACAAAAAGAACTATCATTGTTCAGGCAACAGGAAGATGGGCTGAGCGTGATTATACAGGAAATGGAGGTGAGAGCATCATCAATAGTGGAGGGAATAAATAAAAGTATGTCTTCCTGAAAAGATCACTGAGAGGTACAACAATGACCAGCCACGGTTCACCAAGGAGTTGACGACTCTCAGATCTGCAAAAGATCCTGCCTACAGGTCTGGAAGCAGAAATGGAATATAGCTCTGCAAAACGCCAGTTTAATTAAGTTCTGAAAGTGGTAAAAAGACACTTACGAGGACTGGCTAGAGAGAGACAAATAGCAGTGCTGTCTGGAGTTCAACTTCAAACAGAAGGGCCCACAAATCTCCTCCTCCCCTACCTTGGCCAATCAGCTCAGTTTTATTGCCAAATTAATGAGGGCAATCAACATCTACTGCTTCTCAATTCCTCTGATCCTGAAGTGCTGAGCCCCACAAACAAACCTCCCTTTCACAAGTGCTCCAATGTCACTATCCCCCCTTCATTCCAGCACATGCACCTTCTTCAGCCCAGCCCCCTCCTTCCATCCCACCTAAAGACACCTGTTGGTGTCTCACCTGTACTCCTAGGCAGTTATTTTCACTGACGTATTTAACACCTCCCTCCAATTGTGTAGGATTCCGATCTGCTTTAAAATTGCTATGATCATTCCAGCTCCCAAGAAAGACAAGTTCATTGGACAATGATAATAGGCGGTCGCTCTTGACTTCAGTAGTTATAAAAATCTTTGAACATCTGATGTTGGCCTACCTTAAGTCCATTACTGATCCTCTTCTTGACCCACTGGCATGCTTGTAGAGCAAATTGCTCAGTTGAGGATGTGCCTACATTACATTTTTTCAACATCTGGACTCCCCCCAACACCTATGTGAGGATCTTGTTTGTGGATTTTAGCTCCATCTTCAACATTACTGTTCCAGAGTTGCTCCAAAGCAAGGTAACCCAGCTAGCTCTACCCTGCAGTATCTGTCAGTGGATTACGAACTTCCTGACAGGAAGGAAGCAGAATGTAAGGCTGGGCTCCTACTTGTCCAATCCAATGTAATGTCTATAAGCATTGGCTCTCCCCATGGCTATGTTCTTTCACCCCTCCTGTTCTCACTTTATACAAACGACTGTACCCATAGACAAATCCATTAAAATCCTAAAGATTGCAGATGATCGACTATAGTTGGTCTCCTCTCTAATAATAATGAGACATGCTTTCAAAGAGCGGCAGACCACCTGGCAGCATGGTGTGCTTGTAACAACTTGGAGCTTAATACTATCAGGACATTAGAAATGAGGATTGACTTCTGTCAACAATACTACCTGCCATGCCATTAGAAATTACTGGTCAGGCTGTGTCTGGTCAAGTCAGTCTACCATTACCAGTTTAAATGAGACAAGCACATTACACTTATCACTAGGAAAGCCCAGCACAAACTGTTCTTCCTATGCCAGCTGAGGAAACTACAGATCTCAGGGCTTACCCTGATGAATTTCTACTCAGCCATCATTGAATGTTGTGACCACCTCTATCACCATATGGTTTCCCGTTGCCTCCTCCCTCTCCAAGTCCAGGTTGCAGTGAGTGATCCACTAAGCAGAGAAGATCATTGGCTGTCAGCTACTGACATTAGAAGACCTGTTTATGGCCAGAGCAAAAAATAGAGCTGAAAAATTTACTGCTGACTCCTGCATAACTAGCAGTCACCTATTCCCAAATTGGCATCAGTCCTACAAGTCCATTAGCTACAAATGCTACAAGTCCATTAGCACCAGGACTACACATCATCTCCGAAGCTTCTTTCCTGTAGCGATCCAAAGTAATAACCCAACTGTCCCTGCACATCATCAAATGGCCTTTCCTGTTCTCCTTGTCCTGTTGATAATTACTGAGTCTGTTCATAAGTTCACATTTAGTTTAAGTTCATTATTGACATTGTGTTCTGCTAGTTGTTGATTGCTCAATTGTTTCGTAAATTGTTGGTTGCTATTGTGTTGTCTGTAATGGTATTGTCTTGGGTTTTATGCTTAAAACTGAACAACAATCAATTCTAGTATGTTTTACAGACTGGCAATAAAGTGATTCTTAAACATAGAAAACCTACAGCACAATACAGGCCCTTCAGCCCACAAATTTGTGCTGAACATGTCTCTACCTTAGAAATTACTAGGCTTACCTATTGCCCTCCATTTTTTTAAGCTCCATGTACCTATCCAAAAGTCTCTTAAAAGATCTTATCATATCGACCTCCACCACCATTGCCAGCAGCCCATTCCACGCACTCACTACTCTCTGAGTAAAAGACTTACCCCTGACATCTCCTCTGTACCTACTCCCCAGCACCTTAAACCTGTGTTCTCTTGTGGCAACCATTTCAGCTCTGGGAAAAAGCCTCTGACTGTCCACACGATCAATGCCTCTCATCATCTTATAAACCTCTATCAGGTCACCTCTCATCCTCTATTCCTCCAAGCAGAAAAGGCCAAGTTCACTCAACCTGTTTTCCTAAGACACGGTCTCCAATCCAGGAAACATCCTTGTAAATCTCCTCTGCACCCTTTCTATGGTTTCCACATCCTTCCTGTAGTGAGGCGACCAGAACTGAGCGCAGTACTCTAAGTGGGATCTGACCAGAGTCCTATATAGCTGCAACACTACCTCTCGGCTCCAAAATTCAATTCCACAATTGATGAAGGATAATACACCATACACCTTCTTAATCACAGAGTCAACCTGCGCAGCTGCTTTGAGCGTCCTATGGACTCAGACCCCAAGATCTCTCTGATTCTGCACACTGCCAAGAGACTTACCATTAATACTATATTCTGCCATCATATTTGACCTACCAAAATGAACCATTTCACACTTATCTGGGTTGAACTCCATCTGCCACTTCTCAGCCCAGTTTTGCATCCTATCAATGTCCTGCTGTAATCTCTGACAGCCCTCAACACTATCCACAACACCTCTAACCTTTGTGTCATCAGCAAACTTACGAACCCATCCCTCCACTTTCTCATCCAGCTGAGTTATAAAAATCACGAAGAATAAGGGTCCCAGAACAGATCCCTGAGTCACTCCACTGCTGACCGACCTCCATGCAGAATATGACCCTACAACCACTCTTTGCCTTCTGTGGGCAAGCCAGTTCTGGATCCACAAAACAACATCCCCTTGGATCCCATGCCTCCTTACTTTCTCAATAAGCCTTGCATGGGGTACCTTATCAAATGCTTTGCTAAAATCCATATACACTACATCTACGACTACCTTCATCAATGTGTTTAGTCACATCCTCAAAAAATTCATTCAGGCTCGTAAGGCACGACCTGCCCTTGACAAAGCCATGCCGACTACTCCTAATCATATTATACCTCTCCAAATGTTCATAAATCCTGCCTCTCAGGATCCTCTCCATCAACTTACCAACCACTGAGGTAAGACTCACTGGTCTATAATTTCCTACTCCCTTTCTTGAATAAAGGAACAACATCCGCAACCCTCCAATTCTCCGGAACCTCTCTCATCCCAATTGATGATGCAAAAATCATCGCCAGAGGCTCAGCAATCTCCTCCCTCGCCTCCCACAGTAGCCTGGGGTACATCTCATCCGGTCCCGGCAACTTATCCAACTTGATGCATTCCAAAGGCTCCAGCACATCCCCTTTCTTAATATCTACATGCTCAAGCTTTTCAGTCTGCTACAAGTCATCACTACAATCACCATGATCCTTTTCTATAGCGAATACTGAAGTGAAGTATTCATTAAGTATCTCTGCCATTTCTTCCGGTTCCATACATACTTTCCCGCTGTCTCACTTGATAGGTCCTATTCTTTCACGTCTTATCCTCTTGCTCTTCAAATACTTGTAGAATGCCTTGGGGTTTTCCTTCATCCTGCCCGCCAAGGCCTTCTCATGGCCCCTTCTGGCTCTCCTAATTTCCTTCTTAAGCTCCTTCCTAGTAGCCTTATAATCTTCTAGATCTCTAACATTACCTAGCTCTCTGAACCTTTTGTAAACTTCTCTTTTCTTCTTGACTAGATTTATTACAGCCTTTGTACTCCACGGTTCCTATACCCTACCATATCTTCCCTGTCTCATTGGAACATACCTATGCAGAACTCCACATAAATATCCCCTGAACATTTGCCACATCTCTTCTATACTTTTCCCTGAGAACATCTGTTTCCAATTTAAGCTTTCAATTTCCTGCCTGATAACCAAGTAATTCCTTTTACTCCAATTGAGCACTTTTCTAACTTGTCTGTTCCTATCACTCTCCAATACTATTGTAAAGGAGATAGAATTGTGATCACTATCTCCAAAATGCTCTCCCACTGAGAGATCTGACACCTGACCAGGTTCCTTTCCTAGTACCAAATCAAGTACAGCCTCTCCTCTTGTAGGCTTATCTACATACTGTGTCAAGAAACCTTCCAGCACACACCGAACTCCACACCATCTAAACCCATTGAGAAGCCAATCAATATTTGGGAAATTAAAATCTGCCATCACAACAACTCTTATTATTACACGTTTCCAGGATCTGTTTCCCTATCTGTTCCTCGATATCCTTGTTACTATTGAGCAGCCTATAAAAAACACCCAGTAAAGTTAGTGACCCCTTCCTGTTCCTAAACTCCACCCACAGAGACTCCGTAGACAATCCCTCCATGGCGTCCACCTTTTCCGCAGCTGTGACACTATCTCTGATCAACAGTGCTACACCCCCACCTGCCTTTTCTGAAAGATCTAAAACCCAGCACTTGAAGTAACCATTCCTGTCTCTGAGCCATCCAAGTCTCTGTAATGGCCACGTCGTATCTCCAAGTACTGATCTATGCTCTAAGCTCATCCGCTTTGTTCACAACACTCTTTGCGTTAAAATAGACAGATCTTAAACCTTCGGTCTGAGCGCGTCCCTTCTCTATCACCTGCCTATCCTCCCTCTCACACCGTCTTTCTCTATTTGTGAGCCAACCTCCTCTTCCCCAGTCTTTTCAGTTCGGTTCCCACCCCCCAATAGTTCTCCAGTGGCGTTAGGAAATCTTCCTGCCAAGATATTGGTCCCCCTGGGATTCAACTGCAACCTGTCCTTTACGTACAGGTTACACCTGCCCTAAAATAGGTCCCAATGATCCAGAAATCTGAATCCCTGCCCCCTGCTCCAATCCCTCAACCACACATTTATCCTCCACTTCATTCTTTTCCTATTCTCACTATCACGTGGCACAGGCAGTAATCCCGAGATTACTACCTTTGCAGTCCTGTTTCTCAACTTCCTTCCTAACTCACTGTAGTCTTTTTTCAGGACCTCTTCCCTTTTCCTACCTATGTCATTGGTGCCAATACATACCATGACCTCTGGCTGTTCTCCCTTCCACTACAGGATATCTTGGATGCGATCTGAAACATCCCGGACCCTGGTACCTGGGATGCAAACTACAACCTGAGTTTCTTTCCTGCGTCCACAGAATTACCTGTCTGACCCCCTAACTATAGATTCTGAAAAGATAAAAATGTTACCGGCTAAATAGGTTCAGAGCTAGAGTTTCAAAGTGTCAACTGAGTCTGCATCCCTTATAGTTTTGAGTTCCACAGTTTAGGAGTGATGTGCTGACCTGCCAATATCTTTAATAATCCTGCTTGAGCTCAAGAGTCTTCTTCCGTCGGTCTCTTAAATTTAACCTATCTCCCTCAAAAGACCTGAGAGCTTGAGCAGGATTATAAAACTAAAGTGATTCTGTGATGTACTCCGGTTCCAGACCATTATAAGCTTTAAAAACAAGTAAGAGAATGTTAAAATCAATTCTAAAAGATTAGGAAGGCAATGCAGTGCAGCTAGGATGGGAGTAATATCCTACCTCATCCTGGTTTTGGTTAGAAGTCTATTTGCCACATGTAAATCAAAACATACAGTGAAATTCTCCTTTTCCATCAACAACCAACACAATCCAAGGATGTGCTGTGGACAGCCTGCACGTGTTGCCAAGCTTCCGGTCCCAACATAGCATGCCCACTACTTACATGTTCATGGCTTGGTATGATAACTGCTCTGCAAGAAACTACAGAGAGTTGTGGACATAGCTCAGCACATCACAGAAACCAGCCTCCCCTTCATGGACTCTGTCTACACTTCTCATTACCTTGGTAAAGCAGCCAGCATAATTACAGAACACACCCACCCTGGACTTTCTCTCTTCACCCATCGGGCAGAGATACAAAAGCCTGAAAACACCAACCACCAGGTCCAAAGACAGCCTCAATCCTCTGTTATGTCTACTGAACAGTCCCCTAATAAAATGGACTTCTCACCTCACGTACCTTGTTACACTTTACTGTCTGCCTGCACTGCACTTTCTCTGTAACTATAACACATTATCCTGCATACTGTTGTTGCATCCCCTTGTACTACCTCAGAGTACTGATTTAATTTTAATTTACAGATACGGCACAGTAAGAGACCTTTCTCACCCAATTACACCAATGCAACCAATTAACCTACTAACCCACACATCTTTGCAATGTGGGAGGAAACTGCAGCACCTGTAGGAAACCCACATGTTCCACAGAGGGAACGCACAAACTCCTTACAGACCGTACCGCAGCTCAAATTGAACCCAGTCCTGGTGCGGTAAAGTGTTAATCTAACCACTCGGCTATGCTGATGTGATGAAATTATCTGTATGGATGGCATGCAAATCAAAGCTTCACACTGCACCTCAGTACACACAACAAACCAATCTACCAATCCAGCACAGAAATGGCCCTGCAGCCCATCACAACTACGTGACCTATCTATACTTTCCCAGTGACCAGCACAGCATTCAACTGTTCACCATTCATCATGAAGGTGTCTGTCTCCACCACCCTCTGGGTGGTAATGTTGCTCAGATTCTTGATTTCTCCTGACCGTGCACCTAGACCCTATGGCTTTAGACAATTTTATATTATTTTATGTAGAGATAACGCACAGTAGTGCAACTGCTAGTGTGATGCTATTACAGCTCAATTCAAACATTTGCACACTTTCCCGTGAGCGTGTGGGTTTCCTCCAGGTTCCTCCCACAGACCAAAGACATTCTGGTTGGAGGGTTGATTGGTCATTGTAAGTTGTCCTGTGATAGGTGAGTTGCTGGGCGGTGTGGCTCGTTGGGCAGAAGGTCATGCTCTGCTCTAAACAGAGAGACAGGCAGCCCTTCTGGCCCAACCTAATTACATTCATGTGGCCAATTAACCTATTAACACATACACCTTGGAAGGAAACCAAAGCGCCTGATCTTTGCGTGGCAACTGATAAAGTGTCAATGACCAACATAGTCAGAGGATATGCTCGGGGCAGTCCATAAATGTCACCATGCTTCCATCACCAGCATAGCACGTCCACAACTCACTAACCATAAACGGTGCATCTTCGGTCACAGGGACAATGCCAGAACTCCTTACAGGTGGCAACAGGGATTGAGCCTGGGATACTGATGCTGTAACAGTGTTATGCTGTCAGGCCAACAAAAGGAGACTAGTTTGGATGGGATATCTTGATCCGTATAGACCACTTACACCTGTTTCTGTGCCGTATGGACCATGACCTCTTGAATAAGACCACAAGACAATGGAATTAGGCCATTCAGCCTTCTCCACCACACCTGATTTATTATCCCTCTCAACCTCACTCTCCTCCTGCCTTTGCCATTGACTAATCAAGAGTCTATCAACCTTCACTTTAAATATACCCAATGACTTGGCCTCTACAGATTCATCAGCCTCTGGCTGAAGAAACTCCACCTCAGCTCTGCTCTTGAACAAAGGGGTTAACTATACTCACTTGCCCATCTATTGAGATGTTCCCACAACCAATTATCCTCACTGCAGGAAGGATATGGAAACCATAGAAAGGGTGCAGAGGAGATTTACAAGGATGTTGTCTGGATCGGGGAGCATGCCTTTTTAGAATAGGTTGAGTGAACTCGGCCTTTTCTTCTTGGAGCGACGGAGGATGAGAGGTGACCTGATAGACGTGTATAAGATGATGAGAGACATTGATCGTGTGGATAGTCAGAGGCTTTTTCCCAGGGCTGAAATGGTTGCCACAAGAGGACACAGGTTTAAGGTGATGGGGAGTAGGTACAGAGGAGATGTCAGGGGTAAGTTTTTTTACTCAGAGTGGTGGGTGCATGGAATGGGCTGCCGGCAGCAGTGGTGGAGGCAGACACGATAGGGTCTTTTAAGAGACTTTTGGATAGGTACATGGAGTTTAGAAAAATAGAGGGCTATGGGGAAGTCTAGTAATTTCTAAGGTAAGGACATGTTCAGCACAACTTTGTGAGCCGAAGGGACTGTATTGTGTGTAGGCTTTCTGTGTTTGTATGATCTCACTTTAAGGACTCTTGATACTTTATGATATCCTTTTTTTCACTATTTACATTCTGCACTCTGGTTGATCTTTCATCGACCCTGTCATAGTTACTATTCTATAGATTTGCTGAGTATACCCGCAGGAAAATGAATCTCAGAGTGGGGACATTAATGCT
The DNA here is from genome assembly GCF_030144855.1 of Hypanus sabinus. NCBI lineage: Eukaryota > Metazoa > Chordata > Chondrichthyes > Myliobatiformes > Dasyatidae > Hypanus > Hypanus sabinus. The sequence continues at coordinate 15,964,401 of NC_082712.1, read as the reverse complement.
ATTGGGACATTAACCGTCTCGACTTCACCACCCCTTGCTCCAATTCCAACCTTACCCCCATCACTCCTGATGAAGGGTTTTGGCCCGAAATGTTGTCACTATCTCCTCCCATAGATGCTGTCTGGCCTGCCAAGTTCTGCCAGCATTTTGTGTTTTTGTTTTTTTTTAATTTATTTCCAGCATCTGCAGATCCACTCGTGTTGTCTCAGAGTTGTATATGGGAACATACATATACTCTGATAGTAAAATTTGCTTTGAACTTTTGACTTTCTAAAAGGGACATCCTTCTATTCTGAGGCTGCGCCCTCTGGTCTTCAAGTCCCCCACTATAGAAAACATCCTCTCCGCATCCGCTCCATATAAGCCTTTCAATATTCAATCCCATCTAGTCAGGGCACCCTCACCAATCAGGGCTCTTCCATACTCTCAGACAGCATCCCGCCCAAACCCCGCTCACCTGCCGCTCTCCGACAGGAAGGCCCCCTCATCCTTTAGTCTCTTGCTCTTCACAGCACAGTCCTCCAACAGTGTCTCCCGCCGACGCTTTGCAGCGTGCAACCAATCCACGTCAGCGTCCACCAATCCACCATCCTCCTCCACAGCCGCCTCAAAGACCTGGGAGGCCGTCTTCGACACCTTCTCGCCAACCTTCCTCTTCCAGCCAAAGGAAGTCATCCTGCAGTGGGGGAGGGGGAGACATACAAAGCCAATGGGTCATTCAGAACGGGCATCTGAATCATTCCAGAACCCTAGGGACAATCAGCACATGGACAAACATGGAAATCCAAACAGGACCCAGAGCCATCCCTGACCTTTTAACAGAGGGTGGTAGAGACCAGATATAACTTAAGGTGGGAATAGATTCAAGATTGTTTAATGTCACAAGTATAAAGGGAAATTATATATTTGTTACTCTGGATCTGATACGGCACAAAAAGAATAAATAACACAAAATAAGTTCAAGTTTATTGTCATCTGACTGTACATATCTACAACCAAACAAAACACCCCTCCAGACCCCAATGTGCCAACAAGACATATCACACACAGCACAAAAAATATAATATTGCCACAAGTTAATAAATATAAATCAAAATGCATGTATTGTATAGCCCAGGTAATAAACACAGCACTGTGCAAAAGTCTTAGGCACCCTAGATTTTTAATATAAATTTTGTTTTAGGTCACTGGATAAAATGTTAAAATCTGAATCAGGTTTAACGTCACTGGCATATGTTGTGAAATTTGTTGTTTTGTGGCAGCAGTACATTGCAATACATAAAAACTATAAATTACAATAAATACATGCAAAGAAATAAATAAGCAGTGCAAAAACAAGGGGAAATGGTTAGGTAGTATTCATGGGTTCATTGTCCATTCAAAAATCTGATGGCAGAGGGGAAGATATTCCTGAATTATTGAGTGTGTCTATTCAGGCTCCTGTACCTCTCCCTGATGGCAGCAATGAGAAGAGAGCATGTCCTGGGTGCTGGGGGTCCTGAATGATGAATGCCACCTTTTCTGAGGCATGACCTTTTGAAGACATCTCCAATATTTGCGAGGCAAGTGCCCATTATGGAACTAGCTGAGCTGACAACTTTCTGGAGCTTTTTCTGCTCCTGTGCAGTGCCCCCCACCCCCCCCAGACGATGATGCAACCAGTCGGACTGATTTCCATGATACATCTGTACAGCATACAGGTGGGGATAGAGGAATGTCTGGAGGAATCAAGGGCTAGAGGGTCAGCAGGAACTGGCAGGGGAGGGCTAGAAGCACCATAAATCAGTCGTTGAAAGGTGGGACAGGCTGGAGGGGCGGAATTGCTCTTGCTATTTTCCTGTGCAAATCAGTGTTGTGGCTGGCAGGAGCAGAGGATAGTTGTTAGGAAAGATTAGTTCCCTTCCCTTCCCTACCATTCCCTCCCACCTCTTTGACCTCTCCTGATCCCCTCCATTCCATCTCCCCAGCCCTATCCCCGCCTCTACTCTCTCCACCCTACGCCTTCACCCCCCACCCCAACAACATCTCTCCCATTACCCCCTCCCCCTCACCAACCTCCTGATCCCTCTTCCCCCCTCGCCCCGCCCCACATTAACCTGCCGGTCCCTCACCCCGGCCCACATTAACCTCCTGGTCCCTCACCCCGGCCCACATTAACCTGCCGGTCCCCCACCCCGGCCCCGCATTAACCTGCCGGTCCCTCACCCCGGCCCACAGTAACCTGCCGGTCCCTCACCCCGGCCCTGCACCAACCTGCCGGTCCCTCACCCCGGCCCTGCACCAACCTGCCGGTCCCTCACCCCGGCCCTGCACCAACCTGCCGGTCCCTCACCCCGGCCCTGCACCAACCTGCCGGTCCCTCACCCCGGCCCTGCACCAATCTGCCGGTTCCTGCCCTCTCCGCTCGGAGCCCCTCCGTCAGGCCCGAGGCCTCACGTCCGCTCTCGGGATCGCGGCCCCAGTACGCCTGCGTCGGGATCCGGACCTGGTCGCCTTAGTCAACCACTGCGCAGGCGCCTCAACGTGAGGCTGGAGTCTCCGTAACTGCGCATGCGCCCCCATCGTAGCTTGCCGGCCGCCTGCGATTCCGAGGGGGCATCGCCTTCACTGTGGTACAATGGCCAGTTCAGTGACTCCCTCATTCTTTTAACACCCCTCCCACCTCGCACCCTCCTCATTACTTCTCCCCGCTCTTTCTCCCATCCCAACCCCTCCTCCTCCAGCCCTCATTGTCATTCCGGGCTCAGCCAATTCAGGCGTTCACTGATCTTCATGGACGTCGGAGGTCCCACAGTACCCGGAACCATTGCTGCTCTGTGCTAGTTCAGCAGAGAGAGGCACCGACTCACCAGTTGAGGGAGAACAGGGACAGGCTTTCCTTGCCCACATTTACCATGTTCCTGTGAACCGTCATGGGGTCTAGAGTCAATGTTAACGATATAGTCCCCACTCACCACTGTATCAACTCTTATTTAGAGTTACATCACGGTAGCCCGCGCTGCCATGCGACCAATTAACCCACATACCGCACTTCTTCGGACTGTGGGGGGAAACCAGAGGAACCGTGCATTACAAGGGGAGAACGCACAAACTCCTTACAGACCGTACCGTGGCGCGAATTGAACCCCAGTCCTGGTGCGGTAAAGTGTTAATCTAACCACTCGGCTACGCTGATGTGATGAAATTATCTGTATGGATGGCGTGCTAATCAAAGCTTCTTACTGCACCTCAGTACACACAACAACAAACCAATCCAGCACAGAAATGGCCCTTCAGACCATCACAACTACGTGACCTATCTATACTATCCCAGTGACTAGCACGGGATTGAGCTGTTCACCATTCATCATGAAGGTGTCTGTCTCCACCACCCTCTGGGTAATTTGCTCAGATTCCCTATTTCTGACCGTGCACCTAGACCCTGTGGCTTTAGACAATTTTATATTATTTAATGTAAAGATACTGCACGGTAGTGCAGCAGCTAGTGTGACACTATTACAGCTCGGTGCTTTGGAGTGCAGTTCCATTATCCAACCAGCCTACACTGTCTGATTACACGTGACCAATTGACCTACTAATCTGCATGTCTCTGCATTGTGGGAGGAAACCCACGGCGATCATGAAGAGAACGTACAAACTCCTTACAGACAGTGCCAGGAATTGAACCATGACTGACACATGATCTGTAGGACATGGTTTTGAGAGTGTTATCTCAGCAGTCTGTAGATGGACTCATGTGGGGCAACTCTAGAATGAGGTTTATCAGTTCCCAGGCAGTTACGAGGATTATACGAGCTTGACCATGCTGGGAGCTGTTTGCCAAATCTCAGGGTCTCAAACAGCCCTTGTAGGTGAGGCAGAGCTTCACCTGCATCTCCACCAGACTCAACTGCACGAGGTTCCTGCAATGTGGCCTCCTTTACACTGAGTGTGCGTGAGGCAACACACACAAAAAGCTGGAGGGACTCAGCAAGTGGCAGCACCTATGGAGGCAGGAATATCAACTATCCACTTCCCTCATAGGCACTGCCTGACCCTCTGAGTTCCTCCAGCGTTTTCAGAATGAGGTTTATTATCACTGACATATGCATGACATTTGTTTTGCAACAACATTAATAAAGATTACTGTTACAATATAGATAGATTTGGGCAGAAGGGGCTCATCAGCCATGGTTGGCAGTACAGGAAGAAGAAGGGAAAGCCTGATCTCAAACCTCCACTGCCTTGTGGCTGCACCCACTCAACCCTAAACACAGAGCTGGAGTCCCTAAGGCAATCCTATGTTGAGTTCAACACTGACTGGCAACTCCTGCAACACCGCTGGTGCCAGACTGTATTGGTCTCGTTGTTCCTTTCAAATGGAGAGGGGGAGGCTGCCGCAAGTTCTCCATAGCGAACAGCCCAGGCTTGCATACCGTTTTACTGTTAGACATGGTCAACCCCGACCAACAGAAGGCCTCAAAATGGAGAGATAGTTAGAGCAAATTGATGACAAATGTTTCATAAAGCCTCAACATTACATCCTTGCTTTTGTATTCTAGTCCTCGTAAAATGAATGCTAACATTGCATTTGCCTTTCTCACCACCAACTCAACCTGCAAGTTAACCTTTCGGAAATCCTGCACGGGAACTCCCAACTCCCTTTGCATCATCAATCATGATTCCCTTCCATCAGCAAGGGCCCCCACCACCCATGTCATGCTCTCTTCTCATTGCCGCCATCAGGAAGATACAGGAGCCTCAATACCTGCACCATCAGCTTCAGGAATAGTTATTACCCCTCAACCATCAGGCTCTTGAACCAGTTTGGATAATTTCACTCACCCCATCACTGTACTGTTCCCACAACCTGAGGACTCATTTCAATCATCTCATGATCTCAATACTTATAGTTTATATAAAGGGCCAGAAGGATCATTGGGGACCCAAGTCACCCCAATCACAACCTATTCCAGCTGCTACCATCTGGGAAACAGTACCGCAGCATAAAAGCCAGGACCAAAAGGCTCCGGGACAGCTTCTTCCACCAGGCCATCAGACTGATTAACACACTGATTTGACTGTTCTATAAATTACTGATTGCACATTGCATATTTAGATGAAGATGTAACGTAAAGACTTTTACTCCTCATGTCTGTGAAGGATGTAAGAAACAAAGTCAATTCAATTTTTTTTTCTTCTTTTATTTGCATGGTTCATTTTTTTGTTGGTGTTGCAGTGGTTGTTTGTCTATCCTGTTAGGTTGGGTGTGATCTTTCATTGATTGTATCGTGTTTCTTGGATTTACTGTGAATTGCTCACAAGGAAATGAATCAATCTCAATGTTGTATATGGTGACATATATGTACTTTCATAATAAATTTACTTTAACTTCAAAACTCCAATTTATTAAGTTTCTTCCTTAGAAAATAATGTTATTCCTTCGATCAAAAATGCATGACCATACACGTCCCTACACTGTATTCCATCTGCCACTTCTTTGCCCATTCTCCCATCCAAGTCTTTCTGCAGACTTCCTATTTCCTCAACACTACCTGTGTCTCCACCTATCTTTGAACCATCAGCAAACTTGGCCATAAAGCCATCATCGAAATCATTGACATACAACACAAAAAGCAGTCCCAACACCAAACCCCGTCGAACACTAGTCACTGGCAGCCAACCAGAAAAGTTCCCCTTTACTCTGGCTCTTTGCCTCCTTCCAGTCAGCCAATCTTCCATCCATGTTAGAATCTTTCCTGTAATACCACGGACTTGGAGCTTGTTAAGCAGCCGCATTTGTGGCACCTTCTGAAAATCCAAATTAACACCACTCACTGACTCTCCTTTGTCTATCCTGCCTGTATTCTAACTCTGATAAATACCTACAACCCAATGGCACTGGCCAGCTGGCAAAACAGCTACCGAAGTAGGAAACAGTCTAATATTAATTACACGGTGAACTTTGCTCTGCATCTAGTCCACATTGTCCCTGCTCCAGGTGTATTTGACATGACCTGAAGGGCTTTGCATTATTCATAATTTGTTATCCTTGTCCTGGGAGAGCATGACAAGATGTTCATTCAGTCCTACCCCAGGACTGTATGATGGGACAGTGTAAAGGGAGTTAAACCCTGTGTCTAACTCCAGGAGTGTGTGATGGGACGGTATAGATGGAGCTTCACTCTGTCCCCAACCTGCGAGTGTGTAATAGGAGGGTGCTGTGCTTCATTCAAAGTCTAATCTGTGCTAAATTGTGTGTCTGTCTCTGTCTTAGTGTACGTGTATGTCTGTTTGTTTCTGAACAGTGATCTCACCAGATCAATTGCAAGACACTGGAAATGAGGACATTGCACTGTCAGTTGGATTGATTGCAAAATCACCATTTATTTTTTTACAAAATTATTTGCATTTATTGATTTAATCCTTTATGAAAGCCGTGATGTGGCAAGAGACATTACTATATTCAGTACTGAATTACAGATCAGTGTAGACAATGCCTAGAAAGTAAAAACTACAAAATTAGACGTATGCAGAATACAAAAAGGGTTTGCTGATTCAGTGCACTCAGTGGCAATGTTCCCTTCCCTTTGGTAGGGCTGGCTCACACCGGGACAAATTCCTAATACTTCCAAAAACAAAACAGCTAGAGATCCGAAAATACCCTGGATTGCATCCAAGTCTCGGAGATTTCTGTTTATGATTTTCCCACTCACAATTCCAGCAGAAAGTGTATGTTCTCCCTATCATCAGTGATCAGCAGCCTCCAAACACGGGAAATTGATCACCTTCCTCAACGTATTCCTGCTTCTCTCCTGAGTTAGCAGCATAGGGACAAGCTACCCTCAGCCTCTTCACCATGGCCAATTCCTGTGCTCACACATTAGCAAGTTGATGGAGCAGACTGTGCTTCACTGCACCCTCATTAACATGATAGAAATTTAACGGCACAGTAGCATAACAATTTAAAGAGCCAGCTGTAAAATTGGGCTTCAATTGCCCCGCTGTCTATTAGCAGTTTGTACATTCTCCCAGTGTGCATGGTTGTTCTCTGGCTTCCTCCTACACTTCAAACACGTAGGATTAGGATGAGTTGTGGGTATGTACCTCAGAAAGATGACATCCATCATTAAGAGCTCCCATCACCCAAGACGTGCCCTCTTCTCCTTGTTACCATCAAGGAGAAGGAACAGGAGCCTGAAGACACACACACAGTGTCTGAGGAACAGCTTCTTCCTCTCCACCATCAGATTTCTGAAAGGCCCATGAAGACTACCTCACTATCTTTTCCTTCTCTTTATGCATGACTTAATTAATTTAAATATTTATATATATTTATTAATAGTTTTAAAAATATTGTGTATTGCACTGTACTGCTGTCACAAGTCAACATAATTTCAGACATATGCCAGAGATATTAAACTGGATTTTGATTCACATGAAGCTTCATCTACACTGTCCCATCACACACTGCCCAGACAGAGGCAGCACGGAGGTTGACTGGGAAGATTAATTAGCAGGAGTCAGCCATTCCTGATTTTCCAGTGTGGAGCCGAGAAGAGGTGCAGGGAGCCACAGCTGTGCATTCGCTTTCTTTGGTGGGAAGAGGGGGTGTATTTTTGTGGGGACGGTGCACAGGTTTAAGGTGAGAGAGAAAAGATTTAAAGGGAGCCTTGAGGACAAATGTTCTCTACAGTGGGGATACAGAATGAGCTGCCAGAAGAAGGGCTCGATACATGGACAGTACATTCACAATATTTAAAAGAAATTTGGACAGGAATTGTTCAGAGCAGGGGTTCCCAACCTGTGTCCAGAGAATTCTCAGTTAATGATAAGGCTCCATGGCACAAAAAAGGTTGGTAACCCCTGCTCTACACCGTCCCAACACACACTCCCAGGGTCAGACACAGAGTGAAGCTCCCTCTACACTGTCTCATCACACACTCCCTGGGTCAGACACAGAGTGAAACTCCCTCTACACTGTCCCAACACTCACTCCCTGGGTCAGACACAGAGTGAAACTCCCTCTACACTGTCCCATCACACACTCCCGGGGTCAGACACAGAGTGAAACTCCCTCTACACTGTCCCATCTCACACTCCCAAGGTCAGGCTATACTAGCCCGAAAATGCCTGATCTCATCTGATCTCGGAAGCTAAGCAGGCTAAGGCCAGGTTAGTACTTTGATGGGAGACCACCTGGGAATACCAGGTGCAGCAGGCTGATGGCGTAGTGGCATCAGCACTGGACTTCGGAGCAAAGGCTCCCGAGTTCGAATCCAAACGGTTGAGTGTCGAGATAGCAACTCGACCTCGTAAAAATAAGAAAGTCTGCTAAAAAACGGTCATGACAGCGTCCTGATGACTCCACTCGGAGATGTCTTTCTTCTTCGGGGTGCCCTATGTCTGGTAAATTGTATGTGATCTGTGTCGAGCCATTCCTGAGCCTTCTTTGGCAAAGGCTGACGGGGGGTCTGGTTCTGCATGAACCAGACATGGAGGTCGTCGTCTCGGCCTACACTGACGACGTACTCCTCATGGTGACAGATCCCAGTGACCTGTGAAGGATGCTCGAGTGCCAAAAAGTTTTCTTGCCGGCATCCTCCACTAGGATCAACCGGGCGAAATTTTCCAGACTCTTAGTGGGTCAGTGGCAGATGGTCTCCCTGCCAGAGGAGATGAGACCTTTTGAGTGGAGCACCAGATGTTTTCTCTATCTGGGAGTCTACCTTAGTCCTTCCAGGAAGACCTGACTGGCGAACTGGCAGGACCTGGAGACGAAAGTCATGGCCCGGCTGCGGCGCTGGTCAGGCCTTCTCAGGGTGCTTTCCTATTGAGGCAGGGTGGTGGTCATAAACCAGTTGGTGGCCTCCATGTTGTGGTACCGGATGGTCACCTTGGCCCCTCCTGCCCCTTCTGTTGCGAGAATGCAGAGGAAATTAGTGAACTTCTTCTGAGGTAACAGGAAACACTGAGTCTCCTCAGTGGTCGAGTCTCCCAGTGGGAGAGGGCGGACAGTCGCAGGTGTGCGTACGTACATGACTGGCGGCTCTCCGACTCAGGACTCTGCAGAGATTCCTGGACGCCGAGCACCCTCCCAAGTGACACGTGTTGGCAACATTCTTCCTCTGGAGGGGCTGCTATCTTCACAAAGATATGTGGCTACCATTGGTGGATGTCAGCCATGCTGCTTTGTGGAGTCTGCCCAGCTTCTATCAGGACCTACTGAGAGTCTAGAACATGGTTGCCTCAGACCGGGAGTTCCCTCCTCTGGTAGAGGGTGGAGTCCTGGCCGATCCTTGCCCTACCTCAACGGATGTCAGTGCAGCTCAGGTGAGTGGACCGACTCAGGCTGAGCTGCTTGTTGGGCCCAGGCCCCGCAATCTTGTCCAAGAGCCGAGTCCACACAACTTGAGCCGTCTCTCCTCGACACCCACAATCCCATTCAGGGATGCAGGAAGGAGGTATCTATATGGGCTGCTGCTCCACACCCTCTACTTCCTTGCCCTTGTCCACCATCCCCAAACGCTATGGTGGTAGGTCTTTCCACCTGGAGGTGAGGGAGGTCTCCAGTGGAAGTCCCTTTATGAGGGGGTTCTTCGCTTGCACCTTGGGGATCTGTGATGGAGGCTGCTGCATAGGGTGGTGCCTTGTAATAAATTCTTTAGTTTGCTCACCGATCTCCCACCCGCATGCCACCTTCTGTGGGCTAAAGGAGACCGTGTAACACATGTACATGGGGTGTGCGAGGCTGCAGCCCCTTTTTGCGTATCTGTGTGGGCTGCTTCTCGCCTTCTGGTTGCATTTTAGCCCCACCCTATTTATATATGGTCATCCAGTAAGGAGGGTGGGGCATGGAGGGATGAGGATGTCCTTGTCAACTTGCTCCTGGGGCTGGCGAAAACAGCCATCCATGGGACTTGGAAACGGGTGGCGGGAGGATCTCCCTGGGCAGACTGCCTGGCAATGTTTAAGGGGTATGTTCGTGCCTGGTAAATATTGAAAAGGAACATGTGCTGTCCACGGCGACCTTAGAGACGCTCTGGGACCATTGGGCTTTGCGGGGTGTAATTGCCATCATAGATAGAGATAGAAACATTTTGATTTAACTTCTATTGTCTATTTGTAGTGAAGTAGTTGTGTTCGTCACTGTTTTGTATATATAGCACCGAATTTGTAATAAAGAAATTTTGTATATATAAAAAAGGGGGGGGGGGGGATCAGACACAGAGTGAAGCTCCCTCTGCACCATCCAATCACACACTCCCAGGGTCAGACACAGAGTGAAACTCTCTCACTGTCCCATCACACACTCCCGGGGTCAGACACAGAGTGAAACTCCCTCTACACTGTCCCATCACACACTCGCAGGGTCAGACACAGAGTGAAACTCCCTCTACACTGTCCCATCACACACTCCCAGGGTCAGACACAGAGTGAAACTCCCTCTACACTATCCCATCACACACTCGCAGGGTGAGACACATTTAGCATGTTGATGGCTTTGTAACAAGAATCAGCTTGTCAGTGTTCCCAGACTGGGATTTACTCTCCCAAGACCCACAATGTCCACAAGGAGATATGCTGAAGCTTGATAAGACACTAGTCAGGCCACACTTGAAGTATTGTCTGCCAGTAGAAGTGATGGATGCAAGTTCAAAGGCAGCACTGAAGAGAAGTTTGGATTAGTACATGGATGGGAGGGTTATGGTCCAGGTACAGATCAAGGGAGTAGGCAGAACCACACAGACTAGATGGGCCAAAGGGCCTGTTCTGTGCTGTAGTTCTCTAAGACTATTACATGACTGTCCTCACCCAGCACTGGCCCTTACACCAAGAGTTTCCCGTCCAGTTGCCAGCGTAAGTAGATATGACAATAGATTCACATCAGTGTCTAGATGCTGGTCACCACAGTCAGGAAGGAGGGAGTACAAACACTGACTGGGGTCCAACCCAACACACACACTGCCTTGGCTGTAATGAGAGACTTATCAGCGAAGCAATTAATTTCACAACAGCCACTACTACAGACGCACAGGCAGGCGGCAGAGAGGGCTAGGGCACGGCACACAGAGAGAAGGAAAGAATACTAGTTACAGGGACTCTCTCCTGGTTCACAGCACCCTTGAGCGCCTGGCACAAAGGGAGCTAAAGGTTCTGAGCAAGATGTTTCGCGGCATTTAACTGATTTTCCGTGGCGCCGTGCACATGGAAGAGGAGGCGAGCATCCATTATCGGGCCAGTAGTTTGATCAGGTTGGCGCACATCTCAAAGAACTCGATGACATGGCTGCCAGCCCTGTGGTTCAGCTCGGTGGAGGTGCCAATTTCTCCCAGTGAGAACGTGGCTGGGTCTGCGCACCTGCCCGTCGACTCTGAGTCCGAATCACTCCTCAAGCTGGAGTGTTGCTGGCTACTGATGGATTCCGAGCGGTGGGGGGTCGATTGGCCAGACCGCGGTTCGATCACCTCATCTGCTGCAAGTGAGAGTAAACATCATTATGGTAAAGGTAGGGTACTGGGCCGTACCCCTCCACCCTCGCCACATTGCTCCGCTCCTCATCCCTTACCTCATCCTGGTGCATTACCAAGAGTGGTGGTAGAGGTAGCTACATGAAGGATATTGAAGTACCTCTTACATTGGCACAAAGCAAAACATGGGATGGAAGGGTTAGATTGATGTTATAACATTGTGGGCCAAAGGGCCTGTAGTGTATACTATGTTCTGTTACCAAGGGGTGGATCTTACTCAATCAGCATCTTGGGGGCTGGGAGAGAGGGAAAGGGAGCAACGAGGGGTGAACTCACCATCAATACTGCGGAAGTCCACCAAGTACGTCCGATTGTCCACCTGGTACAGTTGGAGACTCATCTTGGAGTAGGTTCCCGTCATGGAGTTCTCCCTACGAACTCGCAAGTGATAAGGGTTCACTACCTGGGGTTGGGGAGAGAGGGGTGGGAGGGGAGGAGGGAGAGGGAGTGAGGGGGAGGTGGGGACAGGGTCAGGTGGAGAGTCAAGTAGAGGGGTGGGAAGATGGAAGTGAGGAAGGGGTAGGGGAGGGAGGAAGAAGATGAGGGAGTGTGAGAGGAAGAGGAGGGGCAGGGAGGATGAGGGTGGGCGGGGAAGAGGGAGGAGAGGCGGAGGGAGGGGAGGAGAAGGTAAGGGACAGGGGACAGGGGTAGTGGGAGGGGGCATGAGCCAGTTCGCAGCAGAGAGGAAAGATGTGAAAAAACATGGGAATAATAACGTAGATAGAGGTAGGAGAGTGTGGAGTGGTGCAGGAAGTAGGAAGAGGGACAGGAAGGGAAAGAAAAGTAAGGGAAAGCTGTTGGATCCAACTGCTTAATCCTTAGATTAGGCTGTTTGTTACTTTCTCTGCAGTTTAACAATTAATTATCTGCATGCATATTACACATATCTAATAATATGTATTAGATATGCCTATAATGACTATACAAAATATAATTCTGGAAAGCTCTGGAAGCTTCTTTGTTCTGTATTGAGTACTTTCTAATTGCTGTCTCTTACCTACAGATTCGAGTAGATTTTTTATCATCTCTGGGTCTACAAATTACTGTTTTATGCTAGCCACCATTTTTAGTTTCACTCCTCAACCGCTATCACTGTTCCGCTAAATTTCTCTTTGTTCTATCAACTCTTAATAAAACCATCATGTTTTGAGCCTCTTTCTGACTTCCGAAAGAACATTAGATTAAAACACATAGTTCCATCAAGCTCGCAGAGGGGGTCCCTTCAGCCCACCTATCCCTGCTGATCATCAAGTACTCAATCCCAATCCTCTGGCAGCCTCCCCTCCCCTTGGCTGTTCAAGAGTTCACTTGAATGATTATGGACATTGTGAGGGTCTGTGCCAGTGGGTTCTAGATTCCAATTGCCCCTCAAGGGGAGAAGTACTTCCTCAGGTCTCCTCAAAAGCTAACCCCCACTCCTATTCCCCAATTCAAAAGCAATGCCCCATAGATGCTGGCATCTCTGCAATTGAAGGAAAATCTCCTTCCCTCTGCCCTATGAAGCCCCCTCATTATTTTGTACACCTCCATCACTCACCACCCCAGCATCAAGGGCACCTTCAAAAGGTGATGCATCAAAAACTTGGTATTGGTTATTAAGGACCTCCATCACCCATGACATGCCTTCTTCTCATCGAGGTGGTACGGGAGTCTGAAGACACACACTCAACATTTCAAGAATAGCTTTTTCCCCTCCTTGTCCACCATCAGAACTCTGAAAGGACAATGAACCCATGAAGACGGGATAAAAACACAAAATGCTGGCAGAACGCAGCAGGCCAGACGGCATCTATGGGAGGAGGTAGTGACCATCCTGATGAAGGGTTTCGGCCCAAAACATCATCTCTACCTCCTCCCATAGATGCTGTCTGGCCTGCTGAGTTCTGCCAGCATTTTGTGTTTTTATTTATTTCCAGCATCTGCAGATTCACTCATGTTGCCCATGAAGACTGGCTCCGTTTTATTCCCCTCTCTTATTTATATACACTACTTATTTTAGTTTTTATTATTACGCACTGCACTGCAAAACAACAAATTTCACAATATTAAACTTAACTCTGATTCAGGTGTGCCCTCAACCTGCACCACTGCTCCAAAACACACTGTCAATCAAGTCTCTCGGGAAACAGTCCGTGCCCAGATCCTGGTGAATCACCACACTCTGACCAGCCTCATTATTCCCTCATCTATTTAAGTCGTAGGAGCAAGGGACAGGGTCTTTCTGTGTCTTAAACCACCTCAAGTTCCTGTACTGGTCCACACTTTTACCCACAGACACCCCCTCAACTCCTCTCCTCATTCTTCCCCCCACTGGTATTTCCCCTCCCACATGCTACCTTCCCCCCGCCTGCCCTCTCACCCACCCCAAGTCACTCACCACATCCCTTTCTACCTCCCCCCTACTCCTCCATCTCTTTGTCCCTCATCCTTCCCATCACCTCTCAATCAACCAGCACATCAGCTCACTCCCATTCCTAACTCTATCCTCCCCCAACCACATCCCAATCCCTCATCCCTCCAGTACCTCCCCCCCACCGCAGCTCTCAGAAACCCCGAACCACCTCCCTATCCCGCGGCCCCCTCACCTTCCACTTCCACTGGTATAAGACAGAGGAGCAAAATTAGGCCATTCAGCCCATCGAATCTGCTCTGCCATTCCATCGTGGCTGATACATTAGCCCTCTCAACCCCATTTTCTTGCCTTCTTCCTGTAACCTTTGACACCCTGATTAACCAAGAATCTGTCAACCTCCACTTTAACTATACCCAACGACTTGGCCTCCACAACCATCTGTGGCAATAAATTCCACAGAATCACCACCCTCTGACAAAAGAAATTCCTCCTCATCTGTTCTGAAGGGAATCCCTCTACTGCTCATGTGTTAACCCTTTTATCCCTGGAATCCCTCTCCCCAACCTCCTGTAGTCCCTTTTATTGCCAGTACATCTTTCCTTAGATAAGGGGCCCAAATCTGCTCATAATACTCCAAGTGCGGGTCTGACCAATGCTTTATAAATCTATATCCGAGTTGCATCATGACCGTAAGATACAGGATCAGAATTAGGCCTTTAGCTCATCAAGTCTGCTATTCCATTTCATCATGACAGATCCATTTTCCCAAAGCTCCAAACTCCTGCCTTTCCCCCCACTCCTGTTTCTTTTCATGCCCTGCTCAATCACGAAGCTATCAACCTCTCCCTTAAATATACATAAAAATTTGGCTTCCTCAGCTGCCCTTGGCAATTAATTGCACAAATTCATCACTTTTTGACTAAAGAATTTCCTCCTCATCTCCGTTACGAAGGACCACCCTCTATTTTGACACTCCCACGAAAGGAAAAATCCTTTCCACACCCACTCTGTCAAGGTCTTTCTGGTTTTAATCAGGTCATCCCTCATTCTTCTAAATTCCAGTGAATAGAGGCCCAGAGTCATCAAACACTCTTCATACAGGCAGTTTAATCCTGGAATCATTTTCGTGAACCTCCTTTGAACCCTCTCCGGTTTCAGCACATTCTTTCTAAGATAATGGGCTCAAAACTGCTCACAATACTCCAAGTGAGGCCTCGTCAATGCTTTATAAAGTCTCAACATTATATCCTTATTGTAGTCCTCTTGAAATGAATGCTGACGTTGCATCTGCTTTCCTCACCAGACTCAACTTGCAAAAAACCTTTAGGGAATGCTGCACAAAGACTCCCAAATCCCTTTGTGCCTCAGATTTTTGTATTTTCTTTCGATTTTAGAAAGTGGTCAACCCTTTCATTTCTTCTACCGAAGCAAATGTGCCGACACTTCCCAACACTGTCTTCCTCCATTTCTTTCCCCGTTCTCCTAATCTCTCTGTCCTTCTGTAGCCTCCATATTTCCTCAGAACTGCCTCTTCCTCTGCCTATCTTAGTATTGTCTGCAAACTTTCCAACAAAACCATCAATTCCAGCATCCAAATCATTGACATACAACATAAAAAGAATTGGTTCCAACACAGACCCTTGTGGAACACCACTAGTCACTAACAGCCAACCAGAAAAGCTCCCTTTATTCCTACTCTTTGCCTCCTATCAATCAGCCACTGCTTTATCCATGCTAGAATCTTTCCTGTAATATCATGGGCTCATAACTTGTTAAGCAGCCTCATGTGTGGCACTTTGTCAAAGGCCTTTTGAAAATCTAAGTACACACCATCAAACAATTTTCCTTTGTCTATCCAGCTTGTTATTTCTTCAAAGAATTCCAACAGGTTTGTTAAGCAAGATTTTCCCTTGCAGAAACCATACTGACTATGGCCTATTTTAACATGTGCCTCCATGTACCCCAAAAACACATCCTGAACAATCGACTCTAACATCTTCCCAAACACTGAGGTCAGACTAACTGGCCTATAATTTCCTTTTTTCTACCTCTCTCCCTTCTTGAAGAGTGGTGTGACATTTGGAATTATCCAGTCTTCCAGAACCTTTCCAGAATCTAGTGAAAGATCATTACCAATACCTCCACAATCTCTTCAGGCACCTCTTTCAGAACCCTGGGGTGTACACCATCTGCTATAGGTGACTTATCTACCTTCAGACCTTTTGAGTTTCCAAAGAACCTTTTGTCTAGTTATGGTAGCTTAACACAATTTACACCTGGAACTTTCACCATATTGCTAGTGTCTTCCACAGTGCAAACTATTTATTCAGTTCATCTGCCATTTCCTTGTCCTCCATTACTACCCCTCCAGCATGGTTTTCCAGTGGTCCATTATCCACTCTGGCCTCTTGTTTTCAACCTGAAGAAACTTTGGGTATCCTCTTTAATATTATTGGCAAGCATACTTTCAAATTCGATCTTTACCTTCTTAATGACTTTTTTAGGTGCCTTCTGTTGGTTTTTAAAAGCTTCTCAATCCTCTAACATCCCACTAATTTTTGCTCTATTATATGCCCTCTCTTTGGCTTTTATGTTGGCTTTGATTTCTCTTGTTAAACACGTTTGTGTCATCCTACCTATAGAATAATTCTTCCTTATATTTTGTGTCTTCTGAATTGCTTCCAGAGATTCCAGCCGTTGCTGCTCTGAGATGAACCCTGCCAGTGTTCTTCTCCAATCAATTGTGGCCAATTCCTCCCTCATACCTCTGTAATCCCCTTTACTCCACTGTAATATTGATACATCTGACCTTAGCTTCTCTTGCTCAGATTTTAGGGTGAATTTGATCATAATATGATCACTTTCCTCCAGGGTTTCTTCTACCTTAAGCTCCCTAATCAATTTTGGTTCATTGCATGACACCCAATCCAGAATAGCTGATCCCCTAGTGAGCTCAATCATGAGCTGCTCTATAAAGCCACCTCATTGACAGTCTAGAAATTCCCCCTCTTGGAAACCAGCACCAACCTGATTTTCTCAATCCACCTGTATACTGAAATTCCCCATTACTATTGTAACATCTTTACTACTGGTTGGGAGTCTGTACTTAACTCCCATCAGGGTCTTTTTACCTTTGCAGTTCCTTAGCTCTATCCAAAATGATTAAACATCTTCTGACCCTATGACATCGCTTTCTAATAACTTAAATTTTTTAGCCACAGAGCCATGCCACTTCTTTGTCTTCCTACCTATCCTTTTGATACAATGTGCATCCTTGTACATTTAGTTCCCAGTTATAATCTTCCTTCAGCAATGATTCAGTGATGCCTGCAACATCATACTTGACAATCTGTAACTGTGTGCTACAAGTTCATCGACCTGATTCCATATTCTACATGCATTCAAATATAATACCATTAGTATTCACCTTTTTCGATTTTGTCCGCCTTCTACATTGCAACTCGTCCTGTTGACTGCAACGTTGCCCTCTCATCAGCCTCTCCTTGGTAGGAATTTCACTACACATTGTCTCTGTTTGTAAACCAACTACCTTATCTTCATGACTATCACTCCAGTTCCAAACCCCTGCCAAATTATGTTAAAGGTACCCAAACAACTGTAGCCAACTTGGCCATAAAGATATTGGACGCCTTTGGGTTCAGGTGTAACCCGTCCCCTTTGTACAGGTCATATCTTCCCCAGAAGAGATCACAATGATCCATAAATCTAAACGCATGCCCGTTGCACCCTCAGCCACACCTGCCAAATCACTCTATTTTTACACTCACTGGTGCGTGGCACAGGCAACAATCCAGAGATCACTACCCTGGAGGTCCTGTTTCTCAGCTTTCTGCCTAGCTCCCTAAAATCTCTCTTCAGGACCTCCTCATCCTGTCTTCCCATGTCATTAGTGGCATCGTAACCTGGCACACCTCAACCCCTCCTTCCTTTCACCTACTGCACCTCCATCCCCTCTCCGCTCCACTCCCCCCTCACCTTCCACTGGTACCCGAGCTGCTTCATGGCACGGCACACCTCGGCCATGATGTCATTGGGCCGGCTCTGGCTGCGAATGCCCAGATGCCACTTGGCACGGCGAACCCCAGGGTGCTTGGCCCTCTGGGGGTTCAGCTCGTCTAGGGTATGCCGGGGCCTGGGTCCGGCCTCCGCCACCAGAAAGGGCATGCGTTCAGGGTGGACCCGAGCCGTGCACTGCTGCTCATCCAGAAAGGAGGCGCCATCAGGTGGGCTGGAGGCCAGGTAGAAGTCGCGGGCCTCGCTCATGATGCGCCGGTTGTCAATAATGAGGTGGTAGGCGACGGCCAGGGGATCCTGATGGTTCCGGCTGTACAGACAGTTCAGCACCTCCTCCTCTGCACACTCAAACTTCTCGCACACCTCACGCAGTGCCTCATCATCGATCATACTGCTGCTATATGCTGGGTCCTCCGGGAACAGGTACTTGGGAAGGTCCACCTTAAACCACTCGTGTTCCCTGGAAGGGATACAGATTCGCTTTACGCACACAAAATGATGCAGGAACTCAGCAGGTCAGGCAGCATCTATGGAGGGGAATAACATTCAACAATTCGGGCCGAAGCCCTTCATCAGGATTGGAAAGGAAGAGGGCAAAGCCAGGATAAGAAAGTGGGGACAGGGGAAGGAGTACAAGCTCGCATGTCTTATGGTCGCTAGACCCCACCATTGAGGACAGTTTCAGAAGGTGGTGCCTCAGAAAGGCAGCATCCATTATTAAGGACCCTCACCAGCTAGGACATATCCTCTTCTTATTACTACCGTCAGGGAGGAGGTATAGGAACCAGAAGATTCATGCTCAATGATTCTCTTCTGCCATCAGATTTCTGAATGAACAATGAACCCATGAACCTACCTCACTGTTATTTTTTGTGCGCGTTGCTTTGGATTTGCAGAATCTCATGTGCTTACTATATTTATTGCTCTCTGTTTGCACTACTTATTTAATCTTTAATATAAACATGTTCTGTACATACTTAAATAAAATTAAATACATAATTAACTATAAATTCCCGACCTGGGGTCCACAAACAGACGTATACAAATTGTAATTTCTAGTTTTTATCATCACCTATTGCAATGTACTGCTGCTGAAAAACAACAAATTTTACAACACACACAAAAAGGTGGAGGGGAGCACCAGAGGGAGATGGAGAACAGGCAGAGAGAGAGAAAAAAAACAAACAACTAAATATGTCAGGAATGGGGTAAGAAGGGGAGGAGGGACATTAACGGAAGTTAGAGAAGTCAATGTTCATGCCATCAGGTTGGAGGCTACCCAGCTGGTATATAAGGTGTTGTTCCTCCAACCTGAGTGTGGCTTCATCTTGACAGTAGAGGAGGCCATGGATAGACATATCAGAATGGGAATGGGACATGGAATTAAAATGTGTGGCCACTGGGAGATCCTGCTTTCTCTGACGGACCGAGCATAGGTGTTCAGCGAAATGGTCTCCCAGTCTGCGTCGGGTCTCACCAATACATAAAAGGCTGTACTGGGAGCACCGGATGCAGTATCTCACACCAGCCAACTCACAGGTGAAGTGTCGCCTCACCTGGAAGGACTGTCTGAGGCCCTGAATGGTGGTGAGGGAGGAAGTGTAAGGGCAGGTGTAGCACTTGCTCCACTTACAAGGATAAGTGCCAGGAGGGAGATCAGTGGGAAGGGATGGGGGGGGGGACGAGTGGACAAGGGAGTCACGTAGGGAGCAATCCCTGCGGAAAGCAGAAGGGGGGGGGAGGGAAAGATGTGCTTGGTAGTGGGATCCCGTTGGAGGTGGCGGAAGTTACGGAGAATTATACGTTGGACCTGGAGGCTGGTGGGGTGGTAGGTGAGGACAAGGGGAACCCTATCCTGAGTGGGGTGGTGGGCGGATCGGGTGAGGACAGATGTGCGGGAAATGGAAGAGATGCGTTTGACAGCAGAGTTGATGGTGGATGGAGGGAAGCCCCTTTGTTTCTTTCTTTTGTTTCTTTGTTTTGAGAGCACATCTGCTCTCAGGATGAGGCTTTTCATTCCAGGACGAAGGAGATGTCTTTTTTTTTTAAACAAAGGAGCTTCCCTTCAGGTGCTGCCTGGCCTGCTGTGTTCCACCAGCATTTTGTGTGTGTTGTTTGAATTTCCAACATCTGCAGATTTCCTCGTGTTTGCTCTTTAAATTTTACAACATACTGAATGTTGGTGATATTAAACTTGATTTTGATCCTAAAGAACAAAACAAATACACAGTGCAAAAAAAAAGGAACAACAAATTTGATTCATGAAGCAATCAGAAACCTGATAGCGGAGGGGAAGAACGTTGAGGGTGGGTCGTCAGGCTCCATCCTGGTGGTGGTAAAGAGGAGAGGGCATCTCCCGGGTTGTGAGGGTCCTTCATGATGGATGCCACCTTCCTGAGGCACTGGCTCTTGAAGATGCCAATGGTGGGGAGGGATGTGTCCATGATGCAGCTGGCTGGCTCTACAACTGTCTGCAGCCTCTTGTGATCCTGTACATTTGCGCCTCCGAACCAGACAGTGATGCAACTTGTAGCCTATAGTAATTTTTATGTACTGCACTTAACTGTTTGTAAAACAACAAATTTCACCACCTTTTTTCACCACCTATTCTGCGTTACTCTGATCAGGGAGAAGGAAAGCAGGTGCTCTAAGCCAGCCGTGCCAGTGGAATGCCAGGGACCGATGTTGCCGTGATCCTCCTGGCCGCTTCTACTCACCGGATGTCCTTGATGGTGGTCCTCTTCATGGGGTCGACCTGTAGCATGTGCTTCAGGAGGCTGATGACGGAAGGGTTCAGGTACTGCGGTGTGTAGAAGATGCCGTCACAGATCTTCTTGAAGAGCATGGGAACGTGGTCATCGTCAAATGGCAGGGTGCCGCACAGTAGGGCGTAGAGTATTACGCCGCAACTCCATATATCCACCTCTGGACCGGCGTACAGCCTGACAGGAGGCAACACACCATACTCAGATCACAGGGGAGCTGGCACTGAGACCCAGCAAACCACACACCCCTCACATCCACATGACCACCTCTACCAGCGTAAGCCTGACAGGAGGCAACACACCACAGCAGGGAGCCAGCGCCAAGACCCACTAACCCACCCACCAGGCACAATCCCAGCCAATCCGCAAATGCAGGAACCATAAGACAGGAGGAGAATCATTAGCCCACACCTCCTTTAAAATTACTCCCTCCCACCTCTAGTATTAGACATTTCTACTCTGAGAGAAACATTCTGACCATCTACCCCTGACAATGTCTCTCATGGTTTCAGAGACTTCTATCAGCTCTGGAGCTAAGGAAATCCACCATATCCACGTTGACCCTCACCAGTCTTTACAGGAAGCGTCCTACCCAGATGCACATCCTAGCTTGAACTGCCGAGATAATTAGAAAACCATAAGACATAGGAGAGGAATTAGGCCATTCGGCCCATTTCATCTGTTCTGCCATTCCAACATGGCTGATTTATTATCCTTCTTAATCCAATTCTCCTACCCTCTCACCTTAAACTGACTAATCAAGCACCTATCAACTTCCACTTCAAATGTACTCAATGATTTGGCCTCCACAGCTGTCTGCAGCAACGAATTCTACAGGTTCACTATCCTCAGGATAAAGAAATTCCTCCTCCACCCAAGACATGCCCTCTTCTCACTGTTACCATCAGGGAGGAGGTACAGAAGCCTGAAGGCACACACTCAGTGATTCAGGTTCAGTTTCTTCCCCTCTGCCATCCGATTTCTAAATGGACATTGAACCCGTGAACACTACCTCACTACTTTATTTAAAATTTCTATTTCTGCACCATCTTTCTTAACTTATGTATTTAATGTACATATAGAGAGCCTATAAAAAGTATCTCCCCTCTCCCTGGAAGTTTTCATGATTTATTGCTTTACAACATTGAATCAGAGAGGATTGAACACAAAATAATTAATTGCATAATTACTCACCCTTTTCAAGTCAGTATTTAGTAGATGCACCCTTGGCAGCAATTACAGCCTTTAGTCTGTTTGGAGCAGTCTCTATCAGCGCTGCATATCTGGACACTTTCCCCACTCTTCTTTATAAAACTGCTCAAACTCTTATGATTGCATGGGGATCGTGAGTAAATGGCCCTTTTCATGTGCAGCCACAAATTCTCAATTGGATTGAGGTCTGGACTCTGACTTGGCCACTAGGGACATTAACTTTGTTGTATTTAAGCATTCCTGCTTTACGCTTGGGGTCATTGTCTTGCTGGAAAACAACTCTTTTCCCAAGTCACAGTTCTCTTGCAGACTGCATCAGGTTTTCCTCCAGGATTTCCCTGTATCTTACTACATTCATTTTACCCTCTACCTTCACAAGCCTTCCAGGGCCTGCTGCAGTGAAGCATCCCCACAGCAAGCTTCGTGGTAGGGATGGTTTGTTTTTGATGATGTACAGTATTTGGCTAATGTCAAACATAGCGTTTAGTCTGATGGCCAAAAAGCTCGATTTTGTTTCATCAGATTGTAGAACCCTCTTCCAGCTGACTTCAGAGTCTCCCACATGCATTCTGGTAACTCCAGCTGAGATTTCAAGTGAGTTTCTTTCTCCTTGCCACTCTCCCATAAAGCTGACTGGGGAAGCACGCAGGCAACAGTTGTATGTGCAAACTCTTCCATCACAGCCACTGAAGCTTGTAACACTTACAGAGTTGTCTTAGGTCTCTTGGTGGCCTCCCTTCTTGCATCATTCAGGTTTTGAGGACCTCCAGGTTGAGTCAGTGATGCAGAAGGTGAATGCAATGTTGGTATTAATTTCTATAGGTATAGAATATAAGAGCAGGGATTTGACATTGAGGCTCTAGAAGGCATTCTTGAGACCACATTTGGAGTATTGTATGCAGTTTTGGGCTCCTTATTTTAGAAAGCATATACTGACATTGGAGAAGGTTCACAGAAGATTCACAAGAATGAAAAGGTTACCATATGAGGAACATCTGGCAGCTCTTGGGCTGTATTCCCTCGAGTTCAGGAGAATGAGGGGGGATCTCATAGAAACATTTCCAATGTTGAAAGGCCTGAACAGATTTGATATGGCAAAGTTATTTCCCATGGTAGGAGAGTCCAGGACAACAGGATACGACTTCAGGATTGAAGGATATCCATTTAGAACAGAGATACAGAGAAATTACTTTAGGCAGAGGGTGGTAAATCTATGGAATTTGTTGTCACAAGCGGCCGTGGAGGCCAAGTCATTGGGTGTAATTAAGGCAGAGATAGATAGGTTTTTTAAATTTTTTTTATTTATTTATTAAATTTTTAGAAAATTACAAAGAATATAATGAAAAATCAGCAAGAAAAAGAAAAATAATATTAATCCTCCCCCCTCCCCTTAACCCTTATCTAAAGAAAGAAAGAAGAAAAAGATTGCCTGGATATCGGAGGATCCCCACATGCTCCATGGAGTTCAAAATAATTTTAATATTTATTTTTACTTTCCCCAATTACCTTATAATTTTATCTTCAAAGGACCTATATATTTAATCCCATCTTTTGTAGGTATGGGAGCCAAATTTTCAAAAATATATCATATTCTTTTCTTGGATTATATGTAATTTTTTCAAGTGGAATACAACTATGTATTTCATTATTCCATCGATCCATAGTTAAATATAAATCAGATTTCCAAGTAACTGCGATAACATTTTTAGCTACTGCCAATGCAATTTTAATAAATTTTTTCTGATACTTATTCAATTTAAGTTTCGGTATTGTCCCTTCAATATCTCCTTAAAAAAAATAATATTGGACTATGTGGGAGTTGTACTCCAGTAATTTATTCCAATAAAAGTCTTAGATTTATCCAAAATGGTTGAATTTTAAAACAAGACCAAGTAGAATGCAAAAAAGTACCAATTTCTTGATTACATCGAAAACATTGGTCAGACATATTTGAATTTAATCTATTTATTTTCTGTGGTGTTATATATAATTGATGTAAAAAATTATATTGTATTAATCTAAGTCGAACATTTATTGTATTTCTCATACTATCAGAACATAGTCTTGACCAACTTTTTCCATCAATTTTAACATTCAAATCAGATTCACATTTTTGTCTTGATTTATGAATTCCAGATTCAATTGTCTGTTTTTGAATCAAATTGTACATACAAGATGTAAATTTTTAATTTTTCCTTTTTGAATTAATATTTCTATTTCACTAGGTTTTGGCATCAACATTGTTTGACCCAGCTTTTCTCGTAAATAAGCCTTTAATGGAAAATAACAGAAAAGAGTGTTGTTTGATATTTTATATTTTTTAATTGATCAAATGACATCAATATACCTCCTTCAAAACAATCACCTATATATTTAATCCCCTTTTGGAACCAATTAAGTAAATGTTTATTATCCATTGTAAAAGGAATAAGCCTATTTTGAATTAAAGTTCTTTTTGCTAATAAAGATTTCTTTATTTCATCGTCCATATTTACCTTATTCCATAAATCAATCATGTGTCTTAATATAGGAGATTCTTTGTTTTCCCGTATCCATTTGGATTCCCAGTTATATATAAAATCTTCTGGTATGTTTTCTCCTATTTTATCTAATTCTATTCTAATCCATGCCGGTTTTTTTAATCAAAGACGCAATAAATCTAAGTTGATTTGCTTTATAATAATTCTTAAAATTTGGAAGTTGTAACCCTCCTAAATCAAACTTACATGTCAATTTTTCCAATGATATTCTTGACATCTTTCCTTTCCAAAGAAATTTCCTTACATATTTATTCAGTTCTTGAAAAAACTTCCGAGGTAATTGTATTGGTAAAGTTTGGAATAAATATTGCAATCTAGGAAATATATTCATTTTTACAGCATTAACTCTACCTATTAATGCTATTGGTAACATCATCCATTTATCAAGATCCTCGTTTATTTTTTTAATAATGACAAATAATTTTGTTTATATAAATTTTTTACATCATCATCAACTCTAATACCTAAATATTTTATCCCATTTATTGACCATCAAAATTGAGTTACTAATCGACATTGATTATAATTTCCTTTTGTAAGGGGTAAAAGTTCACTTTTATCCCAATTTACTTTATACCCTGATACTTTCCCATATTCTTCCAATCTAAAAGATAATCTTTGCAAAGATTGCAATGGGTTTGTTAAATAAATCAAAACATCATCAGCAAATAAATTAATCTTATATTCATCTTGATTAACTCTAAAGCCTCCAATGTCTGAACCTGTTCTAATTAATTCAGCTAATGGTTCTATTGCCAATACAAATAAAGCAGGTGATAATGGGCAGCCCTGTCTAGTTGACCTCGTTAAGCAAAATGGTGTTGAAATCTGACCATTTGTAACTACTTTAGCTTGAGGATTAGTATTTAGTTTTAATCCATTGTATAAAAGATTTTCCTAACTCATATTTTTCCAATACCTTAAATAAAAAATCCCATTCCAATTTATCAAATGCTTTTTCTGTATCCAAAGCAACTGCCACACTCATTTCCTCTCTTTTTTGTGCCAAATGAATTATACTAAGTAACCAGGTTATATTATCCATTGATTGTCTATTTTTAATAAAACCTGTTTGATCCATATGTATTAATTTTGGTAAATATTTAGATATTCTATTAGATAAAATTTTTGCTATTATTTTATAATCTGTATTCAACAAAGAAATAGGTCTATATGATGTTGGTTTTAAAGGATCTCTATCTTCTTTTGGCAATACAGTTATGATCGCTGTTAAAAAAGATTGTGGGAGTTTATGCATTCTTTCCACTTGATATATTAATTCCATAAAAGGAGGAATTAATAAAACTTTAAATTTTTTATAAAACTCAGGAGGAAAACTATCTTCTCCTGGGGATTTATTACTCTGAAGTGATCCTAAAGCTTCTTCAACCTCTTTTAATGTAAAGGGCATACCTAATCCTTTCTGTTCTTCCAAATTTAAGTTTGGAAGGGTTATTTGTGATAAAAATTTATCTATCTCAGCAATCTTATTTTGTGATTCTGATTGATATAGTTCAGTGTAAAATTTTTTTTAAGTTTCATTAATTTCTAAAGGTTTATAAGTAACCTTATTTACACTTCTTCTAATTGCATTTATTGTTTTAGAAGCCTGTTCTGTTTTCAACTGCCAAGCAAGAATCTTATGTGATCTTGCACCTAATTCGTAATATTTCTGTTTATGTTCTCATAATTACTTTTTCTATACGATATGTCTGGAGTGTATTATATTGTAATTTTTTATTAACAAGTTGTCTTTGTTTTTCTTCTGTAATATATCTTTGAGATTCTTTTTCTAACTTTATATCTTCTTCTAATTGATCTATTTCTGCCATGTATTCCTTCTTAATTTTAGATGTATAACTTATAATCTGACCCCTTAAATATGCTTTCATTGCTTCCCATAATACAATTTTATCCTCAACTGAATGTAAATTTGTATCCAAAAAAAATTGAATCTGTTTTTTCATAAAATCACAAAAATCTTGAAGTTTTAATAAAATTGAATTAAATCGTCTATAGATCGATTCCTCCTTATCCATAATTATCATCGTCATTATCAAGGGGGAATGATCTGACAGTATTCTTGCTTTATATTCCACACTTTTCACTCTATCCTGAATATTTTTTGATAATAAAAAAAATCAATCCTTGAATAAGTTTTGTCTATTTGAATAAAATGAATAATCAGAGCTTTAAGACCAAGACCTCAACAAGACCAAAATCCAAGATCAATTTTGATAAAATGCTTAAGGTATCAAGATAAAGAAATGATCTTGAAGGCACCTACTCAAGGTGCTAAAAAGAGAAATGGGCCATTGATAATAGAAGGGAAAAGAGTTTTTTTTTATCCAGACATAAGTTACAATCTTCTGAAGAGGCGGAAGGAATTTAATCCAGTGAAAAAATCTTTATGGGAAAAGGGCTATAAATTTTTATTGAGCTACCCAGCAAAATTGATAATTTTCCTGGATAACGAAGAAAGAAGATTTTTCGTTGACTACCGGAAAGCGGAGAAATTTGTACAAGAATTACCTGATGTCCACGAAGAGGAGTAAAGAATTATCGAAATGAAGTGGACTAATGATGAAGACTGAAATAAGGTTGGACTTGACAGACGTTTATAAGGAAAACAAAAATAGTTGAGTATTAATTGGGAGTAGAGACATTAATTATTCTCTTCTTTTTCTTCACTAATATATTTTCTTTCTTTTTTTTTTGCAGGGGAGCTGGAGGAGCTCCTGATCGATGGCTGCGAGTTTCACGTGTACAATCATGGCGA
The DNA here is from genome assembly GCF_030144855.1 of Hypanus sabinus. Lineage (NCBI taxonomy): Eukaryota > Metazoa > Chordata > Chondrichthyes > Myliobatiformes > Dasyatidae > Hypanus > Hypanus sabinus. Next base: position 15,937,207 of record NC_082712.1, on the reverse strand, counting down.
TTGCCATGACCCGTAAAATGGGGGGAGGTAATGTTGTGTTCTTTTTATTCGCAACATTAGTGGGGGGGGGGGGTATTTTGTTTTTTTTCCTTATATATTAGTTACCTTTTTTCTATTTTACTTCTTTTTTGCCTGGATGGTTGGGGAGAGACTCATAGCAACATGGAGAATTTCAAAGAGTTCCCAAGGTATTATGAATGATTAATTTACTTAATTTTTTAAGTTTTAATGTTAATGGACTTAATGGACCTCTTAAAAGAAAGAGAATTTTAACATATATTAAGAAAATGAAAGGAGATATAGCTCTTTTTTACAAGAAACACATTTAACAGAAACAGAACGTAAGAAATTACAGCGAGATTGGGTTGGAAATGTCATTGCAGCTTCATTTAATTCAAAATCGAGAGGAGTTGCAATTTTGGTTAATAAAACTTTACCAATTAAAATACAAAATGTAGTAATTGATTCTGTGGGGAAATATGTGATTATACATTGTCAATTTTTTTCAGAATTATGGACTTTCATGAACATTTATGCACCAAATGAAAATGATGCAAAATTCATACAAGAAGTTTTTTTGAATTTGGCTGATTCACATGATAAAATATTAATAGGTAGAGATTTTAATTTTTGTTTAGATCCAGTTTTGGATAGGTCAACTAAAGTTGCTACAAAATCAAAAGTAATAAAACTAATTTTATCATTAATGAAAGATTTAAACCTGATTGATATATGGAGAAAAATTAACCCAAGAGAAAGAGATTATTCAGATAGATAGGTTCTTGATCAGCCAGGGCATCAAAGGGTATGGGGTGAAGGCAGGGGAGTGGGGATGACCAGAAGAACTGGATCAACCCATGATTGAATAGCAGAGCAGACTCAATGGGCTGAATGGCCCACTTCTGCTCCTGTATCTTATGGTCTTAAAACAGACTGCTCTAGGCAGATTTACAGCTGTGCCATATTCTTTCCATTTCTTGATGACTGACTTAACTGTACTCCGAAGGATATTCAGTGACGGTAATTTTCTTGTATCCAGCTCCTGACTTGTGCTTTTGAACAAACTTTTCACAGAGACACTTGGTGTTCTTTTGTCTTTGTGGTGTAGTTTTTGCCAGGATACTGACTTTCCAGATACAGGTGTGAGTTTACTACAATCAATTGAAACAGCTTGACTGCACACAGGTAGCCTCTCCATTTATGTGACTTTTAAAATCAACTGGCTGCATCAGTGATGATTTGGTGTGTCATATTAAAAGGGGTGAATACTTATGCAATTAACTATTTTGTGTTTTACATTTGTAATTAATTTAGATCACTTTGTAGCAATCTGTTTTCACTTTGATATGAAAGGGTCTTTTTCTGTTGATCAGTGTCAAAAAAAGCCAAATTAAATCCAATGTGATTCAATGTTGTAAAACAATAAAACATGAAAATTTCCAAGGGGAGTGAATACTTTTTCTCAGCACTTACTGAAATTCAGCTTTTTTTTTCTCAATTATATATTACATTTTACCGCTGCCGCAAAGTTAACAAATTTCACGACATATGCCAGTGACATTAAACCTGATTCTGATTCTAAAGGGATATCCTTCTGTTGTGGGGTTGTGTCCTCTGGACTAGACTCCCCAACTATTGGAAACATCCTCTGCACATTGGGAAAACATTGTGGGCTGAAGGGTCTGTACTGTGCTGCACTATTCTATGTTCTATGAAACACCAAAACACATGTTGAAACGTGACATTAGTGTCAAGAACCAACACAGTCTGAGGATTGCTGATGTCATACTTCCAACGTTAACACAGCATGCCCACAACTTACTAACCCTAATCCATAATATACATCTTTAGAATGTGGGAGGAAACCCACTCGGTAACGGGGAGAGCATACAGCCGACATGGAAACACCTTACAGCTTTCAAAGCGGCGTACCTTCCGGATATGACCTCCGGCGCAGCATAGTTGGGTGAGCCACAGCTGGTTCTCAGGAATTCTCCATCAGACATCATGTTCGAGAGGCCTGGTAATGGAAGGGAATGGAGTTACATTCAGATTATCACAGATAGAGGTAAAGGGCACATTCCCTGCCCAGCACCACTCCTGCTCCCCGCTCCATTCCTATAGCACACTAACAGTTCCAGCTCTGTTCCTACACCACATTCCTAGTCCCTGCACCGTTCCCACACCACCTTCCCATCCCCTGTATCGTTCTGCACATCCCCAGTGCCTGTGCCATTCCCACACCATTCCCATCCCCAGCACTATTCCTGCGTCCCATTTCCATCCCTGCAACGTTCCTACACCATTCTTGTATTACATTCCCATCCCCGCACCGTTACCACACCACATTCCCATCTCTGATACTGTTCCCGCACCTCATTTCCAAGCCGAAGGGTTCTGGCCCGAAACGTGGACTGTACCTCTTTCCATGGATGCCGCCTGGCCTGCTGAGTTCCTCCAGCATTTTGTGTGTTTCCCACACCACATTCCTGGTACCTGCACCATTCCCACACCACATTCCCTGCCTCCTAGCTTCCTTCCATATACTCTTCCTTTGCTGCGTTCTATGTGCCTCACTCAGAGTGCTGACTTGGAAATACACTGTCACTCCTAAATCCTGGAATTGCCTTTGAACGGTACCACAAGGCCTGTAATGGTACAAAAAAGGGCCCCTCTGTTTTCTGATGGGAAATTAGGAATGGCCCATAAATACCGGGCATACCAATAATGCCAGATCCCAGTCAGAGGCTCTCTTTCCACTGGATCAGTCCTGGGACCTATTTACCAACTCAGCCACATTGACAGCTGTGGTGAGGAAAATCCTAGCACCCAAATGCGTTGAAGGATCCAAAGTGCAGGATTACAAGAAGCTGCAGAGGGTTGTAAACTCAGCCAGCACTATTATGGGCACCAGCCTCCCTGGCATCAAGGACACCTTCCAAAGGGGCTGCCTCAAGAAGGTGGTATCCATCACTAAAGACTACAATCACCTAGGATATTCCTCTTCTTAATACTACCATCAGGGAGCAGATACAAGAGCCTTACAGTTTCAGCAATACTCCACCACCAGCTTTCCGAGTGGCCCATGAAACCATCAACAGCACCGAGTCACTCCCTTTTGCTGTACTATTTGTGTGTTTTTGTAATTTATTGTAATTATGAGAAGAAGAAACTAAAGTCAAATGGATCAGTGAATGGAATTAGAAGCATGAGAGAGGAGTTAGGCATAACTGATTGGAAAATAACACTGGCAGGGATGACGGCACAGCAACAATGGCTGGAATTTCTGGAAGCAATTTGGAAGGCACAGGATATACACAACTCAAAGACAAAGGAAGTATTCTAAAGGAAAGATGACACAACTGTGGCTAACAAGAGAAGTCAAAGCCAACATAAAAGCCAAAGAGGGGATATAATAGAGCAAAAATTAGTGGGAAGTTAGAGGATTAGGAAGCTTTTAAAAGCCAACGGAAGGCAACTAAAAAAGTCATTAAGGTGAAAATGGAATACTAGTAAGCTAGCCAATAATATTAAAGAGGATACCAAAAGTTTCTTCAGATACACAAAATGTAAAAGAGAGGCAAGAGTGGATATTGGACTGCTGGAAAGTGAAGCTGGAGAGGTAGTAATGGGGGACAAGGAAATGGCGGATGAAGTGAATAAGTATTTTGCACCAGTCTTCAAGACAGTAGCATTATGCCAGAAGTTCGAGAGTATTAGGGGGTAGAAGTGTGTAAAGTTGACATTACTAGGGAGAAGGCTGAAGGTGGATAAGACATCTGGACCAGATGGTCTACACACCAGGGTTCTAAAAGAGGTAGCTGAAGAGATTATGAAGGCATTACTAATGATCTTTTAAGAATCAATTGATTCACAAGTCAAGTCAACTTTTATTGTCATTTCGACCATAACTGCTGGTACAGTGCACAGTAAAAATGAGACAACATTTTTCAGGACCATGGTGTTACATGACACAGTACAAAAAACTAGACTGAACCACGTAATTAAAAAAAAAAGAAAAAGCTACACTAGACTACAGACCTACAATGGACTGCATAAGGTGCACAAAAACAGTGCAGGCATTACAATAAATAATAAACAGGACAGTAGGGCAAGGTGTCAGTCCAGGCTTTGGGTATTGAGGAGTCTGATAGCTTGCGGGAAGAAACTGTTACATAGTCTGGTCGTGAGAGCCCGAATGCTTTGGAGCTTCTGACATGGTTCCGGAGAAATGGATCATTGCAAATGTCATTCATCTCTTCAAGATGGGAAAGAGGCAGAAGAAAGAAAATTACAGGGCAGTTAGTGGGACCTCAGAGGCTGGGAAGATGTTGGAGTCGGTTGTTAAGTATGTGACTTTGGGGATAAAATAGGCCGTAGTCAGCATGGTTTCCTCAAGGTAAAATCTTACCTGAGTAAAATCTTACCTGACAGATCTGTAGGAATTCTTTGAAGAAATAACAAGCGAGATAGACAAAGGAGACTCGGTGGATGTTGTGTACTTGGATTTTCAGCAGCAACAGGAGGCTTCTTAACAAGTTGAGAGCCACGGTATTACAAGAAATTGACTGGCAGGAAGCAAAGAGTAGGAACAAAGGAAGCCTTTTCTGGTTGGCTGCCAGGGATTAGTGGTGTTCCACAGGAGTCTGTGTTGGGTCAGAATCTTTTTACATTGTATCGTCTGCAAACCTTTGCAGACGATACAAAGATAGGTGGAGGGCAGGTAGTTTTGAGGAAGTAGAGAGGCTACAGAAGGACTGAGACAGATGAGGATAATGAGCAAAGCACTTTGATAGCAAAAAAAGGGTCGTCTATTTTCTGAATGGAGAGAAAATTCAAAACTTTGAGGTGCAAAGGGACCTTGGAGTCCTTGTGCAGGATTCCCTAAAGGTTAGTTTGCAGGTTGAATTGGTGGCAAGGACAGCAAATGCAATGTTTGCATTCATTTCAAGAGGTCTAGAATATAAAAGCAAGGGTATAATGTTGAGGATTTATAAAGCACTGGTGAGGCCTCACTTGGGAGTATTGTGAACAGTTTTGGGCCCCTTATCTTAGAAAAGATGTGTTGACATCGCAGGGTTCACAAAAATGATTCTGGGATTGAATGGCTTGTCAGATGAAGAGCATTTGATGGCTCTGGGTCTGTACTCACTGGTACTCAGAAGAATAAAGGGTGACCTCATTGAAGATCCTACGTCTACAGGTCTCATGGTATATTGAAAGGACTCAGCAGATTAGATGTGGTGAGGAAGGTTCCTACAGTGGGGGAACCCAAGACCAGAGGACACTGCCTCAGACTAGAGGGGTATCCTTTTAAAACAGAGCTGAGGAGGAATTTTTTCAGCCAGAGAGTGGTGAATCTGTGGAACTTGTTGCCCCAGGTGGCTATGGAAGCTAAGTCATTGGGTATATTTAAGGCAGAGGTTGATAAATTCTTTATTAGTCAGGGCATGAACGGATACAGGGAAAAAACAGGAGATTGGGGCAGAGAGGAAAAATAGATCAGCCATGATGGAATGGTGGAGCAGACTCGATGGGCCAAATAGCCTAATTCTGCTCCTATATTTTATGGTCTTATGGTCTAATGTAATGTCTTTGCACTGTATTGCTGCAATACCTCATATTGGACACATCAATGAAATAAACCCTGGCTTTGACTAAAAATTAACTACAAGAGATTCTGAAATCCAGAGCAACACACAAAAAGTTGGAGGATCTCAGCAGGTAAGGCAGTAGCTATGGAAATGAACAAACAGTCAACTCTTCAGACCTATACTTTTCCCCAGGACTGGAAAGGAAGGGGGAAAACACCAGAATAAAAAGACTTTTACCCACAGCGGAAATGGAGGAGCATTAACTTAAAAATGATTGGAGGAAAGGTTGGGGGGGATGTTAGGGGTAGTTTTTCTTTTATCACTGAGAGTAGGGGAGGGGGGGAAGGAGGATAGATAGCAAGAAGGTGATAGATTAAACAGGTAAAGATCTGGAAAGGAAGGAATCTAATCGGAGAGTAGAGAGGACGATTGGAGAAAGGTAAGGAGGGGAGGATCCAGGGAAGGTGATAGGCAGATAAAAAGAGAGAGGTAAGAGACCAGAGAGAGGAACAGAATTAGAATTACTACCACTGACGTCATGAAATTTATTGATCTTAGATGAGGATCACACATTTTATGAGTAATGAACACAGAAAACCAGGTAAGTGCAAAGGGTTCAAACATTTTCTTACAACTGTAGATATTTGATGGTGGAGGTTAAGACGCTATTCCCGAGTCATTTACAGTCATACGGTACAGGCCCTTCAGCCCATGATGTTGTTCCTACCTTTTAACGTACTCTCTGAGATCAATCTAACCCAGGGTTCCTCAACCTCGGGTCCACTGCCCCCCTCGGTTAATGGTAAGAGCCCATGGCATACAAAAGGTTGGGAACCCCTGATCTAACTCCTACATATCCCTGCATTTTTCTATCATCCATCTGAAAGGTCCTTAATTGTCCCTAATGTATGCCTTTGCAACTTTCCCAGGCAAGGCTTTCCACGCACCCACTACACTCAGTGATAAAAGAAAAACCACCCCAACACCCTCCCCCATGTTTTTCTCCAATCATTTTTTAAATTATGCCTCCTGTGTTTTCGCTCCGGGAAAATTCTTTGGCTATCCATTCTCTCTCTGCCTCCATCAAGTCACCATTCATTCTCCTTTGTTTTAAACAGAAAAGCCCCAGCTCACTCAAGTTATCCTCATAAGCCATGCTCTTTAGTCCAGGCAGAATCCTGGTAATTCTCTGCACCCTCTCTAAAGCTTTCACATCCTTCCTATAATGTGGCGACTGAAGCTGAACGCAATTCTGTTTTACAGCAGTAGTACAGTACGAAGACAAAATTATTATAAATTACAAAATAAAATATAGTGTAAAATAAAAAGAAATAATGTGGTAGTGTTCATGGGCTGTTCAGAAATCAGATGATGGAGGAGTAGAACCTGTTCCTGAGTCCCAATATGTCACCGAGGGCATGGCCCAGGTGAAGGGGGGGGGGAGGGGGAGACTATAACACGTGAGCCTTGTGGGTGAGGGGGCGAGGGGGGAAACAGACCATACACAGGAGCCCTGTGGGGGAGGTGGGGGGGGAAACAGACCATACACAGGAGCCCTGTGGGGGAGGAGGGGAAACAGACCATACACAGGAGCCCTGTGGGGGAGGGGGGGAATCAGACCATACACAGGAGCCCTGTGGGTGTGTGGGTGAGGGGGGAAACAGACCATACACAGGAGCCCTGTGGGTGTGTGGGTGAGGGGGGAAACAGACCATACACAGGAGCCCTGTGAGTGTGTGGGTGAGGGGGGAAACAGACCATACACAGGAGCCCTATGAGTGTGTGGGCGAGGGGGGAAACAGACCATACACAGGAGCCCTGTGGGTGAGGGGGGGAAACAGACCATACACAGGAGCCCTGTGGGAGAGGGGTGTGTGGGTGAGGGGGGAAACAGACCATACACAGGAGCCCTGTGGGGGAGGGGGGGAAACAGACCATACACAGGAGCCCTGTGGGGGAGGGGGGAAACAGACCATACACAGGAGCCCTGTGGGTGTGTGGGTGAGGGGGGAAACAGACCATACACAGGAGCCCTGTGGGTGTGTGGGTGAGGGGGGAAACAGACCATACACAGGAGCCCTGTGAGTGTGTGGGTGAGGGGGGAAACAGACCATACACAGGAGCCCTGTGAGTGTGTGGGCGAGGGGGGAAACAGACCATACACAGGAGCCCTGTGGGTGTGTGGGCGAGGGGGGAGTGGGGGAACAGACCATACACAGGAGCCCTGTGGGTGTGTGGGCGAGGGGGGAGTGGGGGAACAGACAATACACAGGAGCCCTGTGGGTGTGTGGGTGAGGGGGGAGTGGGGGAACAGACCATACACAGGAGCCCTGTGGGTGTGTGGGTGAGGAGGGAACAGACCATACACAGGAACCCTGTGGGTGTGTGGGCGAGGGGGCAGTGGGGGAACAGACCATAACAGAATTCCTGTGGGTGTGTGGGTGAGGTGGGGAACAGACCACAACAGAATTCCTGTGGGTGTGTGGGTGAGGTGGGGAACAGACCACAACAGAATTCCTGTGGGTGTGTGGGTGAGGTGGGGAACAGACCACAACAGAATTACTGTGGGTGTGTGGGTGAGGGGAACAGATCATAACACAATTCCTGTGGGTGTGCTGGTGAGGAGGAGAGAGACCCATCTCAACCCCATTCTCCTGCCTTCTCACTGTAACATCTGACACCCTTACTAACCTCAGCTTTAAATATACTCAATGACTTGGCTTTTAAAGGCTTCTGTGGTAATGTATTCCACAGATTTACCACCTTCAGGCTAAAGAAATTCCTCCTCATCTCTGTTCTAAAGGGATGCCATTGTATTCAGAGACTATGTCCTCTGGTCCTAGACTCTCCCAGCATTAGCAAAGATTAAAGATGATCTTTATTTGTCATTAGAACATCAAATATACAGTGAAATCCGCTGTTTGCGTTAACAATCAACACTGGGCGCAGCCTGTAGGTGTCCATACATAGCATACCTACAACCTACTAACCCTAACCCGTACACCTTGGGATTGTGGGAGGAAACCCATACATTACAAGGAGAGCATACAGAGTCCTTACAGACAGCAGCGGGAATTGAACCCTGATCGCAATTGCTGGTGCTGTAAGGCATGCTAACCATTACGCCACCGTGCTGTAAAGCATTCTGCTAAACACTATGTCCACACTCTCTAGGTTTCAATGATCAACATTCTTCTAAACTCCAGTGAGTAAACACCCAGAGTGCAGAGGGCACATGAGCACAGGTCACAAAGAGGCCCTTACCAAAGTCAGCAATTTTGGCATTCATCTGTGCATCCAGCAGTACGTTCTCCGGCTTCAGGTCCCGGTGTACCACCATGTGCCGGTGGCAGTAGTCCACCGCTGAAATGATCTGCTGGAAGAGGCGTCGGCTCTCCTTTTCGTCCAGCTGTGGGTGGCACCACACCGGTAGTGTCAGCAAGTGGCCCCACCCTCAGCCCCCATTTTGCCCTAATCCCACCCCCCTCAACACCCGGAACCAGCAACTCAGCTCAGTCACACAGATGGCAAGGCAAAGAACAAGGGTATAAGAGAGGAGACATTTGAAAGAGACCTGAGCAATTGCTTCATCATTCAGAGGGTAGTGAGCTCCTCCAATGAGCTGCCAGAGGATGTGGTCAAGGTGGCTACAACTACAAAAAGAGGCATGTGCAGGAGAGGAGCTTGGAGGGTACGGGCCGAACATGGGTAACTGGGACTAGCAGGGAAATGCCATGGTCAGCTGGTACCAGATGGACCAAATGGCCTTTTTCTCTGCTGAGTACCCTAAAGCTCAAAGTAAACTTATTACTAAGTACATACAGAAAAGTAATTGTCAAGCCAGAGAGGATATAAAAGCGATCTATGAGGATGCTGCCTAGACTAGAGGGCCTGAGTTCCAAGGAGACGTTGGCCACACTAGATCTTTATTCTTTGGAGCACTGGAGAATGAGGGGTAACCTCATGTTAGTTTATAAAATCATGAGGACTATGGAGAAGGTGAACAGTCAGTCTTTTCCCAAGGGTTGGGGAGTACAAAACCAGAGGGCACTGATTCATGCTGACAGGAGAGATCGAAAGGAGACCTGAGAGGGCACTTCTTTACACAGAGGGGAGTGAGTACCTGGAATGAGCTGCCATTCAACAATATCGAAAAGGCATTTGGACAGGTACATGGAGGGGAGGGGAGGGCTTGCAGGGTTACAGGTATCTGAGACTAGCAGTGAGATGCGGTGGTCAGCATGGAGCAGTTGGGCTGAAGGGCCTGTTTCTGTGCTGTATTACTCTGTAAATCTATATCATCACCAGGGAGTCCCATAGAAATATGTCATTTTGCCCACAAACAGTGAGAGATGGGGGGAGGGTAACAGGTATCACAAAGATGGTGAATGATATCACCAGGGAGTGCCACAGACAGTAATGAATAGGGGCACCCCTCAAACAAAGGGGGATGTTACTGGGAGTCCCACAGATGATGAGGGATGGGGAGGTGGAAGTGTCACCACGGACGGTGAGGTCAGGCTGCTATCCCGCGGACAGGTAAGTGGAAGATCTACAAGGAGCCGCTGAAACCACAACACCTGTCCACTGCTGCCAGTTCCAGCTCGAGGTGCAGATCAGTGTGAGGATGTGAACACGTCTGCGATCTAGCAGTCTGAGTCCAACCTCTCTTACGTTCAATACTGCCAACTCATCACAATCTCTACCTAGCACTGTGAGCCTTGACCTAAGTTGCAACATGCCAATTTTTAAATTTATTTCCTTATTTAGAGATACAGCACAGATCTGGCCCACTATCCCACTTCACTTTCTAGCGGTCCCATATCTACTCTCATTTCTCGTTTATTTTTAACATACTTGGAAAAACTTTTACTAAGAATTATCTAATCGCAGGATAATTTAAAGACCAATTAACCCACTAACCAGGTACAAACTCAGAGGAATCTGGAGCACTCTGAGGAAACCCATGTGCTTACAGGGATAACATGCAAACTTCCTTACAGAGAACGTCAGAATTGAACTGCAAATTCCAATGCCCTGAGCTGTAAAAGCACTGCACTAATTGCTAAGCTACCATGGAACTCCACTCTCTCTCTCTTTGGGATTTCAAACCCTAACCCCATTTGGGGTCTGCTGATTTGGGCAGAGTTGAAGTCCAGTTTACAAACAAAAGCAATGTGTAGTGAGATCTCTAGGAAGAAGAGGCTGATGATAGGGCAACATTGCAGTCAACAGGATGCATTCAAATGTAAAGAGTGGACAAAATCAACAAGGGTGAACACAGGACTGAAGATGTTATATTTGAATATGCGTAGTATATGGAACAAGGTAGATGAACTTGTAGCACAGTTACAGATTGGCATGTATGATGTTGTTGATATCACTGAATCATGGCTGAAAGAAGATTACAGCTAGGTCTTAAATGTCCAAGGATACACATTGTATTGCAAGGACAGGCAGGAAGGCAATGGTGTGGCTCTGCCAGGAAAAATGAAATCAAGTTATTAGGAAAAGGTGACATAGGGTTGGAAGGTGTTGAATCATTGTGGATAGAGCTAAGGTACTGCAAGGGTAAAAAGACCCTGATGGGAGATGTATACAGACCCATAAACAGTAGTAAAAATGTGGTCTACATATTACAACACAAGATAGAAAATGCATGCCAAAAGGGCAACATTACAATAGTCATGCGGGATTTCAACATGCAGGTAGATTGGGAAAAAAAATTGTGGGAAGTTAGAGGATTGAGAAGCTTTTAAAAACCAACTGAAGGCAACTAAAAAAGACTGAATTTGAAAGTATGCTAGCCAATACCCAAAATTTCTTCAGGTAGAAAACAAGAGGCCAGAGTGGATATTGGATCACTGGAAAACGATGCGGGAAGAGGTAGTACTAGGGACAAGGAAAAGATGGATAAACTGAATAAGTATTTTGCATCAGTCTTCACTGTGAAAGACATGAGCAGTATAACAGAAGTTCCAAGTGTCAGGGGTCATGATTTCTCTGAAGTTACCATAACTAGAGACAAGGTTCTTGGGAAACTGAAAGGTTTGAAGGTAGATTAGTCACCTGGACCAGATGGACTATACCCCAGGGTTCTGAAAGAGGGGGCAGAAGATTTGGAGGTATTAGTAATGATCTTTCAAGGATCACCATTCTGGAATGGTTCTGGAAGAATGGAAAATTGTAAATGTCACTCCACTCTTCAAAAAGAGAGAGAGGCAAAAGAAAGGAAATTATAGGCCAATTAGTCTGCCCTCAGTGGTTGGGAAAATGTTGGAGTCGATTGTTAAGGATGTGGTTTCGAGGTACTTGGAGGCACATGATAAAATAGGCCATAGTCAGCATGGTTTCTTCATGGGAAAATCTTGCCTGACAAATCTGTTGGAATTCATTGAAGAAATAACAAGCAGGATAGACAAAGGAGAATTGCTTGAAATTGTGTACTTAGATTTTCAGAAGGCCTCTGACAAGGTGCCCCACATGAAGTTGTTTGATAAGTTACAAGTCCATGGTATTACAGGAAAGATCCTAGCATGGATAAAGCAGAGGTTGATTAACAGGAGGCAAAGAGAGGGACAGCCTTTTCTGGCTAGCTGCTGGTAACTCGTAGTGTTCCACAGGGTTCTGTGTTGGGACCGATTCTTTTAGCATTATATGGCAATGATTTGGATGATGGAATTAGAAACATAGAAAACCTACAGCACAATACAGGACCTTCAGCCCACAAAGTTGTGCCAAACATGTCCCTACCTTAGAAATTACTAGGCTTACACATAGCCCTCTATTTTTCTAAGCTCCATGTACTTATCTAAAAAACATCTCTTAAAAGGCCCTATCGTACCCACCTCCAACACCGTTGCTGACAACCCATTCCATGCAGTCACCACTCTCTGAGTAAAAAACATCCCCGACACCTTCTCTGTAACTACTCCCCAGCACCTTAAACCTGTGTCCTCTTGTGTCCATTTCAGCCCTGGGAAAAAGCCTCTGTCTATCCACACGATCAATGCCTCTCATCATCTTATATACCTCTATCAGGTCACCTCTCATCCTCCATCGCTCCAAGGAGAAAAGGCCGAGTTCACTCAACCTATTCTCATAAAGCATGCTCCCCAATCCAAGCAACATCCTTGTAAATCTCCTCTGCACCCTTTCTATGGCTTCCACATCCTTCCTGTAGTGAGGCGACCAAAATTGAGCACAGTACTCCAAGTGGGGCCCAACCAGGGTCCTATAAAACTGCAACATTACCTCTCGGCTACTAAATTCAATTCCATGATTGATGAAGGCCAATACACCATACGTCTTCTTAACCACAGAGTCAACTTGCGCAGCTGCTTTGAGTGTCCTATGGACTCGGACTCCAAGATCCCTCTGATTCTCCACACTGCCAAGAGTCTTACCATTAATACTATATTCTGCCATCATATTTGACCTACCAAACTGAACCACTTCACCTGCTCTTGACAAAGCCATGCTGACTACTCCTAATCATATTATAGCTCTCCAAATGTTCATAAATCCTGCCTCTCAGGATCTTCGCCATCAACTTACCAACCACTGAGGTAAGACTCACTGGTCTATAATTTCCGACTCCCTTTCTTGAATAAAGGAACAACATCTGCAGCCCTCCAATACTCCAGAACCTCTCCCATCCCCATTGATGATGCAAAGATTATCACCAGAGGCTCAGCAATCTCCTCCCCGGCCTCCCACAGTAGCCTGGGGTACATCTCATCTGGTCCCGGCAACTTATCCAACTTGATGCTTTCCAAAAGCTCCAGCGCATCCTCTTTCTTAATATCTACATACCCAAGCTTTTCAGTCTGCTGCAAGTCATCACTACAATCACAATGTTTCTTTTCCATAGTGAATACTAAAGTAAAGTATTCATTAAGTAACTCTGCTATTTCCTCTGGCTCCATACATACTCTCCTACTGTCACACTTGATAGGTCCAATTCTTTCACGTCATATCCTCTTGCTCTTCACATTCTTGTAGGATGCCTTGGGGTTTTCCTTAACCCTGCCTGCCAAGGTCTTTTCATGGCCCCTTCTGGGTCTCCTAATTTCCTTCTTAAACTCCTTCCTATTAGCCTTATAATCTTCTAGATTTCTAACATTACCTAGCTCTCTGAACCTTTTGTAAGCTTTTCTTTTCTTCTTGACTAGATTTGTTACAGCCTTTGTACACCATGGTTCATGTACCCTACCATAACTTCTCTGTCTCATTGGAACGTACCTATACAGAACTCCACATAAATATCCCCTGAATATTTGCCACATTTCTTCCATAATTTTCCCTCAGAACATCTGTTTCCAATTTAAACCTCCAATTTCCTGCCTGATAGCCTCATAATTCCCTTTACTCCAATTAAAAGCCTAACTTGTCTGTTCCTATCTCTCTCCAGTGCCATTGTAAAGGAGACAGAATTATGATCACTATCTCCAAAATGCTTTCCCACTAAGAGACCTGACACCTGACCAGGTTCATTTCCCAATACCAAATCAAGTACAGCCTCTCCTCTTGTAGGCTTATCCACATATTCCAACAAGAAACCTTCCTGAACACATCGAACAAACTCCACCCCATCTAAACCCTTTGCTCTAGGGAGATGCCAATCAATATTTGGGAAATTAAAATCTCCCATCACGACAACTCTGTTATTATTACACCTTTCCAGGATCTGTTTCCCTATCTGCTCCTCGATATCCCTGTTACTATTGGGCAGCCTATAAAAAACACCGAGTAAAGTTATTGACCCCTTTCTGTACCTAACCTCCACCCACAGAGACTCCGTAGACAATCCCTCCATGGCGTCCACCTTTTCTGCAGCTGTGACACTATCTCTGATCAACAGTGCCACGCCCCCACCTTTTTTGCATCCCTCCCTGTCCTTTCTAAAACATCTAAAACCTGGCACTTGAAATAACCATTCCTGCCCCTGAGCCATCACAGTCTCTATAATGACCACAACATCACAACTCCAAGTACTGATCCACGCTCTAAACTCATCCGCCTTGTTTACAATACTCCTTGAGTTAAAGCAGACACATCTCAAACCTTCAGTCTGAGTGCGTCCCTTCTCTATCACCTGCCTATCCTCCCTCTTGCACTGTCTACAAGCTTTCTCTATTTGTGAGCCAACCTCCTCTTCCCCAATCACTTCAGTTCAGTTCCCACCCCCCCAACAATTCTAGTAGTTCTCCCCAGTAGCCTTAGCAAAATTCCCTGCCAGGATATTGGTGTCCCTGGGATTCAAGTGCTACCTGTCCTTTTTGTCCAGGTCACACCTGCTCCAAAAGAGATCCCAATGATCCAGAAACTTGCATTCCTGCTCCCTGCTCCAATCCCTCAGCCACGCACTTATCCCTCACCTCATTCTTTTCCTATTCTCACTGCCGCGTGGCACAGGCAGTAATCCCGAGATTACTACCTTTGTGGTCCTGCTTCTCAACTTTCTTCCTAACTCCCTGTAGCCTTTTTTCAGTACCTCTTCCCTTTTCCTACCTACATCATTGGTACCAATATGTACCACGACCTCTGGCTGTTCTCCCTCCCACCGCAGGATATCTTGGACGCAATCCGAAACATCCCGACACTGGGACCAGGGAGGCAAACTACCATCCTTGTTTCTTTCCTGCGTCCACAGAATCGCCTGTCTGACCCACGAACTATAGAGTCCCCTATCACTGCTGGCTTCCTCTTTCTTTCCTTACCGTTCCAAGCCACAGGGCCAGACTCTGTGTCAGAGGCATGGCCACTGTTGCTTCCCACAGGTAGGCTGTCCCCCCCCAACAGTACTCAAACAGGAGTACTTATTGTCAAGGGGTACAGCCACAGGGGTACACTCTAGTACCTAACTCTTCCCCTTCCCCCTCCTGATTGTGACTCACTAGTCTGTCTCCCATGGCCCTGGTGTGACCACCTTTCTATCACCTCCTCGCTCTCCCTGACCAGGTGAAGGTCATCGAGCTGCATCTCCAGTCCCTCAGGAGCTGCAGTTTGACACACTGGGTGCAGATGTGGTTCTCTGGGAGGCTGGGAGACTCCAGGATCTCCCACATCTGACTACCGGCATTGAGTCTGTATTCACTGGAATTCAGAAGAATGAAGGGTGACCTCATTGAAAACTATCAAATGGTAAAAGAGTGATAGAGTGAACGTGAAGAAGATATTTCCTTTGTGGGAGAGTCTAAGAACAGAGGACGCGACTTCAGAAAAGGGGGTGTCCTTTTAGAACGGAGATGAGGAGGAATTTCTTTAGCTACAGAGTGGTCAATCTGTGAAATTCTTTGCCACAGGCAGCTGTGGAGTCTAAATCTTTATGTATGTTTAAGGCAAAGGTTGAAAGATTCTTGATTGGTCAGGGCACGAAGACATACGGGGGAACACTGAGGAAAAATGGATCAGCCATGATTGAGCAGGCTTGATGGACCACATGACCTAATTCTGCTCCTGTATCTTAAGGGTCTTACAGTCTAAAAAGCAGCTGCTTGGCCCAGGGAACAAACAGCTTCCAGATCCCATCTGCTGTGTCGTTCAGCCAAATCTGTCTGCACCCACCGCCGCCCCCCCCCCCCCCCCGAGCGGGGATACATCGGCCGCATCTGCACCCTGAGCGGAGACCCTCAGCTGTGTCCAAACCCCTTCCCGAGCAGAGATCCCTCAGCCATGTCTGCCCCCTGAGCAGAGACCGTCAGCCGCATCTGCCCCCTCCCGAGCGGAGACCCTCGGCCGTATCTGCCCACCCCCAGCCACTTCTACCCCTCAAACCCAGCTCCTCTTACACTCACAGGCTAATCTCACCTTGCCGTTCTTACAGATGTAATCGAAGAGCTCTCCACCTGACACATATTCCATCACCATGAATATGTCCGTTGGAGTACTGATCACTTGATACCTGGAAGGTGAATGGTGAACAGGTGAGTGAACATGTCTCACCCCCAACGATTGACAGAGATTACACTGTGGGTTGGGTGGGAGGAGGGAGGAGAGAGGAGACAGCCGACAGCCTCCTCACATACCACGTGCTGACAAGCTCCTTGTCAGACATACAAGCTGTTTCAGGGAGTGAGGGAATCATTCTCCCAAAACCTTCAGTCATATTGCCAGCAGCATCTCACACCCGAACCATCCACTTCACTAGCTACAGAGGCTCGATACACACAGAACTCCCAAACACCTCCTGAATCAGCAGAGCTGCTGAAACCTCCTCAGTAACCTTGTAATCACCAGGTATGTCCAACTCACCCAAACCACTCATCACCGAGCACTGTTGCCACCCAGTCACACGAATGACCTACGGGCTCAGCGACACCCACCGTCCACGGGCTTGACAAGTCAGCTCGGATTGGCAACAACATCTCCTCCACAATCTCCATCAGTAGAAGTACACCACAAAGCTGTGTTCTGAGCCTTCTGCTTGACTCACTGTACACTTTTGACTTTGTGTCTGAGCACAGCAGCAATATTGTTATTGGCAGAGTCAATGGTGGTGATGACTCAGCATACAGGAAGGAGAGTAAAAATCTGGCTGAGTGGTGTCATAACAACCATCTCTTACTCAATGTCAGCAAGTCCAAGGATCTGATTACAGACTTCAGTGGAAGGAGACCAGAGGTCTACGAGCCAATCCTCATCAGAGGGTCAGAGGTGTTATTAATTTGGAGGACCTGTGCCGGGCCCAGCAAGAGCAATTATAAAGAAAGCATGGCAGTGCCTCTACTTCCTTAAGAGTTTGCGAAGATTCAGCATGACATCTAAAACTTCTATAGATGCACAAGACAGTATCCTGACTGGTGCATCACAGCCTGGTATGGAAACACCAATGCCCTTGAAAAAAAAATCCTACAAATAGTAGCGGATACAGACCAGTCCATCACGAGAATGCTCTCCCAATCGTTGAGCACATCTACATGAAAGTTGTCACAGGAAAGCAGTATCCACCATCAGGGACCCGCACCATCCAGATCTTTCACTGCTGCCATTGGGTAGATGGTACAGGAGCCTCAGGACTCACACCACCAGGTTCAGGAATAGTTATTAGCCCTCAACCATCAGGCTCTTAAACCAAAAGGGATAACTTCACTTGCCTCATCACCAAACTGTTCCCACAGCCTATGGATTCACTTTCAAGGACTCTTCATCTCATGACCTCATTATTTATTGCTTAATTATTCTTTTGCTTTTTTTAGTTGTACAGTTTGTTGTCTTCAGCACACTGGTTGAATGGTCAAGTTGGTGTGGTCTTACATTGACTGTTATGTTATCTTATAGGTTTATTGAGTCTGCCCACAGGAAAATAAATCTCAGGGTTGTATATAGTGACATACATGTACTTTGATAACAAATTGACTTTGAACACCAACATCCTGCAGACTGAAACAAAAACAATAAAAAAACAAAAAAACAGGCTTAAAAATAAACGTATAAACGTTAAACAGCTCAAAATAAAACTATAGCTCCACATGTGCCCTCTCCTGAGCTGTGCACAACCTCAGCCTCTCATGTCCCCGACAACTGCAAATAACCACCCATTCATCCAGCATCCTCTTTGATTTTCTACCTTTGGACAGGAGACTCCCATGCATAAAAACAATAACGGCCAGGATAGGAAACGCTTCCTTCCCTCAGGCCATTTTGACTCTGAACTCCCTGCCACATCACATTCAAAGTGTCACTGGTTAATCTGTTCCATGCTTGACAATATTTAATTGATGTACTTTACTTTGTTTACTTATGTGTAATTCATTTGTAGATTTTGTTTGTACTTTACTGCTAGTTTGAGTTATGTGTACTATGTTTTACACCCTGGGTTGCAGAAATTGTCTCATTTGATGGTATACATGTATGTAGTTAAATGACAATAAACTTCACTTGATCTCCCCCCCCCCACAACCATACTCCCCTCCCAGTCAGTCTTCAACCCCAGATACACCCCCAAAACTTACAGTTTGATGATGTGTGGGTGTCTGAAGAGTTTGAGGTTCTGGATCTCACGTCGGATTTTGCCAACAACATCCAGGCTGCGGATCTTCTGGCGGTTTAGGATCTTCACCGCCACCTTGTGCTGTGTCAGCTCGTGCATCCCCACTGCAAGACAGTGAGGTGCACTCACAGAACTGGTGGAGGGTGCAACAGGGCGAGGATGCGTGCGGTGGCAGGGTCTCTAAGAAGGAAGAGGTACGATTCTGTGAGAGCATGGGCTGCCTGTGTAAGATTAGCTCTGAGATCGGGGTGAGAGATGGGGTGAAGGAAAATGGGCAAGGGTTGTAGTGAGGGCAGTTAGGTGAGGTGTGGGTTGTGGGTAACAGGACATGGGAAGGGTATAGCGGAAGATGGCGCCGATCTGATATGACGGGAGAGTTGTGGGGATGATGGTGGTTTGAGATAAGGGAGGGAAGTTTTTGCACTGAGGGCAGGGGGATTGAGCCCAGATATGGTGTTGGGAGAGGGTAGACCTTAGGCAAAGGAATGTGGCAGCTATGCACAGGGGGCTGAGGTGGATGTGAAGGGAGATCTTGTGTGCCGGGGTGGTGCCTAACTAAGGGAGAGGATCTAGTCTGACGTGGTGGGCTTGGTATGAGGGGTAGGAATTAGTCTGAGGGAGAGGGAATCAGGTACGAGAGAGCGTTGCCTGGCCTAGGAGGTGGGGCCTTATCTGCAGGGAGGGGTCGAGCATGAGAGGACGGAGCTTGACCGATTGGGGCAAGGACTAGTCTGAATGAGGGGGGGGACAATCTGAGGAGGCGGGGCAGTGTCTGAGGGAAGGGGCTGTGATGTTGAGGCGCAGCCTGCGCTGCGGAAGCAATGCCGCAGGTTCCGAGACGCGCGAAGGCTGGCGCCGCACTCACCCTTCACCTTGCCGAAGGTGCCGACACCAAGTGTGTCGCCAAGCCGATAATGTCCGATCTTCACCCGCCCGCCCTCCGCCTTCTGCTTTTCCGTCGCCATCTTCCGCCGGTCCGTCGCCTGCGCCGGAAGTGACGCTTCCATCGCTCAGCGGCCGGTGGGCGGTGACCAATCCGTGTGACGTGGCGCGCAGGGGGTGGGGCGACGTTGTGTCGGCCTATCCCCGCAGAGCGGTGGGCCGGCCGGATTCTTGCTTCCTCTGAGGGTAAACGCTGGAACTCCGCCCCTCTCCAGCGCAGAGTTCTGAGTAAAGTTATTATCAAAGTTCACATGTTCAAAGTTCCCTGAGATTCTTTTCCTGCGGGCACACTCAGCAAATCTATAGAATACTAACTGTGAACAGCATCAATGAAAGAGCAGGAACATAGAAGACAACAAGCGGTGTAAATGCAAATATAAATAAACTAGGAATAAATAAATAACAAGAGCATGAAGTAACAAGGTACAGGGTCCGGAAGGTGAGACCATCGGTTGTGGGAACACCAGAAATAGAATGAGTCCAAGACCTGACAGAATCAATAATAAAATCGATAAAAGATCGTACCAACTTGGGCATTTAATCAGAGTGCAAAACACAACAAACTCGGCAAATAGAATATTACTAAGCAATAAATATCGAGAACATGAGATGAAGAGTCCTTGAAAGGGAATCCTTAGGCTCTGGGAACAGTTCAGTGATGGTGATGAAGTTGAGTGAAGTTTTCCCCTCTAGTCCAGGAGGCTGATGGTTGAGGGGTAATAACTGCTCCTGAACCTGGTGATGTGGGTCCTGAGGCTCCTGTACCTCCTCCATGATGTTTGAGGGGTAATAACTGCTCCTGAACCTGCTGCTGTGGGTCCTGTGGCTCCTGTACCTCCTCCCTGATGGTTGAGGGGTGATAACTGCTCCTGAACCTGGTGCTGTGGGTCCTGAGGCTCCTGCATCTCCTTCCTGATGGTAGAGGGATGATAACTGCTCCTGAACCTGCTGCTGTGGGTCCTGAGGCTCCTGCATCTCCTTCCTGATGGTTGAGGGGTAATAACTGCTCCTGAACCTGGTGCTGTGGGTCCTGAGGCTCCTGCATCTCCTTCCTGATGGTTGAGGGGTAATAACTGCTCCTGAACCTGGTGGTGTGGGTACCTTCTTGCTGATGGCAGTAGTAAGGAGAGAGCACGGCCTGGGTGGTGGGAGTCCTTGAGGCGCCTGAGAGAGTGTGGATAACTTCACGCACCTCAAGTCTGAACTGATTCCTGTCAGGGTCCGATCCGGAACTGCATTCTGGGTTTTGATCCAATCCGGAGGCTCCAGACTCCGGGTCCTGCAGTTGTCCCTCCCGTCACCCGTGATCTAGTTAGGACCCTCCTGGTTCAAGGAGACACACCTGTAACTCATTGAGCTGCAGGTGTTTATGAGGGGCCTTGGGACTGGGACCAGGTGGGTGGTCGTTTTGTTCTGTTTCTCCGCCGGCTCCGAAATCTGCTTTGCATTCTGTGATTCCGCCCGGGTTCAGATCTTCTCTTCATCATGCTTCTCTGCCCTGTACCAGTACTGCCAGGTTGGTCCTCTCCCCCACCTTTCTTCCCATGCGCTGGTCCCCCTTCTCCGCTTGGTTTTGTTTTTCACGCGGTTGCATTGTCTGCCGGCCATTTCCAAATTTTCCCGTTGTCATGGCTGTTGTGTTGGTCGACCTAGACCTATGCCCGTTCCTACCCCTTTCCCCTGTCGGGCACGTCTGGCCGACCTGCCTCGGCCCGGCGGGGGTTCTGCCTGTTCCTATCCCTTTCACTCCGTCGGGCGGATCTGGCCGAACTGCCATGGCCTGGCGGGGGTTCTGCCTGTTCCTACCTCTTGCCTCCGTCGGGCGGTTCTGGCCAATGGGCCGTGGCCCGGTGGGGGTTCTGCCCCCTCCTTCTCTGCCGCCCGAACTCTGGGATAGTGCCCGCACCCACCTAGGGGTCTGTGTCGTGCCCAGGCCTCCGGTGTTTCCGCCTGGGAGGCGCCCCTACCCGGGATACATGCGGCCCGCCCAGGGAGGGCTCTCTGCTAGCCTATCGCCACCTAGACCTGTCTGTCTGCCTGAACCCCGGGGACCTGTCTGTCTGCCTGAACCCGAACCCCGGGAGCCGCTCTGCTCCGCCTGCCTGAACTCTATCTGCCTGAACCCCAGCTACCCTCAAGTGCCATGGCATCCCCATCCTGCCCTCCCCCTAGTACCTCAGTGCCTGCGTCCTGCGTTTGGGTCCATCCAGCCCCTCCTGACAATTCCACAACCTACAGTACGGGCTCACACCACAGCTCGTGTTTTCAGTATTATTTATTTAGTATTGTTTTCCTCTGCATGGTAATGTATGTTAACCCTTACATTCTCAGAATCATTCTCCTGAATGTTCTCTGGACTCTCTCCAATGTCGGCACATCTTCTCTTAGATAATGGGCCCCGAACTGTGCACAATACCCCAAGTGGCATCTGACCCATGCCTTATAAACACTCAGTGTCACATCCTTGCTTTTTTATTCTAGTCCTCCCGAAATGAATGCTAACATTGCTTTTGCCATCTCACCACCATCTTCACCTGCAAGTTAACCTTCAGTGAATTCTACACAATTATTCCCAAGACCCTTTGCATCTCTGATTTTGAATTTTCTTCCCATTTAGAAAATAGTTTACGCTTTTATTCCTTCTACCAAAGTCCATGACCGTCCACATCCCAACACTGCATTCCATCTACCACTTCTTTACCCACCTGTCCAAGTCCTCCTGCAAACTCCCTGCCCCTCCACCTGTCTCTGTATTATCAGCAAACTGTAAGTTTAGGTGTTCATGGATGGAGGTAACTGTCAAAGAAAGGAGAGAGAGAAGAACCGGGACCACCAACCACCATCAGCGTTGGCGGAAACGCTGGAGTGTGAAATGACGGATGTAATTACCGGACACCTCAGAAAGGATGACAGGGTTGAGCAGAGTCGGCATGGAACAAGGACCAGTGTCAGAAGGAGAGGATAAAGACAGATGTATCAGTACTATAGTGGTGTGCAGAGGCCTGAGGGAGGAGATGGCCAAAGTTGACTGGAAGGGGACACTAGCAGGGATGATGGTAGGGGCACTAGCAGGGATGATGGTAGGGGCACTAGCAGGGGTGATGGTAGGGGCACTAGCAGGGGTGATGGTAGAACAGTAATGGCTGGAGTTTCTGCTAAAAAACCAAGTCCTGTGGCGATGGGCAAGTGGCGAAGCAGCAGGTGTGGATACACTGGAAGCTGTAGTCACAAACCTGCACACAGGCGGCCCAGGGCATTGGGTCGTTCTCCGCTGGAATGAAGCAGCAGTGAAGCTCGGCAGCCCCCTGGGTGTCTGAGCAGTCCTCTTTAGGAATCGCTCTGCTCACCTCCATGGAGGAAGGGGCTAGAAAAGGTGCCTCAAACATAGCCTGCTTCATCTTGCCCTGGCCAGCACACCGCGGCTGACAGGGATCCCACTCAGCGGTCGAACTACAAAGAAGACGAAAGTGAAGGTGCTCATCCTTAGCACATGGAGCGTGTGAACTCTGCTTGACATCATCAAGGCTGTCAGACTAGAAAGAACAGCACTGGTTGCTAAAGAATTAGCCCGCTATAACGTGGACATTGCAGCACTCAGCGAAACACGCCTAGCAGACAAGGGCCAGCTTACAGAACGTGCTGGTGGGTACACCTTCTTCTGGAGCGGTCGCAGCAGCACTGAATGATGAGAGGCTGGCATTGGATTTGCCATCCGATCCCACCTCGCTCGTAAACTTGCCAAGCTTCCAGAGGGCATCAACGATCGGCTGATGACGCTTCGGCTCCCGCTTGGCAATAAGAGGAGTGCAACGCTGATCAGCGCATATGCCCCAACAATGACCAACCCAGATGACATCAAAGATAAGTTCTATGAAGAACTTGACACCCTCATAGCAGCAGTCCCACAGTCAGAGAAGCTTATTGTCCTCGGGGACTTTAACGCCAGAGTGGGGACAGATTACCAGACCTGGGAAGGGATTCTTGGAAGACGTGGTATTGGCAAGTGTAACAGCAATGGCCTGCTGCTCCTCAAGACATGTGCTACGCATGACCTTGTCATCACCAACACCCTATTCCACCTCCCTACCCATAACAAGACATCTTGGATGCATCCATGCTCCAGACACAGGCATCTGATCGACTATGTCATCACCAGAAAGAGGGACTGGCAAGACATGAGAGTGACAAAGGTCATGTGTGGAGCTGACTGCTGGACGGATCATCGACTCATAGTGTCCAAGTTTAAATTTCACATCCTGCCTGTGAGAAGACCCCAAGGCCAGAAGACTGCAAAGAGGCTCAATGTCTCCAAGCAGCGTAGTTGCAGAAGAATTTTGTGAAGACCTAGATAGCAGGCTGCTTGACACACCCCAGGATGACCACACCAGCACTGAAGAGCAGTGGACGGCTTTCAGAGATGCAGTCTACTCTACTGCTCTCGAACATCTCGGAGCAGCAATCCGTAGACATCAAGACTGGTTCGATGAGAACGACGAGGAGATACAGGCATTGTTGTCAGAGAAACACCAACTGTTCAGAGCGCACCAGAACAATCCCACATCACAAGTGAAGATAGATGCCTTCGCCAGCACAAGACGGAAAGTGCAGAAGAAACTCCGTGAGATGCAGGATGTCTGGTTCAGCAATAAGGCCGATGAGATCCAGGGCTACGCAGACAGTAACGACACCAAGCGTTTCTACGACGCTTTGAAGGCTATGTATGGACCTCAGTCCTTTGGCTTCTTCCCCATCCTCAGTGCAGATGGGACTCGGCTGCTGACAGAGAAAAAGCAGATTTTGGAGAGATGGGCTGAACACTTCAACCAGGTCCTCAACCGCCCTGCCAAAGTCAATGATGAGGCCATTGCTCACCTACCTCAGGTGGAGATCAACCTGGACCTTGACAACCTCCCCACAGAAGAAGAAGTCAGAAAAGCCATCAGGCAACTTTCTTGTAGCAAAGCACCAGGACCAGATGCAATCCTTGCTGAAGTCTACAAAGCAGGAGGCCCATTCACGATGCAGAAGCTGGCTGAGCTCTTACAGTCTATGTGGAATGAAGGAACGGTCCTGCAGCAGTTGAAAGATGCCAGCATAGTCCACATCTACAAGAGGAAAGGCAACCGCCAGTCTTGTGACAATCACCGAGGCATCTCCCTCCTGTCCATAGCTGGGATGATCTTGACTCGCGTCCTGCTTAATCACCTTCTCCAACACCTTGAGCAAGGTCTCCTCCCAGAAAACCAGTGTGGCTTCCGTGCAGAGCGTGGAACTGTCGACATGATATTTGCTGCACACCAACTCCAGGAATAATTTCAAGAGCAGCACAGCGACCTCTTTATGACCTTCGTCGATCTGACCAAGGCATTTGATTCAGTCGGCAGAGATGGCTTATGGAAGACAATGGAGAAGTTTGGCTGCCCTAGCAGGTTCATCATGATTGTTCGGCAGTTCCACGATGGCATGATGGTGAAAGTTTTGGATGCTGGTGACAAGTCAGAAGCCTTCCCAGTGACGAACGGTGTGAAGCAAGGATGCGTTCTCGCCCCTACACTATTTAGCATGGTCTTCTCTGCTATGCTGAATGATGCCTTCCGTGATTGTCAGGATGGTATACACGTCAGATACAGGACTGGCGGTGGGCTATTCAACCTCCGGCGTCTATAGGCTGTTACAAAGGTAAAGGAGGCCGTCGTCAGAGACCTCTTATTCGCTGATGATTGCGCCCTCAACGCCAGCACAGAGCAGAAGTTGCAGCGAGAAATGGACTGCCTCTCACAAGCCTGTGACAACTTTGGACTTACAACCAGCACCAAAAAGACCGAAGTGATGTACCAGCCCGCACCCGGAAAGCCCTACCAGGAACCATACATCACAGTAAAGGGGCAGAAGCTACTGGCAGTCGACAGCTTTACTTATCTGGGCAGTATTCTATCATGAGCAGTGAACGTAAATGCAGAGATCAGCAACAGAATTGCCAAAGCCAGTGCTGCCTTTGGGAGACTCCGTGAGAATGTATGGGAGTGGAGAGGACTCAGCCTTACCACCAAGCTGAAGGTCTACCGAGCAGTGGTTCTCACCACCCTCCTCTATGCCAGCGAGACCTGGACTGTCTACAGCAGACACGCTAAACAGCTCAACCACTTCCACTTGAGCTGCCTCCGCAGACTTCTCCACGTACGATGGCAGGACAAAGTCCCAGTCACGGAGGTGCAGGAGCGGGCTAGCACCCACAGCGTCAACACCCTCCTACAGAAAGCCCAAGCCAGATGGGCTGGCCATGTCGTCAGGATGTCTGACAGTCGACTACCAAAACAGCTGCTGTATGGAGAGCTGAGCCAGGGCAAGCGCTCAGTTGGAGGGCAGAAGAAATGTTTCAAAGATTGCCTCAAAGTGTCCCTCAAAGACCTCAGCATCAATCCCAGTAGCTGGGAATTGCTTGCTCTGGACCGCCAACCTGGTGGAGCAGGACCACTAAAGGAGCGTATGCAGCAGAAATCAGACGCACCACAGGGGCTCAGAGGAAATGCGCCACGCACAAGGCTCGAGCTACCTCCACTTCCACTGCAGCACCTACCCTCATGTGTCCCACATGTGGGCGAGCTTTCAGGGCCCAGATTGGCCTCACCAGTCACCTCCAGACCCACAGTCACAAACCCTCCACCTGACAGAAGTCGTGGTCGTCTTCAACTCCAAAGGACAAACAACAATAGTGATGTACAGAGGCCTGAGGGAGGAGATGGCCAAAGTTGACTGGAAGGGGACACTAGCAGGGGTGATGGTAGAACAGCAATGGCTGGAGTTTCTGGGAGCAATTTGAAAGGTGCAGGACAGATACATCCCAAAAATGAAGAAGTATTCTAAGGAGAGGATGATATAACCATAGCTAACAAGAAGTCAAAGGCAGCATAAAAACCAAAGAGAGGGCATATAATACAGCTCAAATTAGTGGGAAGTTAGAGGATTGGGAAGCTTTTAAGTACCAACAAAAAGTAAAAAGCCATTAGGAAAGGAAAGATGAAATTTCCCAAGATTCTGATACTGATTCTTGTGAATTGTAAATGTCATTCCACACTTCAAGAAGGAAAAGAGGCAGAAGAAAGGATATTATAGGCCAGTCAGTCTGACCTCAGTGGCTGGGAAGATGTCGGATTATTAAGGATGAGGTCTCAGGGTACTTGGAGGCACGTGATAAAACAGGACAAAGTCAGCATGGTTTCTTCAAGGAAAAATCTTGCCTGAGAAATCTGTTTGAATTCTTTGAGGAAATAACAGGCAGGATAGACAAAGGAGAGTCAGTGGATGGTGTTTATTTGGAGTTTCAGAAGGCCTTTGACAAGGTACCAAACATGAGGCTGCTGAACAAGATAAGATCCCGTGGTACTACAGGAAAGGTACTAGGATAGATAGAAGATTGGCTGATTGGCAGGAGACAAAGGAAATAAAGAGGGCATTTTCTGGTTGGCTGCCAGTGACCAGAGGTGTTCTACAGGGGTTGGTGCTGGGACTGTTTCTTTATACATTATATGTCAATGATATGGATGATGGAATTGATGGCTTTGTGACCAAGTTAGCAGATGATACAAAGATCTGCTTCACTAAAAGATGAACTCAATGTCTTCTATACCCGCTTTAAAAGAGAGAATATTACTACAGCTGTGAAGATCCCTGCTGTACCTGATGACCCTGTGATCTCTGTCTCAGAGGCCGATGTTAGACTGTCTCTAAAGAGAGTGAACCTTCGCAAGGCAGAAGGTC
This sequence comes from Hypanus sabinus, assembly GCF_030144855.1. Taxonomy (NCBI): domain Eukaryota; kingdom Metazoa; phylum Chordata; class Chondrichthyes; order Myliobatiformes; family Dasyatidae; genus Hypanus; species Hypanus sabinus. The sequence continues at coordinate 15,909,919 of NC_082712.1, read as the reverse complement.
CTGATGGAGTACCTGGTACAGCTCTGAAAACCTGTGCCAATCAACTGGTGGGTGTATCCAAGGACATTTTCAATCTCTCACTGCTATGGGTGGAAGTTCCCACTTGTTTCAAAAAGGCAACAATTATACCGGTGCCTAAGAAGAATAATGTGGGCTGCCTTAATGACTATCGCCCAGTCGCATTCACATCGACAGTGATGAAATGCTTTGAGAGTTTGGTCATGACCAAACTGAACTCCTACCTCAGCAAGGACCTGGACCCATTGCAATTTGCCTATCGCCACAATAGATCAACAACAGATGCAATCTGAATGGTTCTTCACACGGCTTTAGACCACCTGGACGACACAAGCACCTACATCAGGATGCTGTTCTTCGACTAACACCAGCATTCCCACAATCCTGATTGAGAAGTTACAGAACCTGGGCCTCTGTACCTCCCTCTGAAATTGGATCCTCGACCTCCTAACCAGAAGATCACAATCTGTGTGGATTGGTGATAACATATCCTCCTCACTGACGATCAACACTGGTGCACCTCAGGGGTGTGTGCTCAGCCCACTGCTCTACTCTCTAGATACCCATGACTGTGTGGCTAGGCATAGCTCAAATACCATCTACAAATTTGCTGATGATATAACCATTGTTGGGAGAATCTCAGGTGGTGACGAGAGGGCGTACAGGAGTGAGATATGCCAACTAGTGGAATGGTATCACAGCAACAACGTGGCACTCAACATCAGTAAAACGAAAGAGCAGATTGTGGACTTCAGGAAGGGTAAGACGAAGGAACACATACCAATCCTCATAGAGGGATCAGAAGTGCAGAGAGTGAGCAGTTTCAAGTTTCTGGGTGTCAAAATCTCTGAGAACCTAACCTGGTCCCAACATATCGATGCAGTTATAAAGAAGGCAAGACAGCAACTATACTTTATTCGGAGTTTGAAGAGATTTGGCATGTCAACAAATACACTCAAAAACTTCTATAAATGTACCATGGAGAGCATTCTGACAGGCTGCATCACTGTCTGACATGGAGGGGCTACTGAACAGGACTGGAAGAAGCTGAAGAGGGTTGTAAATCTAGTCAGCTCCATCTTGGGAACTAGCCTATAAAATATCCAGAACATCTTCAGGTAACAGTGTCTCAGAAAGGCAACATCTATTATTAAGGACCTCCAGCACCCAGGGGAAGCCCTCTTCTCATTGTTACCTTCAGGTAGGAGGCACAGATACCTGAAGTCACACACTCAGGGATTCAGGAACAGCTTCTTCCCCTCCACCATCCGATTCCTAAATGGACATTGAACCCTTGGACACTACCTCACTTTTTTTTTAATATACAGTATTTCTTTTTCTGCACAATTTTAATCTATTCAATATACGTATACTGAAATTGATTTACTTGTTTATTTATTTTTCTTCTTCTAGATTATGTATTGCAATGAACTGCTGCTGCTAAGTTAACAAATTTCACAACGATAAACCTGATTCTGATTGTGATAGGCTGAGAGGCAGTTAGTCTACAGGAGGACTTGGACAGACCAGGAGAATGGGCAGAGAAGTGCCAGATGGAATACGGTGTCGGGAAGTGTATGGTCTTGCACTTTGGCAGAAGGAATAAAGGTGCGGATTATTTTCTAAACGGGAAGAAAATTCAAATGTCAGAGGTGCAGAGGGACTTAGGAGTCCTCGTACAGGATTCCCTAAAGGTTACTTTGCACATTGAGTCAGTGGTGAGGAAGGCAAATGCAATGTTAACATTCATTTCAAGAGGGCTAGAATATAAAAGCAAGGATGTGATGCTGAGGCTTTATAAGGCACTGGTGAGGCCTCACCTTGAGTATTGTGAACAGTTCTGAGCTCCTTATCTTAGAAAGGAAGTGCTGGCCTTGGAGAGGATTCAAAGGAGATTCACGAGAAAAAATTGTATTGAATTTGTTTAAATCTTACATCTATTCCACAACGTGAGGGAGTAAAGATCTTTGCATTATGACTCCATCACAATGTACAGACATGTGAGTTTAGAAGTCTAATGGCTTGTAGAAAGAAGCTGTCCTGTAGCCTGTTGGTCCTGGCTTTAACGCTGCAGACGGAAGCAGCTGAAACAGTTCATGGTTTGGGGTGACCGGTGACCCCGATGATCTTCCAGGCCTTCTTTACACACCTGCTGCTGTTGTTTTTTTTTACCACAGAGCCGGTGTGTACAGTCCAGGTGAGATCATCGGTGATGTGTATGCTGAGGAACTTGAAACTACTCACCCTCTCAACTGCAGACCCACTGATGTTGATCAGGCTGAGCCTGTCTCCATTCCTCCTGTAATCCACAATCAGATCTTCTGTTTTTCGCTACAGAGCCGGTGTGTACAGTCCAGATGAGATTTTCAGTGATGTGTATACCAAGGAAATTGAAACTACTCATCCTCTCAACTGCAGATCCACTGATGTTAAACAGGGCGAGCCTGTCCCCATTCCTCCTGTAATCCACAATCTGCTCTTCTGTTTGGACATTAAGGGCGTTGATCCCCATAAGGAAAGAATTTGCATATGAGGAGCGATTGATGGCTTTGGGCCTGTACTTGCTGGAATTTAGAAAAATAAGGGGGTGTTCCATTGAAATCTATCGAATATTGAAAGGCCCAGACAGAGTGAATGTGAGGAGGATGTTTCCTACAGTGGGGGAGTCTAGGACCAGAGGGCACAGATAGAGTGGATGTGGAGAGGATGTTTCCTACAGTGGGGGAGTCTAGGACCAGAGGACACAGATAGAGTGGATGTGGAGAGGATGTTCCTATAGTGGGGGAGTCTAGGACCAGAGGGCACAGATAGAGTGGATGTGGAGAGGATGTTTCCTACAGTGGGGGAGTCTAGGACCAGAGGGCACAGATAGAGTGGATGTGGAGAGGAATTTTCCTGTAGTGGGGGAGTCTCAGACCAGAGGGCCCAGCCTTAGACTAGAGGGATACCCATTTAGGACAGAGATGAGAAGGAATTTCTTTAGCCAGAGGGTGATGAATCTGTGGGATTTGTCACCAGAGATGGCTGTGGAGGTCAAATCATTGGATATACAATATTTAAAGGGGAAGTTGATATGTTTGTGATTAGTCCAGGCATCAGAGATTATGGGGAGAAGGCAGGAGAATGGGTTGAGAGGATCAGCCATGATGGAATGGCGGAGCAGACTCGGTGGCCCAAATAGACCAACACAGCTGGCTTTATGGTCTTAAGGAAGGGAAAATCACACTTGCTGAACGTACTGAAGACCTTTGAGAGACATGATAAGGGGGATCAGTAGATGTGGTGTATCTGGACTTCTGGATAAAGTTGCATACAGCAGGTTGGTTAAATAGCAGTGTGTTCGTTAAATGATGTGAGATTGGCTTGTGTTGATGCTTGAAGGAACCAACTGCCAGGGTATTAAGGACAACCTACAGGTGCAGCAGCTGATTAGCAAGGTTCAAAGGTCAGCAATCTTGGCAGTCAGGCGCTAAGGAGACCCCATATGGATGGCTGTCATGAGGGTCAATGACCTCTCCCTCAGGTTAATGGGGTCAGAGGTCAATGTGAGTCCAGAAGCTGAGGCTCAAAGATCAAAGCTGTGACAGTGAGTGCTGGGGTCAAGGCCCAAAGGTCAACCCTGTGACAGTGAGTGCTGGGGTCAAGGCCCAAAGGTCAACCTTGTGACAGTGAGTGCTGGAGTCAAGGCCCAAAGGTCACACTCATGACCAGCAAGTGCTGGGTTGATGCCCAGAGGTAGACAAAGCCTGGAGGGAAAAGCCGAAGGTTGAGATTCAGAGGCAGCATGTCTGGAGTAAGAAAGCCCGCAGTTGAAGACGGAAATCAACAAGGCTGGAGGTAGAGGCCAAAAAGTCAAGTCTCCAGGTCCAGGCCAGGGACTGGAGGCTGGGGGCCCAATATCTGTGAGTCTGAGAGACTGGGGCCAAGGATTAAAGGCCCACTGCTGGTGAGTGAGTGGGGGACTGGGACAGGGGTTTGTTTTGCTGTTGTTGGAGCTGCTCTGCTGGACATTGTGGATATGATATGTCAGTGCCAGAACATGTGGTGACCCTCGTGGGTTGCCCCAGCACATCCTGGACTCAGTTGGTCATTGACCCGAGTGACATATTCCTCTATATGTTTTGTGACAAGTAAAGCTAACCTTTTAAATCTTAAGGTTCGTAAACAAGACCTTGCTGTTGGCTAATCTGCTCAGGCTGTGGGCTGTCTGTTCACTGACCCCAGCTGCTTTCCCTAGCTGTGTTTTGGAAAAGACTCCCATTTGGTTTTAGAGTCCAGAGGCTGTTAGGAAAGGCACGGACCATCAGTGATCCTGTCTCTCTGCTCCCCTGCGTCTCTGCTGTCCATTTCAGCTGTAACACAGCCAACATTCCCTCCCCCACCATCCCATTTACTGGAAGTAATACACCCCTTCCCAGCACCAGCTCCAGACTGACCTCAGGGGACAGGAGTAACAGCTGGGAGCACTCCATATCTGTTGGAGCCCAGATGACATTGGTGCTCGATCCCTGTAAACACTTATTCCCCGTAAACACAAACTGTTCCCATTCAGTTCCTCAGCCTGTCCCAGGGGACAATCCTTGTGGCTGTCGGCTCCTCCTTAGTCCAGGAACGTCCACCCAGTCTCATACCCTCAGTGTTTCTGCTCCTGGACTGTCCCACCCACTTCCCGAAAGTCTGTCTATGAAACTACGGCCAGCCGGGCCCTCCCCCATCAAACACCCACCGTATCATACCTCCCCTCCCTCCTCCACGCAACTCCCTCTTATCCCCTCCCCATCTCCTCCTCCTCATCCCCTCCCCATCTCCTCCTCCTCATCCCCTCCCCATCTCCCCCTCATCTCCTCCCCATCACTCCCTCCTCCTCACCCCATCCCCTCATCCAATCACCCCTCTCCCTCCTCATCCCCTCCCCCTCCCCCATCTCCCCTCTCACTCCTCCTCATTCCCTCCGCATCAACCCCTCATCTCCTCCCTATCTCCCCCTTCCCATCACCCCTCTCTCTTCTCCTCATCCCCTCCCCATCACCCCCTCATCCCCTCCCCATCACCCCCTCACTCATCCTCATTCCCTCTGCATCTCCCCCTCATCCCCTCTCCATCACCCCTCCCTCCCCTCATCTCCTCCCCATCACTCCCTCCTCCTCACCCCATCTCCCCCTCATCCAATCACCCCTCTCCCTCCTCCTCATCCCCTCCCCATCTTCCCCTCATCCCCTCCCCATCTCCCCCTCCCATCTCTCCCTCATCCCCTCCCCTCATCTCCTCCCCATCACTCCCTCCTCCTCATCCCATCTCCCCTCTCCCTCCTCCTCATCCTCATCCCCATCTCCCCCTGATCCCTTCCCCATCTCTCCCTCTCCCTCCTCACCCCTTCTCCCCCTCATCTTCCTCCTCATCCCCTCCCCATCTCCCCCTCATCTCCTCCCCATCACTCCCTCCTCCTCACCCCATCTCCCCCTCATCCAATCACCCCTCTCCCTCCTCCTCATCCCCTCCCCATCTTCCCCTCATCCCCTCCCCATCTCCCCCTCCCATCTCTCCCTCATCCCCTCCCCTCATCTCCTCCCCATCACTCCCTCCTCCTCATCCCATCTCCCCTCTCCCTCCTCCTCATCCTCATCCCCATCTCCCCCTGATCCCTTCCCCATCTCTCCCTCTCCCTCCTCACCCCTTCTCCCCCTCATCTTCCTCCTCATCCCTCCCCATTTCTCCCTCACCCTATCTCCCCCTCACCTCCTCATCCCCCCCTCACCTCCTCATCCCCACTCCATCTCTCCATCTCCCCTCTCTCTTGTTCATCTTCCTCACTTTCCTCCTGTCACCTTCACTCCAAACCACACCACCATTCTCTTATCCATGTCCACCCCCTCCCATATTACTGCCCCTCTTTCGCCCAGTGAGGCACTCCCTCAGAACCACCCCTCCCATTCTGGGATGCTCCTTCGCTGCAGTACCTCTCCTGGTGCTCCCTCAGTAGCACCCCTCCCATAGTAGAAGCTCCCTCAGTACTTCCCCCTCCCATAGTAGAAGCTCCCTCAGTACCACCCCTTCCTGTGGTGGAAGCTCCCTCGGTACCATCTCTCATGATTGGAAGCTCCCTCAGTACCACCCCTCCCATGGTGGGAAGCTCCCTCAGTACCACCCCTCCCATGGTGGGAAGCTCCCTCGGTACCACCCCTCCCATGATGGGAAGCTCCCTCAGTATCACCCCTCCCATTGTGGGAAGCTCCCTCAGTACCACCCCTCCCATGGTGGGAAGCTCCCTCAGTACCACCCCTCCCATGGTGGGAAGCTCCCTCAGTAACACCCCTCCCATGGTGGGAAGCTTCCTCACTGCAGTATCTCTCCGTGGGCTCCTATCACCTTCCTGTCCCTGCCTATCCTGTTTTGTTTTTCTTTCTGCCCCATCGGCAGCCGTGTTTAGAGGAAAATAAATCTGTGATCCGATAAACCAACAGAGGCAGGGGGATAAACAGGGGAGCATCCAGCCAGACGGAATTCAGGCTGGGCTGTGGACACCGGGGTGAGTACCATCTCCGTCAAGGCAAATTCCTTCCGCCTCTGATAATACCTCGCTGTCACCTTACTCTACACAAACTCAAGTGCCTTCCAGAAAGTTCTGGAACAAAGGTGCACATATCTCTTTCCTCACTTTTTCTCATTACATTTTGGTTGAAGTGCTTGCAATTCCATAGTAGATAGCTCGGGAATCAGAATTGGGTTTGATCTCACTGACGTGTGAAGTTATTTGTTTTGGTGGCAGTGGCTCAATGCCGAACATAAAGATGACTATAAATTAGAGTAAATACAGTGTGCAAGAGTGAGGTAACGGGGTAATGTTCATGGGCCGTTCAGAAATCTGATGGCGGAGAGGAGGAGCTGTGCCCAAACGTCGAACGCACTGCCTCGCTGATGGTGGGAGTGAGAAGAGGGCTAAACGATTCACGAGGATGTCGGTGGGACTGGAATTGTAACGAGAGACTGGACAGGCTGCGGTTGTTCTTCAGCACAATACTCGTGTGGTCTAAGCAGGGCTTCAGAGAGCTGGAACGTTACTGTGCCTGTACCCTGCTCCACGCAGGTTCAGTATCACCGGCATACATCGTGAAATTGGTGGTTTAGCGGCAACAGTACAGTGAAGCACATGATAATTAAAACTGTAAATTACAATTTAAACAAAACAAAATTAAATCCAATAGTGCAAGAAGAGAGTCAGAATAGTGCACATGGGTTCATAGACCGTTCAGCACTCTGATGGCTGTCGGAAGGGAGCCATTCCTGAAACGTTGAGTCTGTGTCTCCTGTTGTAACGGGAACAGTCCCTGGACAGATACAGAAGCTAGTGGGAGAGTTTTATTCAATAAAATGAGACGCCCTTGGAGGAAGGCCCTCTTGACCCAATACATGACATTTCAGATGCTACAGATCAAAGGTAAAAGCAGGTCAATTCAGACTGACAGACAGACATACTTTATTGATCCCGAGGGAAATGGGAAATTCTGTAGTTACAATATATCTGCAATGCTTCCTTTGAATTAGAGGTAATTTTCACACCTCCTTCTTTGTACCCACGGGGTGACTGTTAATCAGCATTGTCTCGTTTGCAATTAACTGCTGTCCACAGCTCCAGGAAACTATTGACCAGGGCTGCAGATAAACTTAATATACAATCCATGTTCAGGTATTCTCCTCAGGTCCTGCCTCAATGACTACCTTCCCGTTGCACTCACACCCATCAACATGAAGTGTTTCGAGAGGCTCGTCATGAGGCATATCAAGACCCTGCTGCCCCCCTCACTGGACCCCCTGCAGTTTGCGTACCGTCCCAACTGCTCAACAGATGACGCCATTGCCATCACCCTCCACCTGGCCCTAACCCACCTGGACAAAAAAGACACGTACGTTCGGATGCTGTTAATAGACTTCAGTTCAGCATTCAACACAATCATCCCTCAGCACCTGATTAGAAAGCTGAGCCTACTGGGCCTGAACACCTCTCTCTGCAACTGGATCCTAGACTTCCTGACTGGGAGACCTCAGTCAGTCTGGATCGGGAGCAGCATCTCCAACACCATCAAACTGAGCACGGGGGCTCCCCAGGACTGTGTGCTCAGTCCATTGCTGTTCACTCTGCTGACCCACGACTGTGCTGCAACACACAGCTCGAACCATATCATCAAGTTCGCCGATGACACGACTGTTGTGGGTCTCATCAGCAAGAACGACGAGTCAGTTTACAGAGAGGAGGTGCAGCAGCTAACGGACTGGTGCAGAGCTAACAACCTGTCTCTGAATGTGAACAAAACAAAAGAGATGGTTGTTGACTTCAGGAGGGCACAGAGCGACCACTCCCCACTGAACATCGACGGCTCCTCGGTAGAGATCGTAAAGAGCACCAAATTTCTTGGTGTTCACCTAGCGGAGAATCTCACCCGGTCCCTCAACACCAGCTCCATAGTAAAGAAAGCCCAGCAGCATCTCTACTTTCTGCGAAGGCTGAGGAAAGTCCATCTCCCACCCCACATCCTCATCACATTCTACAGGGGTTGTATTGAGATCATCCTGAGCAGCTGCATCTGCAAAGCAAACAACATTATGAAGGACCCCATGCACCCTCATACAAACTCTTCTCCCTCCTGCCGTCTGGGAAAAGGCACCGAAGCATTTGGGCTCTCACGACCAGACTATGTAACAGTTTCTTCCCCTAAGCCATCAGACTCCTCAATACCCAGAGCCTGGACTGACACCAACTTACTGCTCTCTACTGTGTTTATTGTCCTGTTTATTATTTATCGTAATGCTTGCACTGTTTTGTGCACTTTATGCAGTCCTGTGTAGGTCTAGCGTAGTTTTTTCTGTGTTGTTATTACATAGTTCAGTCTAGTTTTTTGTACTGTGTAATGTAACACCATGGTCCTGAAAAACGTTGTCTCATTTTTACTATGCACTGTACCAGCAGTTATGGTCGAAATGGCAATAAAAGTGACTGGACTGGACTTGGGATTATCGATTGCTCAGTCCTCAGGTAGATGTACGGGCTGAACCATCACCCATGTATTCTGGTGTAGTGTGGGCAAGAGTTAGTGGTGACGAGGGTCAGTGTTTGGGTCAGTGACACTGTGGTCAGTGTGACTGTGGTCAGTGTTTGGGTCAGTGGTCACTCTGGTCAGTGTTTGGGTCAGGGTGACTGTGGTCAGTGTTTGGGTCAGTGGTCACTCTGGTCAGTGTTTGGGTCAGGGTGACTGTGGTCAGTGTTTGGGTCAGTGGTCACTCTGGTCAGCGTTTGGGTCAGTGTGACTGCGGTCGGCGTTTGGGTCAGTGTCACTGTGGTCGGCGTTTGGGTCAGTGCCACTGTGGTCAGCGTTTGGGTCAGTGACACTGTGGTCAGTGTGACTGGTCAGTGTCACTCTGGTCGGTGTTTGGGTCAGTGACACTGTGGTCGGTGTTTGGGTCAGTGTGACTGGTCAGTGACACTGTGGTCAGTGTTTGGGTCAGTGACACTGTGGTCGGTGTTTGGGTCAGTGTGACTGGTCAGTGACACTGTGGTCAGTGTTTGGGTCAGTGACACTGTGGTCGGTGTTTGGGTCAGTGTGACTGGTCAGTGACACTGGTCAGTGTTTGGGTCAGTGACACTGGTCAGTGTTTGGGTCAGTGGTCACTGGTCAGTGTTTGGGTCAGTGACACTGGTCAGTGTTTGGGTCAGTGACACTGTGGTCAGTGTCACTCTGGTCAGTGTTTGGGTCAGTGACACTGTGGTCAGCGTTTGGGTCAGTGGTCACTGTGGTCAGCGTTTGGGTCAGTGACACTGTGGTCAGTGTGACTGTGGTCAGTGTTTGGGTCAGTGGTCACTCTGGTCAGTGTGGGTTTTTCGGTTGTTCACTGTCTCCTCTCACAACTGCCACATTCTCTTTGGCACAGTGGAGGTCGTTTCCATGTAACGTCGCTTCTTCTTGAACAGATTTCCTCCAGGTAAAATTATTGAGTGCAATATCTTTCCAAATTTTAAATGTAATGTTGGATTAAACCTTATCACATCAATTGAAGATTGCCCAAGACACAAGTGTCGAACACCATCCTCCAGGAGCAGGTGGGCGAGAGTCCTGTGAAATGCAGACACCTTCTAGCAGTCGCATCAAGTGAGAGGGAAACGTAAGTCACCGGCTCCGATTGCAGACAGCTCAGCAGCAGAATCATAGCAGAAGGAAGAAGTAGAGAAGCAGCTTTGTGAATTTCTGATGCTCCTGTGGTCCATCTGCCTCAGACTGTGTGTACACCATACCCAGTGGTGGTTGGCCTCCGTCTGTCTCCAAGGACAACGGGTGATGGTGACGATCACCACAAGCCTGGGTGGAAGGTTTGGAGATGCCCCTCTCACCCTCGCCATTGCCATCCAAAGGAAAGCTTATGAAGCAACAAGTTTGGTACCAGCTGGCTGCCGGAAGGATGTTCAGTGACGTCCAGCCGCCTCGGGGCTCCACTCCGGATTTGCTGTCTGGGCTTACTCCCATAGGCTTCGCTTCTCCTGAGCGGCCCACAGGGCATTGGGGCTATTTGCCCATAGCTGGAGATCTGGTTCACGAGCACCAGGGCGTGTCCACACTGGTGGGCCTGCGTGCTGCTTGTGCAGGGGGGCAAACCTCCTCCCCGCCCTCTGTAGTTCAGCCTGAGTTCAAACGGAGCTCAGTTTCCGTGTGTCGCCAGTGAGGAGGCTTCACGTGGGAGAGGCTGACTGAATGTACAACTTTCTGCAGCTTACTTCGATCCTGTGCAGTGGCCCTTCCAGACCAGACGCTGATGCAGCCCGTTAGAATGCTCTCCATGGTACATCTGTAGAAATTTTTGTATGTTTTTGGTAACATTCAAACTCTTAAATAAGTATAGCTACTGTTCGCAAACAAGAGAAAATCTGCCGTTGCTGGAAATCCGAGCAACACATGCAGACTGCTGGAGGAGCTCAGCAGGCCCGGGAGCTTCTACGGAACTGACGAAGGTCTCGGCCTACTCTTTTCCAAAGGGGTCACCTAGCCTGCTGAGTTCTTGCAGCAGTTCGTGCGTATGGCTACTGTTGGGCCTCCTTTGTAGCTGCACCAATACTTTACATTGGGATCAGGTTAAATCCTCAGAGACATTGACACCCAGGAACTGGGAATTGCTCACTCTCTCCACTGCTGAACCTGCTATGAGCATTGGTGTGTCTGCCCTCAACTTGCACTCTGCCCTCTGGCATTAGACATTTCAACACTGGGGAAAAACATCCTGTCTGTCCACACTGCCTAGCCACTCATGATCTTATAAAGCTCTATCAGATCTCCCTCAGCCTCCGCCGCTCCAGAGAAAACAACTCTTGTGATCCAATCTCTCGTTACTAACACTCTCTGATCCAGGCTGCATGTAGTTTCTCATGTCTTACTGTGTATGGGACAACAAAGCAACACATCACACATCATCCATCACCCATAATCAGCCTGATTCCCATTCTGGCGTGTGTGGGGACAGAGTGTGTGTGAGGGTGAGGGGAGGCGGTGAGGATGAGGAGAGGGGATGAGTGTGAGAGGAGGGCTGGTGGTGAGGAAGTTGAGGGTGTGAGAGAAGCTTTGAGGTTGTGGGGACAGTACGAGAGTAAGGTTGAGGGTGAAGGGAGGGGAGGTGATGAGGGTGAGGGAGGATTTGAGTGTGAAGGAAGGGAATGTGGAGAGATTGGGTTTGAGGGTGAGGCAGGGATGAGGTTGAGGTTTAGTATGAGGGTGAAGGAAGGAATGAAAGTGAGGGAATGGTTGAGTGTGAGGGAGGAGTTGAGGGTGAAGAGAGAGAATGAGGGTGAGGGAGGGGAAGAAGGTGAGGGTAGGATTGAGGGTGTGGGAGTATTTGAGTGAAGAGAGGGGATGAGGTGAGGGAAGGGTGAGGTAGTTGAAGGTGAAGGTGATGTTTGAGGGTGAAAGGAAGCAAGGATGAGGTTGAAAATAGGGAATGAGGGTGAGGGATGGGTTGATGGTGATGGGGATGATGGTGAGGGATTTGATGGTGATGGAGGGGATGAGGGTGAGGAATGTGGTTAGTTTGGAGGAGATGATGGTGAGGGAGGGGTTGAGGGTGAGGGAGGGGTTGAGGGTGATGGAAGGGATGAGGGTGATGGAAGGGGTTGATGGTGATGGAAGGGGTTGATGGTGATGGAAGGGGTTGATGGTGATGGAAGGGGTTGATGGTGATGGAAGGGGATGAGGGTGAGAGAGGGGTTGAGGGTGAGGGAGGGGTTGAGGGTGAGGGAGGGGTTGAGGATGGTGATGGAGTGGATGATGGTGATGGAGTGGATGAGGGAAGGGTTGATGGTGATGGAGAGGATGAGGTTAGTTTGGAGGGATGATGGTGAGGGAGAGGTTGAGGGTGAGGGATGTGATGGTGGGGATGAGGGTGATGGAGGGGTTGATGGTGATGGAGGGGATGAGGGTGAGAGATATGGTAAGTTTGGAGGGAGTGTATGTTGAGTGGGAAGTTTCTGGGCTGAGGAGCTCCTGTTTATCATGGTACTGCTGTTGTGGGTGTGTTTCAGACTGTTCAGCCCATCAATATCCTGCTATCCTTGTGCGATGGGAACGGGGCGCACGCCCCTTGCTCTGGTACTGCTGGGCCTGTTTGTGGGTGGTGCCCTGGCATGTTTCTGCGATCACTACCCCTGGAGCCAGTGGACGGTCTGCTCTGTGACCTGTGGGGGCGGACTGAGCACACGGCGCAGGTCAGAGTCTGGCCCACAGGCCGTCAGAGAGGCAAGAGTGAAAAGGAAGTACAGAGGGGTAAAGGAAGGTAGGGAGGAGAGGAGGGAGAGGGGAATGGTGACAAGGTGAGGGGCAGGTAAGGTTGAGGAAGGGCATAGGAGTTGAGCAGGGGCAAGGAGGGAAGAAGAGGGAGAGAATTTAAGGAGGGGAAGAGGGAAGGAAGGAAGAAGGAGGGAAAATGAGGGAGGGAGAGGGGGAGGTGAGGGTGATGATGGAGGAGGAGGGAAGAAGAGGAAAAGGAGGATAGGGAGGGTGAGGGGTGGTGGAAGAGGAAGGGAAGCAGGAGAGGTTGGAGGAGATGGGAGGGGAGAGGACGGGAGGAGGGAGAGGAGTGCGAGGAAGAGGAGGAAGAAATAGAGGTTGAAGGTGTGGGTGATGGGCTGGAGGAGGAGGGTGAGGGTAATTGAGAAGGGGAGGTAGCGAGGAGGAGGAGAAGAAGGATGTGGAGGGGAAGAGGGTGAGAAGGGTGCAGAAGAGGGTTAGAAGAGGAAGGGAGGTGGAGAAGACGGGGAGGAGAGGAAGGGGAGGATCATGAAGAGGGGAAGTTGAGGGGAGGAGTAGGTGGAGAAGGAAGAGGTGGAAGTGTGGAGGAGCAGATGGGAGGGGAGAAGAGGGGGAGGAGGAGGATGATGATGAAGAGGGGAGGAGGGGGACGAGGGTGAGGAGGATTCTGCCCTCACTAGCTGCCCTGTTCCCACCACAGGCAGTTCAACAGGGATGAGTACTTCAGCAAGTTCAACTGTGAAAATCTGTGCTCCCCTGGGGAGGAGAGCACCGCCTGTAACTTGGCCGGCTGTAGCACCTCCTGTACCATCGGAGACTGGTCATCCTGGTCATCCTGTGATCCCTGTGCCCGGAAACAGGTAACAGTGCATACCCACTCCAGCCCTGAACTCCGTCTCATGCTGACCCCACCCCTGACCTTCCACCTGTCTCCAACCCCTCACCTCTGACACAGTCCCAAACCCTGACCTCTGACCTGATCCCAGATCCTGATCTCTGACACAGTCCCAAACCCTGACCTCTGACCTGATCCCAGACCATGATTCCTGACATAATCCCAGACCCTGACTCAATCCCAAACCCTGACCACCTTTGCAATTTCAAACTCAAAGTTCCACATTCATTGTAAATTTATATCAAAGTCACCATATGCATCCCCAAGGTTCATTTTCTTGCGGGGCATTCACAGTAGAACAGGGAAATGCGATGGAATCAATGTAAAGCTGCACACAAAGACAGACAGACAGACAACCAGTGTGAAAAAGAAGACTGTGTAAATACAAACAAACAGATAGATCAATAAACAGAAAGCTGTAGTTTTGGACGTGGTCAATTAGGGAAAGTTTCTGGAAATAGTTGAAGAGGTATAAAAACACAAGCTAATATAACTGAGTAACTAGTGATGTATTTAACTGAAATACAGAACAAGTTAGAAAACCACCAATATAATTACAATAAGACTGTGTATTAGTTGCTAATGACGGAGGAAAGCATCCAGTGCGTCCTGCTGTGTTCTCCTGATTGACTGTAAATTAACAAAATCAGCAGACACCAAGTCAGATAATGGACAACTGCATCCTCCAAATCTTCAGTTTCATTGTAAAATTCAAGATGATTGTCGATACTTTCAAATTCTTCATACCCCCTAATTTGTTGAAGTAGTGAAATTGTTTCTTTTTCACTTCCTGGCATCCCCAAGCAAAACAGTTCCGAATTGTTTTATTGCTTATTTCTCTCCAACTATGAGTGCCAAGAATCGCTACTTTTTGAACACAAACACACAAGTGATACTACTTACAAACCGTTTGCTCTGAGTACAGTGTCACGTCGAACAGCCACACAAGTTCATGCCACTGACACTAGTTAGAAACTCTTTGGCAACATCCTCCTGCCCCAGTTAACAAAAATAGTGTCCCAAATGAACAAGGGACTATGTTCTCAATTAGTTTTTGTTAGAAACATAGAAAGATAGAAAATAGGTGCAGGAGTAGGCCATTCAGCCCTTCGAGCCTGCACCGCCATTCAGTATGATCATGGCTGATCATCCAACTCAGAACCCTGTACCTGCCTTCTCTCCATACCCCTGATCCCTTTAGCCACAAGGGCCATATCTAACTCCCTCTTAAATATAGCCAATGAACCGGCCTCAACTGTTTCCTGTGGCAGAGAATTCCACAGATTCACTACTCTCCGTGTGAAGAAATCTTTCCTCATCTCGGTCCTAAAAGGCTTCCCCTTTATCCTTAAACTGTGACCCCTCATTCTGGACTTCCCCAACATCAGGAACAATCTTCCTGCATCTAGCCTGTCCAATCCCTTTAGAATTTTATACGTTTCAATAAGATCCCCCCTCAATCTTCTAAATTCCAGTGAGTATAAGCCTAGTCGATCCAGTCTTTCTTCATATGAAAGTCCTGCCATCCCAGGAATCAACCGGGTGAACCTTCTTTGTATTCCCTCTATGGCAAGAACGTCTTTCCTCAGATGAGGGGAACAAAACTGCACACAATATTCTAGGTGCGGTCTCACCAAGGCCTTGTACAACTGCAGTAGAACCTCCCTGCTCCTGTACTCAAATCCTTTTGCTATGAATGCCAACATACCATTCGCCTTTTTCACTGCCTGCTGTACCTGCATGCCCACCTTCAATGACTGGTGTACAATGACACCCAGGTTTCGTTGCACCTCCCCTTTTCCTAATCAGCCATCGTTCAGATAATAATCTGTTTTCCTGATCTTGCCACCAAAGTGGATAACTTCACATTTATCCACATTAAATAGCGTCTGCCATGAATTTGCCCACTCACCTAACCTATCCAAGTCACCCTGCATCCTCTTAGCATCCTCCTCACAGTTAACACCACCGCCCAGCTTCGTGTCATCCACAAACTTGGAGATGCTGCATTTAATTCCCTCGTCTAAATCATTAATATATATTGTAAACAACTGGGGTCCCAGCACTGAGCCTTGCAGTACCCCACTAGTCACTGCCTGCCATTCTGAAAAGGTCCCGTTTATTCCCACTCTTTGCTTCCTGTCTGCCAACCAATTCTCTATCCACATCAATACCATGTGCTTTAAGTTTGCACACTAATCTCCTGTGTGGGACCTTGTCAAAAGCATTTTGAAAATCCAAATATACCACATCCACTGGTTCTCCCCATCCACTCTACTAGTTACATCCTCAAAAAATTCTATAAGATTCGTCAGGCATGATTTTCCTTTCACAAATCTGTGCTGACTTTGTCCAATGATTTCACCGCTTTCCAAATGTGTTGTTATCTCATCTTTGATAACGACTCTAGCATTTTCCCCACCACCGATGTCAGGCTAACTGGTCTATAATTCCACGGTTTCTCTCTCCCTCCTTTTTTAAAAAGTAGGGTTACATTAGCCACCCTCCAATCCTCAGGAACTAATCCAGAATCTAAAGAGTTTTGAAAAATTATCACTAATGCATCCACTATTTCTTGGGCTACTTCCTTAAGCACTCTGGGATGCAGACCATCCGACCCTGGGGATTTATCTGCCTTTAATCCTTTCAATTTACTTAACACCACTTCCCTACTAACATGGATTTCCCACAGTCCCTCCATCTCACTAGACTCTCAGTCCCCTACTATTTCCGGAAGATTATTTATGTCCTCCTTAGTAAAGACAGAACCAAAATAGTTATTCAATTGGTCTGCCATGTTCTTGCTCCCCATGATCAATTCACCTGTTTCTGACAGTAAGGGACCTACATTTGTCTTAACCAATCTTTTTTCTTTTCACGTATCTATAAAAGCTTTTACAGTCAGTTTTTATGTTCCCTGCCAGCTTTCTCTCAATCTTTTTTCCCTTTCCTAATTAAGCCCTTTGTCCTCCTCTGCTGGTCTCTGAATTTCTCCCAGTCCTCAGGTGTGCCACTTTTTCTTGCGAATTTATATGTTTCTTCTTTGGACTTGATACTATCCCTGATTTCCCTTGTCAGCCACGGGTGCACTACCTTCCCTGGTTTATTCTTTTGCCAAACTGGGATGAACAATTGTTGTAGTTCATCCATGTGATCTTTAAATGTTTGCCATTGCATATCCACCGTCAACCCTTTAAGTACCATTTGCCAGTCTATCTTAGCTAATTCACGTCTCATACCTTCAAAGTTACCCTTCTTTAAGTTCAGAACCTTTGTTTCTTAATTAACTATGTCACTCTCCATCTTAATGAAGAATTCCACCATATTATGGTCACTCTTACCCAAGGGGCCTCACACGACAAGATTGCTAACTAACCCTTCCTCATTGCTCAATACCCAGTCTAGAATGGCATGCTCTCTAGTTGGTTCCTCGGCATGTTGGTTCAGAAAACCATCCCGCATACATTCCAAGAAATCCTCTTCCTCAGCACCCTTACCAATCTGGTTCACTCAATCTATATGTAGATTGAAGTCACCTATTATAACTACTGTTCCTTTATTGCACGCATTTCTAATTTCCTGTTTAATGCCATCCCCAACCTCACTACTACTGTTAGGTGGCCTGTACACAACTCCCACCAGCGTTTTCTGCCCCTTAGTGTTATGCAGCTCTACCCATATCGATTCCACATCCTCCAAGCTAATGTACTTACTTTCTATTGCGTTAATCTCCTCTCTAACCAGCAATGCTACCCCACCTCCTTTTCTTTCCTGTCTATCCCTCCTGAATATTGAATATCCCTGGATGTTGAGCTCCCATCCTTGGTCACCCTGGAGCCATGTCTCTGTGATCCCAACTATATCATATTCATTAATAACTATCTGCACATTCAATTCATCCACCTTGTTACGAATGCTCCTCGCATTGACACACAAAGCCTTCAGGCTTGTTTTTACAACACTCTTAGTCCTTATACAATTATGTTGAAAAGTGGCTCTTTTTGCTTTTTGCCCTGGATTTGCCTGCCTGTCACTTTTACTTTTCACCTTACTACTTTTTGCTTCTACCCTCATTTTACACCCCTCTGTCTCTCTGCACTTGTTCCCATCCCCCTGCCACATTAGTTTAAATCCTCCTGAACAGCAGTAGCAAACACTCCCCCTAGGTTCCTGTCCAGCCCAGGTGCAGACTGTCCTGTTTGTACCAGTCCCACCTCCCCCAGAACTGGTTCCAATGCCGCAGAAATTTGAATCCCTCCCCCTTGCACCATTTTTCAAGCCACGTATTCATCTGAAATATCCTCCTATTTCTACTCTGACTAGCACATGGCACTGGTAGTAATCCAGAGATTATTACCTTTGTGGTCCTACTTTTTAGTTTATCCCTAAATTCACCTTGTAGGACCTCATCCCATTTTTTACCTATATCCTTGGTACCTATGTGCACCACAACCACTGGCTGTTCACCCTCCCATTCCAAAATGTCCTGCAGCTGCTCAGAGACATCCTTGACCCTTGCACCAGGGAGGCAACATACCATCCTGGAATCTCGTTTGTGGCCACAGAAACGCCTATCTATTCCCCTTACAATCGAATCCCCTATCACTATAGCTCTCCCACTCCTTTTCCTTCCCTCCTGTGCCACAGAGCCACCCATGGTGCCATGAACTCGGCTGCTGCTGCCTTCCCCTGATGAGACATCTCCCCCAACAGTATCCAAAACAGTATATCTGTTTAGGAGGGAGATGACCTCAGAGGACTCCTGCACTACCTGTCTACTGCTACATTGTCTAGTGGCCACCCCTTATCTTCCTGCCTGTGTAGCCTTTACCTGCGGTGTGGCCAACTCACTGAATGTGCTATTCACGACTTTCTCAGCATCGCAGATGCTCCAGTATGAATCCAATCGCAGCGCCAGACGCTCAATGCGGTCTGCCAGAAGCTGCAGCTGGACACACTTCCTGCACACATAGTCGCCAGGGACACTGAAAGTATCCCTGATTTCCCACATGCTGCAGGATGAACAAACCACGGGACCGATCACAGCTGCCATGACCTACCCAATACTTGCCTCAACTTTAGAAATGTTCTCCTTTTAAAGGAACTTAACCGGCCTTACCTCACTTGTCCGAAGACAAAGCCTTCCTACTCTGTCCCCCTCTATTCCGTCGCCCGCTCCATCTAACTGCTCTCTTTAAATTCTCCCGCTGCCTCACAGTCCGACTTACACGTGCTTGCGCAGTCGTGCCCCCGTTAAACTGCCGAAGAAAAATAAAAAGTTCCTTAAGAGTTGTTCCAATCAGGTGGTTGTCCTGATTATCTGATGGCTCAATTAGCCGGAATCCACAGTATTCAGAACATGGGTTGTAGCGTCTTTGAAAGTGAGTCTATAGGCTATGGAATCCGTTCAGTGGTGAGGGGAGTGAACTTCTCCACCCTTGTTCAGGAGCCTGGTGCCAGAAGGTAATGGAAGTTTCCGAACCTGATGGTGTGGGGCCCAAGACTCCTGTACCTCCTCCCTTATGGAACCAACCTGATTTCTCTTTCGTTCATTCCCTGCTGACTTTGCCCAGTCTGAATTACCTCCTGCTGTATCATTGTTTCCAACACTCCCTCCTTGGTCAGGAATTCCCCGGGTGTTTGCTCATGGTGGGGTTAAATGAGTGACCCTGAAGTCTGTAGGAATGCACCCCCACCTCTGAGGGCAGCTCTGTCGAAAGACCGGGGTGATGACACATGGCCCTCGGGGGTTTGTCCCTATCCACCCCAGTTAGGGTTTATCGCTGATACCAGGTTGAGTGAACCAGGACTTTTACGTTTGGAGTGAAGGAGGACGAGAGATTGCTCTGGAACTTGACCCTCCTGTTTGTCTCCAACCTCACTCTACGGTCAGGAAGTTCATGGGATCCTGAGGCCCATCTGCTCTGGAACCTCCGAGGTCCGGCTGGTTCAACCCCATTCTCTCTGCTCCCTCTCTCCACAGTTTCGTTACAGGAAGCTGGTGGTGCCAGCTGAGTTCGGGGGTCGGTGTGAGCAGACGGCGATGACCGGTGACCGACGTTGTCTGCCTACTGCCTTCTGCGACATTCAACAGACAGAATGTGTCAATACATTCCGCTGTCAGAATGGTGAGTCCCTCTTTCCCCGTACCTCTCCTCACCCTCCATTCTCTTCAGTATTGCCTGCACCCGCTTTGTCTACAATACCCCACTCATGTTACAGGAAGCTATTGGTCCCTCCCTTCCTCTCATTCCCCTTCACTCCCAGCCCTCCAATCCCCCTCCCTCTCCTCCACCTACCATCCCTCCCCTTCCCTCACCTTTTCCCTTCTCCTCTCCCCCTTCCTCCTCTTGTGCATTTAATATTTGAGTAATTTTGTAAATATATTGTTTAATTAAGCATTCTTTGTTGATTGGATAATTCATTATGGGTTGTATGTAGAAGTAAGTGAATGGCACACGTCATCATGCCACCCTGTCATACGTGAGCACCTCACTAAAGTAAAAAAAATGAAGTAGACATATTTATCCCAGGGCTCCCATGTTTTTCTTTTCATTAGCTTTTGGACTTACAAAACATAATACCTTTCTCCTCCCCTCCCTCTCCTCTCCTCTACCCATTTCCTTCCCTCCCCTTCCCTCAAACTCTGCTCCCTGCCCTCCCTTTGTCATGGGATGAGGGATGAGCATCCATCGTCCCTGGTCAGCCTTGTCCTGGGCCTGGCCATGGTGGCCATTCACAGACTCTCAGTGGTTCTGTCCTGAGTCAACTGCCTGCCCTATATTTGGGGTAGTGCCCATGCGTGGGTGTCCTGGTGAAAGGGTGCCCTACCCCCAAGGGTTCAAGGTGTGGGAGGGGCCATTGGTGGAGTCAGTTCCACCGTTTAGTGCCCTCATTTCTACTCTAACTGTCCCCCATCATACTCCCCTCTTCTCACTCTCCCTATCATCTCACATACCCTTCTGTCCTCCCCTCCTCTCTTCCTCACTCCACCCTCTCCTCACCCTTTCTCCCTCTACCTCTCCCCTCCCCTTTACCCCAGCTCCCCCTCCTTGCTTGCTCACATACCCTTCTGTTCTCGATTTTGTTCCTCCCTCCCTCTCCTTTCCCTCATTGCACCTCATCTCCTCCCCTCTCCTTTCCCTCATCGCACCTCATCTCCTCCCCTCTCCTTTCCCTCATGGCTCCTCATCTCCTCCCCTCTCCTTTCCCTCATCGCACCTCATCTCCTCCCCTCTCCTTTCCCTCATCTCCTCCCCCTCCATTCCCTCATCACACCTCATTTCCTCCCTCTCCGACATCCTCTTCCCTCCCTCCTTTTTATAGCTCCCTTATACTCCTTCCTCACACCAATTTCTCGTTCCCAATTCTCCCCTCTCTTCCTCCCTCCCATCTCTTCCCCTTTTCCCTTCCTCCCCTCTTCCCCTTGCCACACACCCAGCCTCACCTGTCCCCATCTCTTCTTTCTCTGCTTCCTCCACCTCCTCTCTTTCCCCGCTTCTCCATCCCCCATCCTCTCCGTCTTCCTTTTCTCCACTCCCTCCTCTCTCCTTCCCCTCAACCTTCTCCCCTCCTTCTTGCCACCCTCATCTTCCCTTCCCTTCATCTCTCACCCTCACCTCCTCCTTGCTATCCCACTCCACCCCCTCCACTCTTCCCGTTCCCAGCATCCCTGCCACTCCGTCCTCGCTGTCTGCACTCACTGTTTGACAACCTCTCAGCTCCCCGAACTGCACTCTGTTCCAGGCCGGTGTATTGACTCTTCCCTGAGGTGCAACGGGGAACATAACTGCGGAGACGGTTCGGATGAAGACGGATGCCCGAAACAGGACCCGCCGTGTCCGCGGGGTGTGGAACAAATCCCGGGAGCCCAGATAATTGGCAGCGGGTAGGAGTGAGCCTATTGTTCGGAGGTTGGGGTTTGGGGAGGGAGGTGGGGTCAGGATAGGAGTGAGCCTATTGTTTGGAGGTTGGGGTTTGGGGCAGGAGGTGGGGTCAGGGTAGGAGTGAGCTTATAGTTTGGAGGTTGGGGTTTGGGGCAGGAGGTGGGGTTGGTAAGAGTGAGCCTATTGTTTGGAGGTTGGGGTTTGGGGAGGGAGGTGGGGTCAGGGTAGGAGTGAGCCTACTGTTTGGAAGTTGGGGTTTGGGGAGGGAGGTGGGGTCAGGGTAGGAGTGAGCCTATTGTTTGGAAGTTGGGGTTTGGGGCAGGAGGTGGGGTCAGGATAGGAGTGAGCCTATTGTTTGGAGGTTGGGGTTTGGGGCAGGAGGTGGGGTTGGTAAGAGTGAGCCTATTGTTTGGAGGTTGGGGTTTGGGGAGGGAGGTGGGGTCAGGGTAGGAGTGAGCCTATTGTTTGGAGGTTGGGGTTTGGGGAGGGAGGTGGGGTCAGGGTAGGAGTGAGCCTACTGTTTGGAAGTTGGGGTTTGGGGAGGGAGGTGGGGTCAGGGTAGGAGTGAGCCTATTGTTTGGAGGTTGGGGTTTGGGGCAGGAGGTGGGGTCAGGGTAGGAGTGAGCCTATTGTTCGGAGGTTGGGGTTTGGGGCAGGAGGTGGGGTTGGTAAGAGTGAGCCTATTGTTTGGAGGTTGGGGTTTGGGGAGGGAGGTGGGGTCAGGGTAGGAGTGAGCCTATTGTTTGGAGGTTGGGGTTTGGGGAGGGAGGTGGGGTCAGGGTAGGAGTGAGCCTATTGTTTGGAGGTTGGGGTTTGGGAAGGGAGGTGGGGTCAGGATAGGAGTGAGCCTATTGTTCGGAGGTTGGGGTTTGGGGAGGGAGGTGGGGTCAGGATAGGAGTGAGCCTATTGTTTGGAGGTTGGGGTTTGGGGCAGGAGGTGGGGTCAGGGTAGGAGTGAGCTTATAGTTTGGAGGTTGGGGTTTGGGGCAGGAGGTGGGGTTGGTAAGAGTGAGCCTATTGTTTGGAGGTTGGGGTTTGGGGAGGGAGCTGGGGTCAGGGTAGGAGTGAGCCTATTGTTTGGAGGTTGGGGTTTGGGGAGGGAGGTGGGGTCAGGGTAGGAGTGAGCCTATTGTTTGGAAGTTGGGGTTTGGGGCAGGAGGTGGGGTCAGGATAGGAGTGAGCCTATTGTTTGGAGGTTGGGGTTTGGGGCAGGAGGTGGGGTTGGTAAGAGTGAGCCTATTGTTTGGAGGTTGGGGTTTGGGGAGGGAGGTGGGGTCAGGGTAGGAGTGAGCCTATTGTTTGGAGGTTGGGGTTTGGGGAGGGAGGTGGGGTCAGGATAGGAGTGAGCCTATTTTTTGGAGGTTGGGGTTTGGGGAGGGAGGTGGGGTCAGGGTAGGAGTGAGCCTATTGTTCGGAGGTTGGGGTTTGGGGAGGGAGGTGGGGTCAGGGTAGGAGTGAGCCTATTGTTTGGAGGTTGGGGTTTGGGGAGGGAGGTGGGGTCAGGGTAGGAGTGAGCCTATTGTTTGGAAGTTGGGGTTTGGGGCAGGAGGTGGGGTCAGGATAGGAGTGAGCCTATTGTTTGGAGGTTGGGGTTTGGGGAGGGAGGTGGGGTCAGGGTAGGAGTGAGCCTATTGTTTGGAGGTTGGGGTTTGGGGAGGGAGGTGGGGTCAGGATAGGAGTGAGCCTATTCTTTGGAGGTTGGGGTTTGGGGAGGGAGGTGGGGTCAGGGTAGGAGTGAGCCTATTGTTTGGAGGTTGGGGTTTGGGGAGGGAGGTGGGGTCAGGTTAGGAGTGAGCCTATTGTTTGGAGGTTGGGGTTTGGGGAGGGAGGTGGAGTCAGGGTAGGAGTGAGCCTATTGTTTGGAGGTTGGGGTTTGGGGAGGGAGGTGGGGTCAGGGTAGGAGTGAGCCTATTGTTTGGAGGTTGGGGTTTGGGGCAGGAGGTGGGGTCAGGATAGGAGTGAGCCTATTGTTTGGAGGTTGGGGTTTGGGGCAGGAGGTGGGGTTGGTAAGAGTGAGCCTATTGTTTGGAGGTTGGGGTTTGGGGAGGGAGGTGGGGTCAGGGTAGGAGTGAGCCTATTGTTTGGAAGTTGGGGTTTGGGGAGGGAGGTGGGGTCAGGGTAGGAGTGAGCCTATTGTTTGGAGGTTGGGGTTTGGGGCAGGAGGTGGGGTCAGGGTAGGAGAGAGCCTATTGTTCGGAGGTTGGGGTTTGGGGCGGGAGGTGGGGTTGGTAAGAGTGAGCCTATTGTTTGGAGGTTGGGGTTTGGGGAGGGAGGTGGGGTCAGGGTAGGAGTGAGCCTATTGTTTGGAGGTTGGGGTTTGGGGAGGGAGGTGGGGTCAGGGTAGGAGTGAGCCTATTGTTTGGAAGTTGGGGTTTGGGGCAGGAGGTGGGGTCAGGATAGGAGTGAGCCTATTGTTTGGAGGTTGGGGTTTGGGGAGGGAGGTGGGGTCAGGGTAGGAGTGAGCCTATTGTTTGGAGGTTGGGGTTTGGGGAGGGAGGTGGGGTCAGGATAGGAGTGAGCCTATTGTTTGGAGGTTGGGGTTTGGGGAGGGAGGTGGGGTCAGGGTAGGAGTGAGCCTATTGTTTGGAGGTTGGGGTTTGGGGAGGGAGGTGGGGTCAGGATAGGAGTGAGCCTATTGTTCAGAGGTTGGGGTTTGGGGAGGGAGGTGGGGTCAGGGTAGCAGTGAGCCTATTGTTTGGAGGTTGGGGTTTGGGGCAGGAGGTGGGGTCAGGGTAGGAGTGAGCCTATTGTTCGGAGGTTGGGGTTTGGGGAGGGAGGTGGGGTCAGGGTAGGAGTGAGCCTATTGTTTGGAGGTTGGGGTTTGGGGAGGGAGGTGGGGTCAGGGTAGGAGTGAGCCTATTGTTTGGAAGTTGGGGTTTAGGGCAGGAGGTGGGGTCAGGATAGGAGTGAGCCTATTGTTTGGAGGTTGGGGTTTGGGGAGGGAGGTGGGGTCAGGGTAGGAGTGAGCCTATTGTTTGGAGGTTGGGGTTTGGTGAGGGAGGTGGGGTCAGGGTAGGAGTGAGCCTATTGTTTGGAGGTTGGGGTTTGGGGAGGGAGTTGTGTCAGGGTAGGAGTGAGCCTATTGTTTGGAAGTTGGGGTTTGGGGCAGGAGGTGGGGTCAGGATAGGAGTGAGCCTATTGTTTGGAGGTTGGGGTTTGGGGAGGGAGGTGGGGTCAGGGTAGGAGTGAGCCTATTGTTTGGAGGTTGGGGTTTGGGGAGGGAGGTGGGGTCAGGATAGGAGTGAGCCTATTGTTTGGAGGTTGGGGTTTGGGGAGG
This sequence comes from Hypanus sabinus, assembly GCF_030144855.1. NCBI lineage: Eukaryota > Metazoa > Chordata > Chondrichthyes > Myliobatiformes > Dasyatidae > Hypanus > Hypanus sabinus. The sequence continues at coordinate 15,885,067 of NC_082712.1, read as the reverse complement.
GAGGTGGGGTCAGGGTAGGAGTGAGCCTATTGCTTGGAGGTTGGGGTTTGGGGAGGGAGGTGGGGTCAGGATAGGAGGGAGCCTATTGTTTGGAGGTTGGGGTTTGGGGAGGGAGGTGGAGTCAGGGTAGGAGTGAGCCTATTGTTTGGAGGTTGGGGTTTGGGGAGGGAGGTGGGGTCAGGGTAGGAGTGAGCCTATTGTTTGGAGGTTGGGGTTTGGGGAGGGAGGTGGGGTCAGGGTAGGAGTGAGCCTATTGTTTGGAAGTTGGGGTTTGGGGCAGGAGGTGGGGTCAGGATAGTAGTGAGCCTATTGTTTGGAGGTTGGGGTTTGGGGAGGGAGGTGGGGTCAGGATAGGAGTGAGCCTATTGTTCAGAGGTTGGGGTTTGGGGAGGGAGGTGGGGTCAGGGTAGGAGTGAGCCTATTGTTTGGAGGTTGGGGTTTGGGGCAGGAGGTGGGGTCAGGGTAGGAGTGAGCCTATTGTTCGGAGGTTGGGGTTTGGGGAGGGAGGTGGGGTCAGGGTAGGAGTGAGCCTATTGTTTGGAGGTTGGGGTTTGGGGAGGGAGGTGGGGTCAGGGTAGGAGTGAGCCTATTGTTTGGAAGTTGGGGTTTGGGGCAGGAGGTCGGGTCAGGATAGGAGTGAGCCTATTGTTTGGAGGTTGGGGTTTGGGGAGGGAGGTGGGGTCAGGGTAGGAGTGAGCCTATTGTTCAGAGGTTGGGGTTTGGGGAGGGAGGTGGGGTCAGGGTAGGAGTGAGCCTATTGTTTGGAGGTTGGAGTTTGGGGCAGGAGGTGGGGTCAGGGTAGGAGTGAGCCTATTGTTCGGAGGTTGGGGTTTGGGGAGGGAGGTGGGGTCAGGGTAGGAGTGAGCCTATTGTTTGGAGGTTGGGGTTTGGGGAGGGAGGTGGGGTCAGGGTAGGAGTGAGCCTATTGTTTGGAAGTTGGGGTTTGGGGCAGGAGGTGGGGTCAGGATAGGAGTGAGCCTATTGTTTGGAGGTTGGGGTTTGGGGAGGGAGGTGGGGTCAGGGTAGCAGTGAGCCTATTGTTTGGAGGTTGGGGTTTGGGGAGGGAGGTGGGGTCAGGATAGGAGTGAGCCTATTGTTTGGAGGTTGGGGTTTGGGGAGGGAGGTGGAGTCAGGGTAGGAGTGAGCCTATTGTTTGGAGGTTGGGGTTTGGGGAGGGAGGTGGGGTCAGGGTAGGAGTGAGCCTATTGTTTGGAGGTTTGGGTTTGGGGAGGGAGGTGGGGTCAGGGTAGGAGTGAGCCTACTGTTTGGAAGTTGGGGTTTGGGGAGGGAGGTGGGGTCAGGGTAGGAGTGAGCCTATTGTTTGGAGGTTGGGGTTTGGGGAGGGAGGTGGGGTCAGGGTAGGAGTGAGCCTATTGTTTGGAGGTTGGGGTTTGGGAAGGGAGGTGGGGTCAGGATAGGAGTGAGCCTATTGTTCGGAGGTTGGGGTTTGGGGAGGGAGGTGGGGTCAGGATAGGAGTGAGCCTATTGTTTGGAGGTTGGGGTTTGGGGCAGGAGGTGGGGTCAGGGTAGGAGTGAGCTTATAGTTTGGAGGTTGGGGTTTGGGGCAGGAGGTGGGGTTGGTAAGAGTGAGCCTATTGTTTGGAGGTTGGGGTTTGGGGAGGGAGCTGGGGTCAGGGTAGGAGTGAGCCTACTGTTTGGAAGTTGGGGTTTGGGGAGGGAGGTGGGGTCAGGGTAGGAGTGAGCCTATTGTTTGGAGGTTGGGGTTTGGGGAGGGAGGTGGGGTCAGGGTAGGAGTGAGCCTATTGTTCAGAGGTTGGGGTTTGGGGAGGGAGGTGGGGTCAGGGTAGGAGTGAGCCTATTGTTTGGAGGTTGGAGTTTGGGGCAGGAGGTGGGGTCAGGGTAGGAGTGAGCTTATAGTTTGGAGGTTGGGGTTTGGGGCAGGAGGTGGGGTTGGTAAGAGTGAGCCTATTGTTTGGAGGTTGGGGTTTGGGGAGGGAGGTGGGGTCAGGGTAGGAGTGAGCCTACTGTTTGGAAGTTGGGGTTTGGGGAGGGAGGTGGGGTCAGGGTAGGAGTGAGCCTATTGTTTGGAGGTTGGGGTTTGGGGAGGGAGGTGGGGTCAGGGTAGGAGTGAGCCTATTGTTCAGAGGTTGGGGTTTGGGGAGGGAGGTGGGGTCAGGGTAGGAGTGAGACTATTGTTTGGAGGTTGGAGTTTGGGGCAGGAGGTGGGGTCAGGGTAGGAGTGAGCCTATTGTTCGGAGGTTGGGGTTTGGGGAGGGAGGTGGGGTCAGGGTAGGAGTGAGCCTATTGTTTGGAGGTTGGGGTTTGGGGAGGGAGCTGGGGTCAGGGTAGGAGTGAGCCTACTGTTTGGAGGTTGGGGTTTGGGGCAGGAGGTGGGGTTGGTAAGAGTGAGCCTATTGTTTGGAGGTTGGGGTTTGGGGAGGGAGCTGGGGTCAGGGTAGGAGTGAGCCTATTGTTTGGAGGTTGGGGTTTGGGGAGGGAGGTGGGGTCAGGGTAGGAGTGAGCCTATTGTTTGGAAGTTGGGGTTTGGGGCAGGAGGTGGGGTCAGGATAGGAGTGAGCCTATTGTTTGGAGGTTGGGGTTTGGGGCAGGAGGTGGGGTTGGTAAGAGTGAGCCTATTGTTTGGAGGTTGGGGTTTGGGGAGGGAGGTGGGGTCAGGGTAGGAGTGAGCCTATTGTTTGGAGGTTGGGGTTTGGGGAGGGAGGTGGGGTCAGGATAGGAGTGAGCCTATTTTTTGGAGGTTGGGGTTTGGGGAGGGAGGTGGGGTCAGGGTAGGAGTGAGCCTATTGTTTGGAGGTTGGGGTTTGGGGAGGGAGGTGGGGTCAGGGTAGGAGTGAGCCTACTGTTTGGAAGTTGGGGTTTGGGGAGGGAGGTGGGGTCAGGGTAGGAGTGAGCCTATTGTTTGGAGGTTGGGGTTTGGGGCAGGAGGTGGGGTCAGGGTAGGAGTGAGCCTATTGTTCGGAGGTTGGGGTTTGGGGCAGGAGGTGGGGTTGGTAAGAGTGAGCCTATTGTTTGGAGGTTGGGGTTTGGGGAGGGAGGTGGGGTCAGGGTAGGAGTGAGCCTATTGTTTGGAGGTTGGGGTTTGGGAAGGGAGGTGGGGTCAGGATAGGAGTGAGCCTATTGTTCGGAGGTTGGGGTTTGGGGAGGGAGGTGGGGTCAGGGTAGGAGTGAGCCTATTGTTTGGAGGTTGGGGTTTGGGAAGGGAGGTGGGGTCAGGGTAGGAGTGAGCCTATTGTTCGGAGGTTGGGGTTTAGGGAGGGAGGTGGGGTCAGGCTAGGAGTGAGCCTATTGTTCGGAGGTTGGGGTTTGGGGAGGGAGGTGGGGTCAGGATAGGAGTGAGCCTATTGTTTGGAGGTTGGGGTTTGGGGAGGGAGGTGGGGTCAGGGTAGGAGTGAGCCTATTGTTTGGAGGTTGGGGTTTGGGAAGGGAGGTGGGGTCAGGATAGGAGTGAGCCTATTGTTTGGAGGTTGGGGTTTGGGGAGGGAGGTGGGGTCAGGGTAGGAGTGAGCCTATTGTTCGGAGGTTGGGGTTTGGGGAGGGAGGTGGGGTCAGGGTAGGAGTGAGCCTATTGTTTGGAGGTTGGGGTTTGGGGAGGGAGGTGGGGTCAGGGTAGGAGTGAGCCTATTGTTCGGAGGTTGGGGTTTGGGGAGGGAGGTGGGGTCAGGGTAGGAGTGAGCCTATTGTTCGGAGGTTGGGGTTTGGGGAGGGAGGTGGGGTCAGGGTAGGAGTGAGCCTATTGTTCGGAGGTTGGGGTTTGGGGAGGGAGGTGGGGTCAGGGTAGGAGTGAGCCTATTGTTCGGAGGTTGGGGTTTGGGGAGGGAGGTGGGGTCAGGGTAGGAGTGAGCCTATTGTTCAGAGGTTGGGGTTTCGGGAGGGAGGTGGGGTCAGGGTAGGAGTGAGCCTATTGTTTGGAGGTTGGGGTTTGGGGCAGGAGGTGGGGTCAGGGTAGGAGTGAGCCTATTGTTCGGAGGTTGGGGTTTGGGGAGGGAGGTGGGGTCAGGGTAGGAGTGAGCCTATTGTTTGGAGGTTGGGGTTTGGGGAGGGAGGTGGGGTCAGGGTAGGAGTGAGCCTATTGTTTGGAGGTTGGGGTTTGGGGCAGGAGGTGGGGTCAGGATAGGAGTGAGCCTATTGTTTGGAGGTTGGGGTTTGGGGAGGGAGGTGGGGTCAGGGTAGGAGTGAGCCTATTGTTTGGAGGTTGGGGTTTGGGGAGGGAGGTGGGGTCAGGATAGGAGTGAGCCTATTGTTTGGAGGTTGGGGTTTGGGGAGGGAGGTGGGGTCAGGGTAGGAGTGAGCCTATTGTTTGGAGGTTGGGGTTTGGGGAGGGAGGTGGGGTCAGGATAGGAGTGAGCCTATTGTTTGGAGGTTGGGGTTTGGGGAGGGAGGTGGAGTCAGGGTAGGAGTGAGCCTATTGTTTGGAGGTTGGGGTTTGGGGAGGGAGGTGGGGTCAGGGTAGGAGTGAGCCTATTGTTTGGAGGTTGGGGTTTGGGGCAGGAGGTGGGGTCAGGATAGGAGTGAGCCTATTGTTTGGAGGTTGGGGTTTGGGGCAGGAGGTGGGGTTGGTAAGAGTGAGCCTATTGTTTGGAGGTTGGGGTTTGGGGAGGGAGGTGGGGTCAGGGTAGGAGTGAGCCTATTGTTTGGAAGTTGGGGTTTGGGGAGGGAGGTGGGGTCAGGGTAGGAGTGAGCCTATTGTTTGGAGGTTGGGGTTTGGGGCAGGAGGTGGGGTCAGGGTAGGAGAGAGCCTATTGTTCGGAGGTTGGGGTTTGGGGCGGGAGGTGGGGTTGGTAAGAGTGAGCCTATTGTTTGGAGGTTGGGGTTTGGGGAGGGAGGTGGGGTCAGGGTAGGAGTGAGCCTATTGTTTGGAGGTTGGGGTTTGGGGAGGGAGGTGGGGTCAGGGTAGGAGTGAGCCTATTGTTTGGAAGTTGGGGTTTGGGGCAGGAGGTGGGGTCAGGATAGGAGTGAGCCTATTGTTTGGAGGTTGGGGTTTGGGGAGGGAGGTGGGGTCAGGGTAGGAGTGAGCCTATTGTTTGGAGGTTGGGGTTTGGGGAGGGAGGTGGGGTCAGGATAGGAGTGAGCCTATTGTTTGGAGGTTGGGGTTTGGGGAGGGAGGTGGGGTCAGGGTAGGAGTGAGCCTATTGTTTGGAGGTTGGGGTTTGGGGAGGGAGGTGGGGTCAGGATAGGAGTGAGCCTATTGTTTGGAGGTTGGGATTTGGGGAGGGAGGTGGGGTCAGGGTAGGAGTGAGCCTATTGTTCGGAGGTTGGGGTTTGGGGAGGGAGGTGGGGTCAGGGTAGGAGTGAGCCTATTGTTTGGAGGTTGGGGTTTGGGGAGGGAGGTGGGGTCAGGGTAGGAGTGAGCCTATTGTTCGGAGGTTGGGGTTTGGGGAGGGAGGTGGGGTCAGGGTAGGAGTGAGCCTATTGTTCGGAGGTTGGGGTTTGGGGAGGGAGGTGGGGTCAGGGTAGGAGTGAGCCTATTGTTCGGAGGTTGGGGTTTGGGGAGGGAGGTGGGGTCAGGGTAGGAGTGAGCCTATTGTTCGGAGGTTGGGGTTTGGGGAGGGAGGTGGGGTCAGGGTAGGAGTGAGCCTATTGTTCAGAGGTTGGGGTTTCGGGAGGGAGGTGGGGTCAGGGTAGGAGTGAGCCTATTGTTTGGAGGTTGGGGTTTGGGGCAGGAGGTGGGGTCAGGGTAGGAGTGAGCCTATTGTTCGGAGGTTGGGGTTTGGGGAGGGAGGTGGGGTCAGGGTAGGAGTGAGCCTATTGTTTGGAGGTTGGGGTTTGGGGAGGGAGGTGGGGTCAGGGTAGGAGTGAGCCTATTGTTTGAAAGTTGGGGTTTGGGGCAGGAGGTGGGGTCAGGATAGGAGTGAGCCTATTGTTTGGAGGTTGGGGTTTGGGGAGGGAGGTGGGGTCAGGGTAGGAGTGAGCCTATTGTTTGGAGGTTGGGGTTTGGGGAGGGAGGTGGGGTCAGGATAGGAGTGAGCCTATTGTTTGGAGGTTGGGGTTTGGGGAGGGAGGTGGGGTCAGGGTAGGAGTGAGCCTATTGTTTGGAGGTTGGGGTTTGGGGAGGGAGGTGTGGTCAGGTTAGGAGTGAGCCTATTGTTTGGAGGTTGGGGTTTGGGGAGGGAGGTGGGGTCAGGGTAGGAGTGAGCCTATTGTTTGGAGGTTGGGGTTTGGGGAGGGAGGTGGGGTCAGGATAGGAGTGAGCCTATTGTTCGGAGGTTGGGGTTTGGGGCGGGAGGTGGGGTTGGTAAGAGTGAGCCTATTGTTTGGAGGTTGGGGTTTGGGGAGGGAGGTGGGGTCAGGGTAGGAGTGAGCCTATTGTTTGGAGGTTGGGGTTTGGGGAGGGAGGTGGGGTCAGGGTAGGAGTGAGCCTATTGTTCGGAAGTTGGGGTTTGGGGCAGGAGGTGGGGTCAGGATAGGAGTGAGCCTATTGTTTGGAGGTTGGGGTTTGGGGAGGGAGGTGGGGTCAGGGTAGGAGTGAGCCTATTGTTTGGAGGTTGGGGTTTGGGGAGGGAGGTGGGGTCAGGATAGGAGTGAGCCTATTGTTTGGAGGTTGGGGTTTGGGGAGGGAGGTGGGGTCAGGGTAGGAGTGAGCCTATTGTTTGGAGGTTGGGGTTTGGGGAGGGAGGTGGGGTCAGGATAGGAGTGAGCCTATTGTTCAGAGGTTGGGGTTTGGGGAGGGAGGTGGGGTCAGGGTAGCAGTGAGCCTATTGTTTGGAGGTTGGGGTTTGGGGCAGGAGGTGGGGTCAGGGTAGGAGTGAGCCTATTGTTTGGAGGTTGGGGTTTGGGGAGGGAAGTGGGGTCAGGGTAGGAGTGAGCCTATTGTTTGGAAGTTGGGGTTTGGGGCAGGAGGTGGGGTCAGGATAGGAGTGAGCCTATTGTTTGGAGGTTGGGGTTTGGGGAGGGAGGTGGGGTCAGGGTAGGAGTGAGCCTATTGTTTGGAGGTTGGGGTTTGGGGAGGGAGGTGGGGTCAGGGTAGGAGTGAGCCTATTGTTTGGAGGTTGGGGTTTGGGGAGGGAGTTGTGTCAGGGTAGGAGTGAGCCTATTGTTTGGAAGTTGGGGTTTGGGGCAGGAGGTGGGGTCAGGATAGGAGTGAGCCTATTGTTTGGAGGTTGGGGTTTGGGGAGGGAGGTGGGGTCAGGGTAGGAGTGAGCCTATTGTTTGGAGGTTGGGGTTTGGGAAGGGAGGTGGGGTCAAGGTAGGAGTGAGCCTATTGTTCGGAGGTTGGGGTTTAGGGAGGGAGGTGGGGTCAGGATAGGAGTGAGCCTATTGTTCGGAGGTTGGGGTTTGGGGAGGGAGGTGGGGTCAGGATAGGAGTGAGCCTATTGTTTGGAGGTTGGGGTTTGGGGAGGGAGGTGGGGTCAGGGTAGGAGTGAGCCTATTGTTTGGAGGTTGGGGTTTGGGAAGGGAGGTGGGGTCAGGATAGGAGTGAGCCTATTGTTTGGAGGTTGGGGTTTGGGGAGGGAGGTGGGGTCAGGGTAGGAGTGAGCCTATTGTTCGGAGGTTGGGGTTTGGGGAGGGAGGTGGGGTCAGGGTAGGAGTGAGCCTATTGTTTGGAGGTTGGGGTTTGGGGAGGGAGGTGGGGTCAGGGTTGGAGTGAGCCTATTGTTCGGAGGTTGGGGTTTGGGGAGGGAGGTGGGGTCAGGGTAGGAGTGAGCCTATTGTTCGGAGGTTGGGGTTTGGGGAGGGAGGTGGGGTCAGGGTAGGAGTGAGCCTATTGTTCGGAGGTTGGGGTTTGGGGAGGTGGGGTCAGGGTAGGAGTGAGCCTATTGTTCGGAGGTTGGGGTTTGGGGAGGGAGGTGGGGTCAGGGTAGGAGTGAGCCTATTGTTCAGAGGTTGGGGTTTGGGGAGGGAGGTGGGGTCAGGGTAGGAGTGAGCCTATTGTTTGGAGGTTGGGGTTTGGGGCAGGATGTGGGGTCAGGGTAGGAGTGAGCCTATTGTTCGGAGGTTGGGGTTTGGGGAGGGAGGTGGGGTCAGGGTAGGAGTGAGCCTATTGTTTGGAGGTTGGGGTTTGGGGAGGGAGGTGGGGTCAGGGTAGGAGTGAGCCTATTGTTTGGAAGTTGGGGTTTGGGGCAGGAGGTGGGGTCAGGATAGGAGTGAGCCTATTGTTTGGAGGTTGGGGTTTGGGGAGGGAGGTGGGGTCAGGGTAGGAGTGAGCCTATTGTTTGGAGGTTGGGGTTTGGGGAGGGAGGTGGGGTCAGGATAGGAGTGAGCCTATTGTTTGGAGGTTGGGGTTTGGGGAGGGAGGTGGGGTCAGGGTAGGAGTGAGCCTATTGTTTGGAGGTTGGGGTTTGGGGAGGGAGGTGGGGTCAGGATAGGAGTGAGCCTATTGTTTGGAGGTTGGGGTTTGGGGAGGGAGGTGGAGTCAGGGTAGGAGTGAGCCTATTGTTTGGAGGTTGGGGTTTGGGGAGGGAGGTGGGGTCAGGGTAGGAGTGAGCCTATTGTTTGGAGGTTGGGGTTTGGGGAGGGAGGTGGGGTCAGGGTAGGAGTGAGCCTATTGTTTGGAGGTTGGGGTTTGGGGCAGGAGGTGGGGTTGGTAAGAGTGAGCCTATTGTTTGGAGGTTGGGGTTTGGGGAGGGAGGTGGGGTCAGGGTAGGAGTGAGCCTATTGTTTGGAACTTGGGGTTTGGGGAGGGAGGTGGGGTCAGGGTAGGAGTGAGCCTATTGTTTGGAGGTTGGGGTTTGGGGAGGGAGGTGGGGTCAGGATAGGAGTGAGCCTATTGTTAGGAGGTTGGGGTTTGGGGAGGGAGGTGGAGTCAGGGTAGGAGTGAGCCTATTGTTCGGAGGTTGGGGTTTGGGGAGGGAGGTGGGGTCAGGGTAGGAGTGAGCCTATTGTTCGGAGGTTGGGGTTTGGGGAGGGAGGTGGGGTCAGGGTAGGAGTGAGCCTATTGTTCGGAGGTTGGGGTTTGGGGAGGGAGGTGGGGTCAGGGTAGGAGTGAGCCTATTGTTCAGAGGTTGGGGTTTGGGGAGGGAGGTGGGGTCAGGGTAGGAGTGAGCCTATTGTTTGGAGGTTGGGGTTTGGGGCAGGAGCTGGGGTCAGGGTAGGAGTGAGCCTATTGTTCGGAGGTTCGGGTTTGGGGAGGGAGGTGGGGTCAGGGTAGGAGTGAGCCTATTGTTTGGAGGTTGGGGTTTGGGGAGGGAGGTGGGGTCAGGGTAGGAGTGAGCCTATTGTTTGGAAGTTGGGGTTTGGGGCAGGAGGTGGGGTCAGGATAGGAGTGAGCCTATTGTTTGGAGGTTGGGGTTTGGGGAGGGAGGTGGGGTCAGGGTAGGAGTGAGCCTATTGTTTGGAGGTTGGGGTTTGGGGAGGGAGGTGGGGTCAGGATAAGAGTGAGCCTATTGTTTGGAGGTTGGGGTTTGGGGAGGGAGGTGGGGTCAGGGTAGGAGTGAGCCTATTGTTTGGAGGTTGGGGTTTGGGGAGGGAGGTGGAGTCAGGGTAGGAGTGAGCCTATTGTTTGGAGGTTGGGGTTTGGGGAGGGAGGTGGGGGTCAGGGTAGGAGTGAGCCTATTGTTTGGAGGTTGGGGTTTGGGGAGGGAGGTGGGGTCAGGGTAGGAGTGAGCCTATTGTTTGGAAGTTGGGGTTTGGGGCAGGAGGTGGGGTCAGGATAGGAGTGAGCCTATTGTTTGGAGGTTGGGGTTTGGGGCAGGAGGTGGGGTTGGTAAGAGTGAGCCTATTGTTTGGAGGTTGGGGTTTGGGGAGGGAGGTGGGGTCAGGGTAGGAGTGAGCCTATTGTTTGGAAGTTGGGGTTTGGGGAGGGAGGTGGGGTCAGGGTAGGAGTGAGCCTATTGTTTGGAGGTTGGGGTTTGGGGAGGGAGGTGGGGTCAGGATAGGAGTGAGCCTATTGTTTGGAGGTTGGGGTTTGGGGAGGGAGGTGGAGTCAGGGTAGGAGTGAGCCTATTGTTTGGAGGTTGGGGTTTGGGGAGGGAGGTGGGGTCAGGGTAGGAGTGAGCCTATTGTTTGGAGGTTGGGGTTTGGGGAGGGAGGTGGGGTCAGGGTAGGAGTGAGCCTATTGTTTGGAAGTTGGGGTTTGGGGCAGGAGGTGGGGTCAGGATAGGAGTGAGCCTATTGTTTGGAGGTTGGGGTTTGGGGAGGGAGGTGGGGTCAGGATAGGAGTGAGCCTATTGTTCAGAGGTTGGGGTTTGGGGAGGGAGGTGGGGTCAGGGTAGGAGTGAGCCTATTGTTTGGAGGTTGGGGTTTGGGGCAGGAGGTGGGGTCAGGGTAGGAGTGAGCCTATTGTTCGGAGGTTGGGGTTTGGGGAGGGAGGTGGGGTCAGGGTAGGAGTGAGCCTATTGTTTGGAGGTTGGGGTTTGTGGAGGGAGGTGGGGTCAGGGTAGGAGTGAGCCTATTGTTTGGAGGTTGGGGTTTGGGAAGGGAGGTGGGGTCAGGATAGAAGTGAGCCTATTGTTCGGAGGTTGGGGTTTGGGGAGGGAGGTGGGGTCAGGGTAGGAGTGAGCCTATTGTTTGGAGGTTGGGGTTTGGGAAGGGAGGTGGGGTCAGGGTAGGAGTGAGCCTATTGTTCGGAGGTTGGGGTTTAGGGAGGGAGGTGGGGTCAGGATAGGAGTGAGCCTATTGTTCGGAGGTATGGGGTTTGGGGAGGGAGGTGGGGTCAGGATAGGAGTGAGCCTATTGTTTGGAGGTTGGGGTTTGGGGAGGGAGGTGGGGTCAGGGTAGGAGTGAGCCTATTGTTTGGAGGTTGGGGTTTGGGAAGGGAGGTGTGGTCAGGATAGGAGTGAGCCTATTGTTTGGAGGTTGGGGTTTGGGGAGGGAGGTGGGGTCAGGGTAGGAGTGAGCCTATTGTTCCGAGGTTGGGGTTTGGGGAGGGAGGTGGGTTCAGGGTAGGAGTGAGCCTATTGTTTGGAGGTTGGGGTTTGGGGAGGGAGGTGGGGTCAGGGTAGGAGTGAGCCTATTGTTCGGAGGTTGGGGTTTGGGGAGGGAGGTGGGGTCAGGGTAGGAGTGAGCCTATTGTTTGGAGGTTGGGGTTTGGGAAGGGAGGTGGGGTCAGGGTAGGAGTGAGCCTATTGTTCGGAGGTTGGGGTTTAGGGTGGGAGGTGGGGTCAGGATAGGAGTGAGCCTATTGTTCGGAGGTTGGGGTTTGGGGAGGGAGGTGGGGTCAGGATAGGAGTGAGCCTATTGTTTGGAGGTTGGGGTTTGGGGAGTGAGGTGGGGTCAGGGTAGGAGTGAGCCTATTGTTTGGAGGTTGGGGTTTGGGAAGGGAGGTGGGGTCAGGATAGGAGTGAGCCTATTGTTTGGAGGTTGGGGTTTGGGGAGGGAGGTGGGGTCAGGGTAGGAGTGAGCCTATTGTTCGGAGGTTGGGGTTTGGGGAGGGAGGTGGGGTCAGGGTAGGAGTGAGCCTATTGTTTGGAGGTTGGGGTTTGGGGAGGGAGGTGGGGTCAGGGTAGGAGTGAGCCTATTGTTCGGAGGTTGGGGTTTGGGGAGGGAGGTGGGGTCAGGGTAGGAGTGAGCCTATTGTTCGGAGGTTGGGGTTTGGGGAGGGAGGTGGGGTCAGGGTAGGAGTGAGCCTATTGTTCGGAGGTTGGGGTTTGGGGAGGGAGGTGGGGTCAGGGTAGGAGTGAGCCTATTGTTCGGAGGTTGGGTTTGGGGAGGGAGGTGGGGTCAGGGTAGGAGTGAGCCTAATGTTCGGAGGTTGGGGTTTGGGGAGGGAGGTGGGGTCAGGGTAGGAGGGAGCCTATTGTTCAGAGGTTGGGGTTTGGGGAGGGAGGTGGGGTCAGGGTAGGAGTGAGCCTATTGTTTGGAGGTTGGGGTTTGGGGCAGGAGGTGGGGTCAGGGTAGGAGTGAGCCTATTGTTCGGAGGTTGGGGTTTGGGGAGGGAGGTGGGGTCAGGGTAGGAGTGAGCCGATTGTTTGGAGGTTGGGGTTTGGGGAGGGAGGTGGGGTCAGGGTAGGAGTGAGCCTATTGTTTGGAAGTTGGGGTTTGGGGCAGGAGGTGGGGTCAGGATAGGAGTGAGCCTATTGTTTGGAGGTTGGGGTTTGGGGAGGGAGGTGGGGTCAGGGTAGGAGTGAGCCTATTGTTTGGAGGTTGGGGTTTGGGGAGGGAGGTGGGGTCAGGATAGGAGTGAGCCTATAGTTTGGAGGTTGGGGTTTGGGGAGGGAGGTGGGGTCAGGGTAGGAGTGAGCCTATTGTTTGGAGGTTGGGGTTTGGGGAGGGAGGTGGGGTCAGGATAGGAGTGAGCCTATTGTTTGGAGGTTGGGGTTTGGGGAGGGAGGTGGAGTCAGGGTAGGAGTGAGCCTATTGTTTGGAGGTTGGGGTTTGGGGAGGGAGGTGGGGTCAGGGTAGGAGTGAGCCTATTGTTTGGAGGTTGGGGTTTGGGGAGGGAGGTGGGGTCAGGGTAGGAGTGAGCCTATTGTTTGGAGGTTGGGGTTTGGGGAGGGAGGTGGGGTCAGGGTAGGAGTGAGCCTATTGTTTGGAAGTTGGGGTTTGGGGCAGGAGGTGGGGTCAGGATAGGAGTGAGCCTATTGTTTGGAGGTTGGGGTTTGGGGAGGGAGGTGGGGTCAGGATAGGAGTGAGCCTATTGTTCAGAGGTTGGGGTTTGGGGAGGGAGGTGGGGTCAGGGTAGGAGTGAGCCTATTGTTTGGAGGTTGGGGTTTGGGGCAGGAGGTGGGGTCAGGGTAGGAGTGAGCCTATTGTTCGGAGGTTGGGGTTTGGGGAGGGAGGTGGGGTCAGGGTAGGAGTGAGCCTATTGTTTGGAGGTTGGGGTTTGTGGAGGGAGGTGGGGTCAGGGTAGGAGTGAGCCTATTGTTTGGAGGTTGGGGTTTGGGAAGGGAGGTGGGGTCAGGATAGAAGTGAGCCTATTGTTCGGAGGTTGGGGTTTGGGGAGGGAGGTGGGGTCAGGGTAGGAGTGAGCCTATTGTTTGGAGGTTGGGGTTTGGGAAGGGGAGGTGGGGTCAGGGTAGGAGTGAGCCTATTGTTCGGAGGTTGGGGTTTAGGGAGGGAGGTGGGGTCAGGATAGGAGTGAGCCTATTGTTCGGAGGTATGGGGTTTGGGGAGGGAGGTGGGGTCAGGATAGGAGTGAGCCTATTGTTTGGAGGTTGGGGTTTGGGGAGGGAGGTGGGGTCAGGGTAGGAGTGAGCCTATTGTTTGGAGGTTGGGGTTTGGGAAGGGAGGTGGGGTCAGGATAGGAGTGAGCCTATTGTTTGGAGGTTGGGGTTTGGGGAGGGAGGTGGGGTCAGGGTAGGAGTGAGCCTATTGTTCCGAGGTTGGGGTTTGGGGAGGGAGGTGGGGTCAGGGTAGGAGTGAGCCTATTGTTTGGAGGTTGGGGTTTGGGGAGGGAGGTGGGGTCAGGGTAGGAGTGAGCCTATTGTTCGGAGGTTGGGGTTTGGGGAGGGAGGTGGGGTCAGGGTAGGAGTGAGCCTATTGTTTGGAGGTTGGGGTTTGGGAAGGGAGGTGGGGTCAGGGTAGGAGTGAGCCTATTGTTCGGAGGTTGGGGTTTAGGGAGGGAGGTGGGGTCAGGATAGGAGTGAGCCTATTGTTCGGAGGTTGGGGTTTGGGGAGGGAGGTGGGGTCAGGATAGGAGTGAGCCTATTGTTTGGAGGTTGGGGTTTGGGGAGTGAGGTGGGGTCAGGGTAGGAGTGAGCCTATTGTTTGGAGGTTGGGGTTTGGGAAGGGAGGTGGGGTCAGGATAGGAGTGAGCCTATTGTTTGGAGGTTGGGGTTTGGGGAGGGAGGTGGGGTCAGGGTAGGAGTGAGCCTATTGTTCGGAGGTTGGGGTTTGGGGAGGGAGGTGGGGTCAGGGTAGGAGTGAGCCTATTGTTTGGAGGTTGGGGTTTGGGGAGGGAGGTGGGGTCAGGGTAGGAGTGAGCCTATTGTTCGGAGGTTGGGGTTTGGGGAGGGGAGGTGGGGTCAGGGTAGGAGTGAGCCTATTGTTCGGAGGTTGGGGTTTGGGGAGGGAGGTGGGGTCAGGGTAGGAGTGAGCCTATTGTTCGGAGGTTGGGGTTTGGGGAGGGAGGTGGGGTCAGGGTAGGAGTGAGCCTATTGTTCGGAGGTTGGGTTTGGGGAGGGAGGTGGGGTCAGGGTAGGAGTGAGCCTATTGTTCGGAGGTTGGGGTTTGGGGAGGGAGGTGGGGTCAGGGTAGGAGGGAGCCTATTGTTCAGAGGTTGGGGTTTGGGGAGGGAGGTGGGGTCAGGGTAGGAGTGAGCCTATTGTTTGGAGGTTGGGGTTTGGGGCAGGAGGTGGGGTCAGGGTAGGAGTGAGCCTATTGTTCGGAGGTTGGGGTTTGGGGAGGGAGGTGGGGTCAGGGTAGGAGTGAGCCTATTGTTTGGAGGTTGGGGTTTGGGGAGGGAGGTGGGGTCAGGGTAGGAGTGAGCCTATTGTTTGGAAGTTGGGGTTTGGGGCAGGAGGTGGGGTCAGGATAGGAGTGAGCCTATTGTTTGGAGGTTGGGGTTTGGGGAGGGAGGTGGGGTCAGGGTAGGAGTGAGCCTATTGTTTGGAGGTTGGGGTTTGGGGAGGGAGGTGGGGTCAGGATAGGAGTGAGCCTATAGTTTGGAGGTTGGGGTTTGGGGAGGGAGGTGGGGTCAGGGTAGGAGTGAGCCTATTGTTTGGAGGTTGGGGTTTGGGGAGGGAGGTGGGGTCAGGATAGGAGTGAGCCTATTGTTTGGAGGTTGGGGTTTGGGGAGGGAGGTGGAGTCAGGGTAGGAGTGAGCCTATTGTTTGGAGGTTGGGGTTTGGGGAGGGAGGTGGGGTCAGGGTAGGAGTGAGCCTATTGTTTGGAGGTTGGGGTTTGGGGAGGGAGGTGGGGTCAGGGTAGGAGTGAGCCTATTGTTTGGAGGTTGGGGTTTGGGGAGGGAGGTGGGGTCAGGGTAGGAGTGAGCCTATTGTTTGGAAGTTGGGGTTTGGGGCAGGAGGTGGGGTCAGGATAGGAGTGAGCCTATTGTTTGGAGGTTGGGGTTTGGGGAGGGAGGTGGGGTCAGGGTAGGAGTGAGCCTATTGTTTGGAGGTTGGGGTTTGGGGACGGAGGTGGGGTCAGGGTAGGAGTGAGCCTATTGTTTGGAGGTTGGGGTTTGGGGAGGGAGGTGGGGTCAGGGTAGGAGTGAGCCTATTGTTTGGAAGTTGGGGTTTGGGGCAGGAGGTGGGGTCAGGATAGGAGTGAGCCTATTGTTTGGAGGTTGGGGTTTGGGGAGGGAGGTGGGGTCAGGGTAGGAGTGAGCCTATTGTTTGGAGGTTGGGGTTTGGGGAGGGAGGTGGGGTCACGATAGGAGTGAGCCTATTGTTTGGAGGTTGGGGTTTGGGGAGGGAGGTGGGGTCAGGATAGGAGTGAGCCTATTGTTTGGAGGTTGGGGTTTGGGGAGGGAGGTGGGGTCAGGGTAGGAGTGAGCCTATTGTTTGGAGGTTGGGGTTTGGGGAGGGAGGTGGGGGTCAGGATAGGAGTGAGCCTATTGTTTGGAGGTTGGGGTTTGGGGAGGGAGGTGGAGTCAGGGTAGGAGTGAGCCTATTGTTTGGAGGTTGGGGTTTGGGGAGGGAGGTGGGGTCAGGGTAGGAGTGAGCCTATTGTTTGGAGGTTGGGGTTTGGGGAGGGAGGTGGGGTCAGGATAGGAGTGAGCCTATTGTTTGGAAGTTGGGGTTTGGGGCAGGGGCTGGGGTCAGGATAGGAGTGAGCCTATTGTTTGGAGGTTGGGGTTTGGGGAGGGAGGTGGGGTCAGGATAGGAGTGAGCCTATTGTTCAGAGGTTGGGGTTTGGGGAGGGAGGTGGGGTCAGGGTAGGAGTGAGCCTATTGTTTGGAGGTTGGGGTTTGGGGCAGGAGGTGGGGTCAGGGTAGGAGGTGAGCCTATTGTTCGGAGGTTGGGGTTTGGGGAGGGAGGTGGGGTCAGGGTAGGAGTGAGCCTATTGTTTGGAGGTTGGGGTTTGGGGAGGGAGGTGGGGTCAGGATAGGAGTGAGCCTATTGTTCAGAGGTTGGGGTTTGGGGAGGGAGGTGGGGTCAGGGTAGGAGTGAGCCTATTGTTTGGAGGTTGGGGTTTGGGGCAGGAGGTGGGGTCAGGGTAGGAGTGAGCCTATTGTTCGGAGGTTGGGGTTTGAGGAGGGAGGTGGGGTCAGGGTAGGAGTGAGCCTATTGTTTGGAGGTTGGGGTTTGGGGAGGGAGGTGGCGTCAGGGTAGGAGTGAGCCTATTGTTTGGAAGTTGGGGTTTGGGGCAGGAGGTGGGGTCAGGATAGGAGTGAGCCTATTGTTTGGAGGTTGGGGTTTGGGGCAGGAGGTGGGGTCAGGGTAGGAGTGAGCCTATTGTTCGGAGGTTGGGGTTTGGGGGAGGGAGGTGGGGTCAGGGTAGGAGTGAGCCTATTGTTTGGAGGTTGGGGTTTGGGGAGGGAGGTGGGGTCAGGGTAGGAGTGAGCCTATTGTTTGGAAGTTGGGGTTTGGGGCAGGAGGTGGGGTCAGGATAGGAGTGAGCCTATTGTTTGGAGGTTGGGGTTTGGGGAGGGAGGTGGGGTCAGGGTAGGAGTGAGCCTATTGTTTGGAGGTTGGGGTTTGGGGAGGGAGGTGGGGTCAGGATAGGAGTGAGCCTATTGTTTGGAGGTTGGGGTTTGGGGAGGGAGGTGGAGTCAGGGTAGGAGTGAGCCTATTGTTTGGAGGTTGGGGTTTGGGGAGGGAGGTGGGGTCAGGGTAGGAGTGAGCCTATTGTTTGGAGGTTGGGGTTTGGGGAGTGAGGTGGGGTCAGGGTAGGAGTGAGCCTACTGTTTGGAAGTTGGGGTTTGGGGAGGGAGGTGGGGTCAGGGTAGGAGTGAGCCTATTGTTTGGAGGTTGGGGTTTGGGGCAGGAGGTGGGGTCAGGGTAGGAGTGAGCCTATTGTTCGGAGGTTGGGGTTTGGGGCAGGAGGTGGGGTTGGTAAGAGTGAGCCTATTGTTTGGAGGTTGGGGTTTGGGGAGGGGAGGTGGGGTCAGGGTAGGAGTGAGCCTATTGTTTGGAGGTTGGGGTTTGGGAAGGGAGGTGGGGTCAGGATAGGAGTGAGCCTATTGTTCGGAGGTTGGGGTTTGGGGAGGGAGGTGGGGTCAGGGTAGGAGTGAGCCTATTGTTTGGAGGTTGGGGTTTGGGAAGGGAGGTGGGGTCAGGGTAGGAGTGAGCCTATTGTTCGGAGGTTGGGGTTTAGGGAGGGAGGTGGGGTCAGGATAGGAGTGAGCCTATTGTTCGGAGGTTGGGGTTTGGGGAGGGAGGTGGGGTCAGGATAGGAGTGAGCCTATTGTTTGGAGGTTGGGGTTTGGGGAGGGAGGTGGGGTCAGGGTAGGAGTGAGCCTACTGTTTGGAAGTTGGGGTTTGGGGAGGGAGGTGGGGTCAGGGTAGGAGTGAGCCTATTGTTTGGAGGTTGGGGGTTTGGGGCAGGAGGTGGGGTCAGGGTAGGAGTGAGCCTATTGTTCGGAGGTTGGGGTTTGGGGCAGGAGGTGGGGTTGGTAAGAGTGAGCCTATTGTTTGGAGGTTGGGGTTTGGGGAGGGAGGTGGGGTCAGGGTAGGAGTGAGCCTATTGTTTGGAGGTTGGGGTTTGGGAAGGGAGGTGGGGTCAGGATAGGAGTGAGCCTATTGTTCGGAGGTTGGGGTTTGGGGAGGGAGGTGGGGTCAGGGTAGGAGTGAGCCTATTGTTTGGAGGTTGGGGTTTGGGAAGGGAGGTGGGGTCAGGGTAGGAGTGAGCCTATTGTTCGGAGGTTGGGGTTTAGGGAGGGAGGTGGGGTCAGGATAGGAGTGAGCCTATTGTTCGGAGGTTGGGGTTTGGGGAGGGAGGTGGGGTCAGGATAGGAGTGAGCCTATTGTTTGGAGGTTGGGGTTTGGGGAGGGAGGTGGGGTCAGGGTAGGAGTGAGCCTACTGTTTGGAAGTTGGGGTTTGGGGAGGGAGGTGGGGTCAGGGTAGGAGTGAGCCTATTGTTTGGAGGTTGGGGTTTGGGGCAGGAGGTGGGGTCAGGGTAGGAGTGAGCCTATTGTTCGGAGGTTGGGGTTTGGGGCAGGAGGTGGGGTTGGTAAGAGTGAGCCTATTGTTTGGAGGTTGGGGTTTGGGGAGGGAGGTGGGGTCAGGGTAGGAGTGAGCCTATTGTTTGGAGGTTGGGGTTTGGGAAGGGAGGTGGGGTCAGGATAGGAGTGAGCCTATTGTTCGGAGGTTGGGGTTTGGGGAGGGAGGTGGGGTCAGGATAGGAGTGAGCCTATTGTTTGGAGGTTGGGGTTTGGGGAGGGAGGTGGGGTCAGGGTAGGAGTGAGCCTATTGTTTGGAGGTTGGGGTTTGGGAAGGGAGGTGGGGTCAGGATAGGAGTGAGCCTATTGTTTGGAGGTTGGGGTTTGGGGAGGGAGGTGGGGTCAGGGTAGGAGTGAGCCTATTGTTCGGAGGTTGGGGTTTGGGGAGGGAGGTGGGGTCAGGGTAGGAGTGAGCCTATTGTTTGGAGGTTGGGGTTTGGGGAGGGAGGTGGGGTCAGGGTAGGAGTGAGCCTATTGTTCGGAGGTTGGGGTTTGGGGAGGGAGGTGGGGTCAGTGTAGGAGTGAGCCTATTGTTCGGAGGTTGGGGTTTGGGGAGGGAGGTGGGGTCAGGGTAGGAGTGAGCCTATTGTTCGGAGGTTGGGGTTTGGGGAGGGAGGTGGGGTCAGGGTAGGAGTGAGACTATTGTTTGGAGGTTGGGGTTTGGGGAGGGAGGTGGGGTCAGGGTAGGAGTGAGCCTATTGTTTGGAAGTTGGGGTTTGGGGCAGGAGGTGTGGTCAGGATAGGAGTGAGCCTATTGTTTGGAGGTTGGGGTTTGGGGAGGGAGGTGAGGTCAGGGTAGGAGTGAGCCTATTGTTTGGAGGTTGGGGTTTGGGGAGGGAGGTGGGGTCAGGATAGGAGTGAGCCTATTGTTTGGAGGTTGGGGTTTGGGGAGGGAGGTGGGGTCAGGGTAGGAGTGAGCCTATTGTTTGGAGGTTGGGGTTTGGGGAGGGAGGTGGGGTCAGGATAGGAGTGAGCCTATTGTTTGGAGGTTGGGGTTTGGGGAGGGAGGTGGAGTCAGGGTAGGAGTGAGCCTATTGTTTGGAGGTTGGGTTTTGGGGAGGGAGGTGGGGTCAGGGTAGGAGTGAGCCTATTGTTTGGAGGTTGGGGTTTGGGGAGGGAGGTGGGGTCAGGGTAGGAGTGAGCCTATTGTTTGGAAGTTGGGGTTTGGGGCAGGAGGTGGGGTCAGGATAGGAGTGAGCCTATTGTTTGGAGGTTGGGGTTTGGGGCAGGAGGTGGGGTTGGTAAGAGTGAGCCTATTGTTTGGAGGTTGGGGTTTGGGGAGGGAGGTGGGGTCAGGGTAGGAGTGAGCCTATTGTTTGGAGGTTGGGGTTTGGGGCAGGAGGTGGGGTTGGTAAGAGTGAGCCTATTGTTTGGAAGTTGGGGTTTGGGGCAGGAGGTGGGGTCAGGATAGGAGTGAGCCTATTGTTTGGAGGTTGGGGTTTGGGGCAGGAGGTGGGGTTGGTAAGAGTGAGCCTATTGTTTGGAGGTTGGGGTTTGGGGCAGGAGGTGGGGTCAGGATAGGAGTGAGCCTATTGTTTGGAGGTTGGGGTTTGGGGCAGGAGGTGGGGTTGGTAAGAGTGAGCCTATTGTTTGGAAGTTGGGGTTTGGGGAGGGAGGTGGGGTCAGGGTAGGAGTGAGCCTATTGTTTGGAGGTTGGGGTTTGGGGCAGGAGGTGGGGTCAGGGTAGGAGTGAGCCTATTGTTCGGAGGTTGGGGTTTGGGGCAGGAGGTGGGGTTGGTAAGAGTGAGCCTATTGTTTGGAGGTTGGGGTTTGGGGAGGGAGGTGGGGTCAGGGGTAGGAGTGAGCCTATTGTTCGGAGGTTGGGGTTTGGGGAGGGAGGTGGGGTCAGGGTAGGAGTGAGCCTATTGTTTGGAAGTTGGGGTTTGGTGCAGGAGGTGGGGTCAGGATAGGAGTGAGCCTATTGTTTGGAGGTTGGGGTTTGGGGAGGGAGGTGGGGTCAGGGTAGGAGTGAGCCTATTGTTTGGAGGTTGGGGTTTGGGGAGGGTGGTGGGGTCAGGATAGGAGTGAGCCTATTGTTTGGAGGTTGGGGTTTGGGGAGGGAGGTGGGGTCAGGGTAGGAGTGAGCCTATTGTTCGGAGGTTGGGGTTTGGGGAGGGAGGTGGGGTCAGGGTAGGAGTGAGCCTATTGTTTGGAGGTTGGGGTTTGGGGAGGGAGGTGGGGTCAGGGTTGGAGTGAGCCTATTGTTCGGAGGTTGGGGTTTGGGGAGGGAGGTGGGGTCAGGGTAGGAGTGAGCCTATTGTTCGGAGGTTGGGGTTTGGGGAGGGAGGTGGGGTCAGGGTAGGAGTGAGCCTATTGTTCGGAGGTTGGGTTTGGGGAGGGAGGTGGGGTCAGGGTAGGAGTGAGCCTATTGTTCGGAGGTTGGGGTTTGGGGAGGGAGGTGGGGTCAGGGGTAGGAGTGAGCCTATTGTTCGGAGGTTGGGGTTTGGGGAGGGAGGTGGGGGTCAGGGTAGGAGTGAGCCTATTGTTCGGAGGTTGGGGTTTGGGGAGGGAGGTGGGGTCAGGGTAGGAGTGAGCCTATTGTTCGGAGGTTGGGGTTTGGGGAGGGAGGTGGGGTCAGGGTAGGAGTGAGCCTATTGTTCAGAGGTTGGGGTTTGGGGAGGGAGGTGGGGTCAGGGTAGGAGTGAGCCTATTGTTTGGAGGTTGGGGTTTGGGGCAGGATGTGGGGTCAGGGTAGGAGTGAGCCTATTGTTCGGAGGTTGGGGTTTGGGGAGGGAGGTGGGGTCAGGGTAGGAGTGAGCCTATTGTTTGGAGGTTGGGGTTTGGGGAGGGAGGTGGGGTCAGGGTAGGAGTGAGCCTATTGTTTGGAAGTTGGGGTTTGGGGCAGGAGGTGGGGTCAGGATAGGAGTGAGCCTATTGTTTGGAGGTTGGGGTTTGGGGAGGGAGGTGGGGTCAGGGTAGGAGTGAGCCTATTGTTTGGAGGTTGGGGTTTGGGGAGGGAGGTGGGGTCAGGATAGGGGTGAGCCTATTGTTTGGAGGTTGGGGTTTGGGGAGGGGAGGTGGGGTCAGGGTAGGAGTGAGCCTATTGTTTGGAGGTTGGGGTTTGGGGAGGGAGGTGGGGTCAGGATAGGAGTGAGCCTATTGTTTGGAGGTTGGGGTTTGGGGAGGGAGGTGGAGTCAGGGTAGGAGTGAGCCTATTGTTTGGAGGTTGGGGTTTGGGGAGGGAGGTGGGGTCAGGGTAGGAGTGAGCCTATTGTTTGGAGGTTGGGGTTTGGGGAGGGAGGTGGGGTCAGGGTAGGAGTGAGCCTATTGTTTGGAGGTTGGGGTTTGGGGCAGGAGGTGGGGTTGGTAAGAGTGAGCCTATTGTTTGGAGGTTGGGGTTTGGGGAGGGAGGTGGGGTCAGGGTAGGAGTGAGCCTATTGTTTGGAACTTGGGGTTTGGGGAGGGAGGTGGGGTCAGGGTAGGAGTGAGCCTATTGTTTGGAGGTTGGGGTTTGGGGAGGGAGGTGGGGTCAGGATAGGAGTGAGCCTATTGTTTGGAGGTTGGGGTTTGGGGAGGGAGGTGGAGTCAGGGTAGGAGTGAGCCTATTGTTCGGAGGTTGGGGTTTGGGGAGGGAGGTGGGGTCAGGGTAGGAGTGAGCCTATTGTTCGGAGGTTGGGGTTTGGGGAGGGAGGTGGGGTCAGGGTAGGAGTGAGCCTATTGTTCGGAGGTAGGGGTTTGGGGAGGGAGGTGGGGTCAGGGCAGGAGTGAGCCTATTGTTCAGAGGTTGGGGTTTGGGGAGGGAGGTGTGGTCAGGGTAGGAGTGAGCCTATTGTTTGGAGGTTGGGGTTTGGGGCAGGAGGTGGGGTCAGGATAGGAGTGAGCCTATTGTTCGGAGGTTCTGGTTTGGGGAGGGAGGTGGGGTCAGGGTAGGAGTGAGCCTATTGTTTGGAGGTTGGGGTTGGGGAGGGAGGTGGGGTCAGGGTAGGAGTGAGCCTATTGTTTGGAAGTTGGGGTTTGGGGAGGGAGGTGGGGTCAGGGTAGGAGTGAGCCTATTGTTTGGAGGTTGGGGTTTGGGGAGGGAGGTGGGTTCAGGGTAGGAGTGAGCCTATTGTTTGGAGGTTGGGGTTTGGGGAGGGAGGTGGGGTCAGGTTAGGAGTGAGCCTATTGTTTGGAGGTTGGGGTTTGGGGAGGGAGGTGGGGTCAGGGTAGGAGTGAGCCTATTGTTTGGAGGTTGGGGTTTGGGGAGGGAGGTGGGGTCAGGATAGGAGTGAGCCTATTGTTTGGAGGTTGGGGTTTGGGGAGGGAGGTGGAGTCAGGGTAGGAGTGAGCCTATTGTTTGGAGGTTGGGGTTTGGGGAGGGAGGTGGGGTCAGGGTAGGAGTGAGCCTATTGTTTGGAGGTTGGGGTTTGGGGAGGGAGGTGGGGTCAGGGTAGGAGTGAGCCTATTGTTTGGAAGTTGGGGTTTGGGGCAGGAGGTGGGGTCAGGATAGGAGTGAGCCTATTGTTTGGAGGTTGGGGTTTGGGGCAGGAGGTGGGGTTGGTAAGAGTGAGCCTATTGTTTGGAGGTTGGGGTTTGGGGAGGGAGGTGGGGTCAGGGTAGGAGTGAGCCTATTGTTTGGAAGTTGGGGTTTGGGGAGGGAGGTGGGGTCAGGGTAGGAGTGAGCCTATTGTTTGGAGGTTGGGGTTTGGGGAGGGAGGTGGGGTCAGGATAGGAGTGAGCCTATTGTTTGGAGGTTGGGGTTTGGGGAGGGAGGTGGAGTCAGGGTAGGAGTGAGCCTATTGTTTGGAGGTTGGGGTTTGGGGAGGGAGGTGGGGTCAGGGTAGGAGTGAGCCTATTGTTTGGAGGTTGGGGTTTGGGGAGGGAGGTGGGGTCAGGGTAGGAGTGAGCCTATTGTTTGGAAGTTGGGGTTTGGGGCAGGAGGTGGGGTCAGGATAGGTGTGAGCCTATTGTTTGGAGGTTGGGGTTTGGGGAGGGAGGTGGGGTCAGGATAGGAGTGAGCCTATTGTTCAGAGGTTGGGGTTTGGGGAGGGAGGTGGGGTCAGGGTAGGAGTGAGCCTATTGTTTGGAGGTTGGGGTTTGGGGCAGGAGGTGGGGTCAGGGTAGGAGTGAGCCTATTGTTCGGAGGTTGGGGTTTGGGGAGGGAGGTGGGGTCAGGGTAGGAGTGAGCCTATTGTTTGGAGGTTGGGGTTTGTGGAGGGAGGTGGGGTCAGGGTAGGAGTGAGCCTATTGTTTGGAGGTTGGGGTTTGGGAAGGGAGGTGGGGTCAGGATAGAAGTGAGCCTATTGTTCGGAGGTTGTGGTTTGGGGAGGGAGGTGGGGTCAGGGTAGGAGTGAGCCTATTGTTTGGAGGTTGGGGTTTGGGAAGGGAGGTGGGGTCAGGGTAGGAGTGAGCCTATTGTTCGGAGGTTGGGGTTTAGGGAGGGAGGTGGGGTCAGGATAGGAGTGAGCCTATTGTTCGGAGGTATGGGGTTTGGGGAGGGAGGTGGGGTCAGGATAGGAGTGAGCCTATTGTTTGGAGGTTGGGGTTTGGGGAGGGAGGTGGGGTCAGGGTAGGAGTGAGCCTATTGTTTGGAGGTTGGGGTTTGGGAAGGGAGGTGGGGTCAGGATAGGAGTGAGCCTATTGTTTGGAGGTTGGGGTTTGGGGAGGGAGGTGGGGTCAGGGTAGGAGTGAGCCTATTGTTCCGAGGTTGGGGTTTGGGGAGGGAGGTGGGGTCAGGGTAGGAGTGAGCCTATTGTTCGGAGGTTGGGGTTTGGGGAGGGAGGTGGGGTCAGGGTAGGAGTGAGCCTATTGTTCGGAGGTTGGCGTTTGGGGAGGGAGGTGGGGGTCAGGGTAGGAGTGAGCCTATTGTTTGGAGGTTGGGGTTTGGGAAGGGAGGTGGGGTCAGGGTAGGAGTGAGCCTATTGTTCGGAGGTTGGGGTTTAGGGAGGGAGGTGGGGTCAGGATAGGAGTGAGCCTATTGTTCGGAGGTTGGGGTTTGGGGAGGGAGGTGGGGTCAGGATAGGAGTGAGCCTATTGTTTGGAGGTTGGGGTTTGGGGAGTGAGGTGGGGTCAGGGTAGGAGTGAGCCTATTGTTTGGAGGTTGGGGTTTGGGAAGGGAGGTGGGGTCAGGATAGGAGTGAGCCTATTGTTTGGAGTTTGGGGTTTGGGGAGGGAGGTGGGGTCAGGGTAGGAGTGAGCCTATTGTTCGGAGGTTGGGGTTTGGGGAGGGAGGTGGGGTCAGGGTAGGAGTGAGCCTATTGTTCGGAGGTTGGGGTTTGGGGAGGGAGGTGGGGTCAGGGTAGGAGTGAGCCTATTGTTCGGAGGTTGGGGTTTGGGGAGGGAGGTGGGGTCAGGGTAGGAGTGAGCCTATTGTTCGGAGGTTGGGGTTTGGGGAGGGAGGTGGGGTCAGGGTAGGAGTGAGCCTATTGTTCGGAGGTTGGGGTTTGGGGAGGGAGGTGGGGTCAGGGTAGGAGTGAGCCTATTGTTCGGAGGTTGGGTTTGGGGAGGGAGGTGGGGTCAGGGTAGGAGTGAGCCTATTGTTCGGAGGTTGGGGTTTGGGGAGGGAGGTGGGGTCAGGGTAGGAGGGAGCCTATTGTTCAGAGGTTGGGGTTTGGGGAGGGAGGTGGGGTCAGGGTAGGAGTGAGCCTATTGTTTGGAGGTTGGGGTTTGGGGCAGGAGGTGGGGTCAGGGTAGGAGTGAGCCTATTGTTCGGAGGTTGGGGTTTGGGGAGGGAGGTGGGGTCAGGGTAGGAGTGAGCCTATTGTTTGGAGGTTGGGGTTTGGGGAGGGAGGTGGGGTCAGGGTAGGAGTGAGCCTATTGTTTGGAAGTTGGGGTTTGGGGCAGGAGGTGGGGTCAGGATAGGAGTGAGCCTATTGTTTGGAGGTTGGGGTTTGGGGAGGGAGGTGGGGTCAGGGTAGGAGTGAGCCTATTGTTTGGAGGTTGGGGTTTGGGGAGGGAGGTGGGGTCAGGATAGGAGTGAGCCTATAGTTTGGAGGTTGGGGTTTGGGGAGGGAGGTGGGGTCAGGGTAGGAGTGAGCCTATTGTTTGGAGGTTGGGGTTTGGGGAGGGAGGTGGGGTCAGGATAGGAGTGAGCCTATTGTTTGGAGGTTGGGGTTTGGGGAGGGAGGTGGAGTCAGGGTAGGAGTGAGCCTATTGTTTGGAGGTTGGGGTTTGGGGAGGGAGGTGGGGTCAGGGTAGGAGTGAGCCTATTGTTTGGAGGTTGGGGTTTGGGGAGGGAGGTGGGGTCAGGATAGGAGTGAGCCTATTGTTCGGAGGTTGGGGTTTGGGGAGGGAGGTGGGGTCAGGGTAGGAGTGAGCCTATTGTTCGGAGGTTGGGGTTTGGGGAGGGAGGTGGGGTCAGGGTAGGAGTGAGCCTATTGTTTGGAGGTTGGGGTTTGGGGAGGGAGGTGGGGTCAGGGTAGGAGTGAGCCTATTGTTTGGAGGTTGGGGTTTGGGGAGGGAGGTGGGGTCAGGGTAGGAGTGAGCCTGTTGTTTGGAAGTTGGGGGTTTGGGGCAGGAGGTGGGGGTCAGGATAGGAGTGAGCCTATTGTTTGGAGGTTGGGGTTTGGGGAGGGAGGTGGGGTCAGGGTAGGAGTGAGCCTATTGTTTGGAGGTTGGGGTTTGGGGAGGGAGGTGGGGTCAGGGTAGGAGTGAGCCTATTGTTTGGAGGTTGGGGTTTGGGGAGGGAGGTGGGGTCAGGGTAGGAGTGAGCCTATTGTTTGGAAGTTGGGGTTTGGGGCAGGAGGTGTGGTCAGGATAGGAGTGAGCCTATTGTTTGGAGGTTGGGGTTTGGGGAGGGAGGTGGGGTCAGGGTAGGAGTGAGCCTATTGTTTGGAGGTTGGGGTTTGGGGAGGGAGGTGGGGTCAGGATAGGAGTGAGCCTATTGTTTGGAGGTTGGGGTTTGGGGAGGGAGGTGGGGTCAGGATAGGAGTGAGCTATTGTTTGGAGGTTGGGGTTTGGGGAGGGAGGTGGGGTCAGGGTAGGAGTGAGCCTATTGTTTGGAGGTTGGGGTTTGGGGAGGGAGGTGGGGTCAGGATAGGAGTGAGCCTATTGTTTGGAGGTTGGGGTTTGGGGAGGGAGGTGGAGTCAGGGTAGGAGTGAGCCTATTGTTTGGAGGTTGGGGTTTGGGGAGGGAGGTGGGGTCAGGGTAGGAGTGAGCCTATTGTTTGGAGGTTGGGGTTTGGGGAGGGAGGTGGGGTCAGGATAGGAGTGAGCCTATTGTTTGGAAGTTGGGGTTGGGGCAGGAGCTGGGATCAGGATAGGAGTGAGCCTATTGTTTGGAGGTTGGGGTTTGGGGAGGGAGGTGGGGTCAGGATAGGAGTGAGCCTATTGTTCAGAGGTTGGGGTTTGGGGAGGGAGGTGGGGTCAGGGTAGGAGTGAGCCTATTGTTTGGAGGTTGGGGTTTGGGGCAGGAGGTGGGGTCAGGGTAGGAGTGAGCCTATTGTTCGGAGGTTGGGGTTTGGGGAGGGAGGTGGGGTCAGGGTAGGAGTGAGCCTATTGTTTGGAGGTTGGGGTTTGGGGAGGGAGGTGGGGTCAGGATAGGAGTGAGCCTATTGTTCAGAGGTTGGGGTTTGGGGAGGGAGTTGGGGTCAGGGTAGGAGTGAGCCTATTGTTTGGAGGTTGGGGTTTGGGGCAGGAGGTGGGGTCAGGGTAGGAGTGAGCCTATTGTTCGGAGGTTGGGGTTTGGGGAGGGAGGTGGGGTCAGGGTAGGAGTGAGCCTATTGTTTGGAGGTTGGGGTTTGGGGAGGGAGGTGGGGTCAGGGTAGGAGTGAGCCTATTGTTTGGAGGTTGGGGTTTGGGAAGGGAGGTGGGGTCAGGATAGGAGTGAGCCTATTGTTTGGAGGTTGGGGTTTGGGGAGGGAGGTGGGGTCAGGGTAGGAGTGAGCCTATTGTTCCGAGGTTGGGGTTTGGGGAGGGAGGTGGGGTCAGGGTAGGAGTGAGCCTATTGTTCGGAGGTTGGGGTTTGGGGAGGGAGGTGGGGTCAGGGTAGGAGTGAGCCTATTGTTCGGAGGTTGGCGTTTGGGGAGGGAGGTGGGGTCAGGGTAGGAGTGAGCCTATTGTTTGGAGGTTGGGGTTTGGGAAGGGAGGTGGGGTCAGGGTAGGAGTGAGCCTATTGTTCGGAGGTTGGGGTTTAGGGAGGGAGGTGGGGTCAGGATAGGAGTGAGCCTATTGTTCGGAGGTTGGGGTTTGGGGAGGGAGGTGGGGTCAGGATAGGAGTGAGCCTATTGTTTGGAGGTTGGGGTTTGGGGAGTGAGGTGGGGTCAGGGTAGGAGTGAGCCTATTGTTTGGAGGTTGGGGTTTGGGAAGGGAGGTGGGGTCAGGATAGGAGTGAGCCTATTGTTCGGAGTTTGGGGTTTGGGGAGGGAGGTGGGGTCAGGGGTAGGAGTGAGCCTATTGTTCGGAGGTTGGGGTTTGGGGAGGGAGGTGGGGTCAGGGTAGGAGTGAGCCTATTGTTCGGAGGTTGGGGTTTGGGGAGGGAGGTGGGGTCAGGGTAGGAGTGAGCCTATTGTTCGGAGGTTGGGGTTTGGGGAGGGAGGTGGGGTCAGGGTAGGAGTGAGCCTATTGTTCGGAGGTTGGGGTTTGGGGAGGGAGGTGGGGTCAGGGTAGGAGTGAG